>NC_058374.1:138346875-138718750 GCF_018350175.1 Felis catus
GGGGAGGCGGGTGCTTCAGTACATTTCTGCATGTGGCTCAGATCTCAGCTGCAAAGGGAAACCCTCTGGAGGCATGCCGTGCTGCCCTTACCTTCCCCAGGACTGTTTCCTGAAGAGCCCAGGTCTGTCTTTCTACATCCCTTCCTCTTTGTCGGTCCCCCATTGCCGCAGCAACTACCTGTCCTTTCTCTTTTCCGAGGCGCCGTAACACCATCAGGTCAGCCTACACGTGCCCCTGCAGAATGTTGATGTGTGGGCCCAGGCCCCTGGCCACCGCTCCAGGAGAGAACTGCCCCAGAGAGGCTCTCTGCAGGCAGCCAGTCGTCAGTGGTCCTTGCCAGTGTGAGACTTGGAGCTTCCCCCCCCCCCACCCCCGGCCGTCCTGGTCACCTGCTTGGCCATTTATATTGAAACGACTTTCAGTGGGCTGCCAGGTTCACAGAGGGCTGAAGGCGGGAGAAGGCTCAGGTGGGTCTCAGAGCCACCCACCCTGGCTGCTTGGCTGGGGAGACCCTGCTCTCGGGGTGCTGCGCACGCCCCGGCAGAAGGGGTGGTGGACAGAGGGCATTGCAACCCCCCGGCTCTGGCGAGGCTGCTTTGTCACGAGGACTCTGGCCGGCCCAGCCGCGAGCTTGTGGCTGTGATTTTACACCGGAGGTAGACGCATCCCAGCCCAGATTTGAGGGCGAGATCAGGATGCACCTGGCTGGGAAGGGTGGCCGCCTTAGATGACCGAATCTGGCCGCAGGGGTGGGGGATCGCCAAAGCTGGCCCGCTTAAGGCAGGTCTGGGACCCAGATTTCAATGGGGCTCTGTTTTTCCTGGGAACGGTTCTTACCTATAAAATAAGCCTATGTGTGTATGAGTAGGAAGCGGTGGGTGGTGATGTTTTTAAAAAAAGAGAGAGAGAGAGAGAGAAAGCCAAAATAACAAAGTGGCGTGTGTTGGTCCCGGGTCTGTGCGGTATTAGGCCAAGTCACTGTTCCGTCCACTTGGGCCTCAGTTTCCCTGGTCTTTAGGGAGGCGTGATCATTCTTATTCTGTCTTCCTCTTGGGTCGTGAGGCTCCCATGAGCCTGAGGTGGGTGAGAACGCTGTAAATTATGAAGCACTTGCTGTAGGTACTTGAGATGCTGTCCTTATTACCTTAGGAAAAACCCTGTACTATAGGCTGCTGTTTTAGGATCGAAACTCCCGGGGACCCTGCGGTACCTGGCACAGACCGAATGCTCTGGGTGTTTTTGGTGACTTGAGCTGTATCGAAACCCGCTGCCTTAGCTGTAAGAAGGATGCGGGCCAAGCCTGGGGAGAAATTGGGCAAGATAAAGAACATCCTTGTCCCCTCAAGGCCTCTGGACGTGACGCCAAGATGGCCCCCAATTTGGGGGGCTGGATGTGACTCTTGTCTGCGGCCACGCCTGGCCTGGTTAGGGTGAGGGTCTGCGCAGCCCAAACCCCTGGCCCAGCCCGCTTCTCCCTGAAGAACCCAGCTCATGTGGCTCCCGGAGCTGCGGGTGCAGAGAGCACACGTCGACGCTGGCCCCCAACACTGGCCTTGCCGCGTTTGTCCTGGTGACAAAGAATGAGGTCAGCGTGGTTTGCCATCCACAAATCACGATTTTTTTTATTCCAAGGAGAGACTGTCTGTATGTGAGATTGGTCCTTGTCGTCTACAGCAGGTTGTGTTTTCACTGGCTTTGGGTGTTTGCACGTGTGTCATAAAAAGGGAAGTGACCCCCAAGAGAATTCGGGTAGGGCCTGCCCTTTGCCTGGTTTAGGGGCACCCCTGCTGGACCTCAGATCAGCTCCAAGCCGTAGGGCGGCAAAACTCTTCTTCCTATATACATACACACACATGTACACACACACACACACACACACACACACACACACACACAGGCAAGTGCGTGCACATGCGCACACACATGTATCCCAGGATATCCTCGTGTTGTTAACATTTAATGTTCTAATTTTAAATTTCGAGGCACCAACTGACTGTCTTAAGAGTCTCATTCAGCCTGTCTGCCTTGGAGCGATTTTATTTACAAGCCTTTGCATGGTGTCAAAGGGCTCTGTGTTTCTTGCAGACCGTGTTCGGGTGGTTGAGTGTTTTGGTTTTCGGCCACAGCTGGTTAGTTTTTCCGAATCTGTAGATCCAGGTGTGCGTTGCGAAGTTTTTTTTTTTTTTTCCCCCGGCGAGAGAAGTTTCCCGGTGAGCTTTGGAGCCCTCCTAGAAGTTTCCGGCATTCTACGTGTGAGAGTAGAATGCCAGTTTCAGGGCTGTCAGCGTGCGGGCAGGAGGCGGCAGTCACTCCTCCTAGACAAGAAGACGCAGAAGGGGCCACTTTGGAAGCAGTATCCCGCAGCATATTTAGAAGGCAGAGTCGAAAAACTGGTCAATGGAAAGAAATTAGCAAAGGCGCGAGCCTTTGATGGTGGTTAAAAAAAAACACTGCCTGGGAGCATCGTGGGGGAACCAAGCCTGTGTGCACCTCTCCTTATTTTGAAAGAAATTCTTACAATATATGTTCCTCATGTGAAAATTACATGGACACTTATTTTCAAGACTAATCCCACCCTTACCTGATTGCCTACATTACTACTTTCTTTTCTTTAAGAAAAATGAAGTTCATGTCCTTTTAATATTAGGAGTGACACCAAAAGTTGCTCTAGAAATAGCCAGAAACAATACAGGACAAAAGCGTCGGCCTTTTTTTTTTTTTTCCTTCTTCAGTATTTTTCTTTGCAGCCATTAAATATGATCTTGTCCTGCAGTGATAAATTTAGCTAAAACATTACTTTTCGTAGAAAGGGCATCTGTGAAAAATCCAGCCTTAACTTTGTCTTTGTGTTAACCACATCTAAAAGCTACGATATTTAGACACAGTAAAAAAAAAAAAAAAAAAAAAAAAAGAGGCTGTCCTATATAAAGCAAATTACTCGCCCGTGTTGTGTGAAATCAGATTTTAAGAAAATAAAATGGGAGTATTTTGACCAGACCACTGTGCTCAAATTTCCAACAACTTGAAATTGTCACCTCAAAAACCCCTCATTCTGTACGTGATCACTTTGTAGGTAGCTTGCTTGGGTTCTGTTGCAACAATATTTTAGAGAACGGACCTGTGAAATCTTCGTTTTAAAAAACATGCCTGCTGTCCTTTGCAATTTAACAATGAACCTTTTGAGTTCTAACTCAGGATTTATTTCCTTTCTTTCCTTTTTCTTTATTCTAAGGGCTTATAATTTACCTAGCTCACTGAGGAACTGTATGGCTAAGAAATGGTCCTAAAGTTTTCATTTCCGCTGGGGCTGGGGGAGAAAAAAATTCAACTGACTTTCAGCATTATTTTAGAAAATTAAAAAAAAAAACCACAAAAACATTTGACAGTTTTTAGTTTAACATTGCTTTAAAATTTTTAATAGCTCAAATCTGCTTAGATGTGGTTCAAAAAGAATATATAGTCATTGAAATAGTCAGTGACTGTTTCAGGCTCCGGATAAAGGATCGATAAGGTGCAAAACCATTTCAAATAAATCAAGGCTTTCGACTGAGAAACGAAGGCATTCTTTGGCTATTTGGGGAGAGAAGTTCTTTTCAGATTTTCTGATGTCTTTTCATTTTTGTGCGAGTAGGTAACTTTGTCTACTGGCAACTGTTAAATTACAAATTCCAATCCATCTTTAATTGCTAACACAAATTTGCTACACGTGGCATCCTAAATTCTTCAGGAAAATGTTAATTTCCCAATTGATGATGATTCCATTTTAGGAATTGCAGAATTGAGCGACTAAATTCAGAACCCACGTCTCATTGAGAGTTAATTTTGATTTTTAAAGACTTTAGTCTGTTCTGTGCTTTTTCTAATTCCTTATATAATGCTGAGAACCTAGCTTTACCATTTGGTGTATATGTGTGTAACCAGGAGTACTGGCCTGTCATCCTGAATTCATTTTTCCTGACTTATTCAAAGTAGTCACTCTGACTACTTCAGAGTGAAAAAGATGAATTGTAATTTTTCATCTGCCAGGAGAAATTTTTTTTTAATGTTTATTTATGTATTTTGAGGGAGAGAGAGAGAGCAGTGGAGGGGCAGAGAGAGAGGGAACGAGAGAGAAGCCCAAGCAGGCTCTGCGCTGAAGGCCGATACAGGTCTCGATCTTACGAACCGTTGGAGATCATGACCTGAGCCGAAATCAAGAGTCAGACGCTTAACCGACTGAGCCACCCAGGTGCCCTCTCTGTAAGGGGGAATTGTGGTTACCAGCCTGTGTGTATTATGTACGGTATATTCACTACGTGTGTGTGCGCAATCGAGCACATATTTATTGCAGCCTTCTGGAATGGTCTACCAGCATGCTCGGTGTTTGGTGGGGGAGAGGGCTGCTAATGTGGAGTTTTGCCCCCTGCTTTGTTTCTCAAACATGCTTGTCCTGTGGCCAGAGTTTTATTTCGGTTGCTAGTGAACGAATGCCAAGTTTAACATGAAATGGGGGGAACTAAAGCAAAAGATTTTGAAAATGGTTCATGATGCTTGGAAGGAAGGAATCCTTTCTGTGTGGATGCTTGCTCACATTCCTTCCCCGGCCCGAGAGCCTAACTCAATTATCTTTTACTCATTTTACCTGCACCTACACCAGCAGGCTTCTTTCTCCCCTCTCCTCTTCCTCGGCTGTCTCTGTAGGAATAAAACCAAGGGCTTTCCCAAGGCACATTGATGCCGGCGGGTTTGTGTGCAAAAGTAGGGGTACACGCAACCACAAAACAGGCAGAGCGAAACGGAATCCCCAACCGGCAAACTACTTTGAGACACAAGCAAACGAACGAAACGAAACGAAACAAACAACCAAAAAAAGAAAAAAAGAAAAAAGAAAGAGAACAGAACAGAACAGAACAGAAAAAAGAAAAGAAAAAAATCATAAGCCTGCTTTGCCTTTATACACAGCACCCAAAGCTTCTTAGCAGCTCCTCAAAAGGGCACATTGTCTGGGATGACTAAAGACGGGGTATCTAACCCAGGAGCCGCCGTGCTCTCACAATCTCAAGCTGATTGGGCAGCTTTGAAAGCATGGTTCTTCTCGAGTGTGCGAAGTTGACTGTTCAAAACCCAAGCGAAAACGTAAGTTTTCACTCACACGCATCCTGCTTGCTTTTAATGAGATGAAACGCATCTGTTTACTAAGTCCTTGGAATGTCTTGTACACCGAATTTTTTTTTGAACTATTAGAAGTCGCCGCGTAGGGAAAAGGGACAGTAGACTGGAGTGCCCGTGGCCTTCTGGGCTGTTCTGAGGCCGGACGCTGGGCCGGGGACACGGGCTCGGAGGCAGAGCAGGAAGTCGCCAGCTGCATTCCCATTAGGCAGATCTTGGGAGAAATCAGGAAAAAATAACTGTATAAGGCCGCTACTATAAACATCCTGGTATATCGAGAGCCTTCCTAGGACTTATTTTTTTCAACATCTGACCTGAGGCACGGTGTGGCTCACAGACCCAGACCAAGTTCTTTCTCCGGGAAGCCTGTCCATCATAATAACACTCACCAACAGAGTAAATGTTCCAGGTTTCTGTTTTGAGAATTTGAGCACACTTGTTAATATTATTTGCTCTGAATAACGTAATATGATAGCAAGTTGGGAAAAGACTTTAAAAAACCAACCTGAATAGTAGCCAGTGGAATTACCTGAGAGCTATTATTTTCCTTGAATAAAGCAGAATTTGATTTCTGAATTTGTAACCAAATTATATGTAAATCCTTGCCAAGTATAGAGAGGATTAAAAAAAAAAGTGCGTGTTCTCAAATATGGTTCTGACTCACCCGATTTCTTGTTTTACCAAATAAAAATTAGGAGGGGGCGGAAAACAGCATCAAATTAACTTATTAATGTGTGTGAGAGCAAGAAAAAAAAATCAGCTAATAAAAAGGTTAGCAACTCGGGTGTGATTATACAATGATTTCAGGTGAAAATTACAAAGTTAATATGCTGGCATTCAGTCACTGCCTTCCGTAATGATACCGTTGTCAAATTTGTATTTGTGCCAAAGGAACAAAAGTTGTAAGTAGCATAATGTAAGATAATCTCTTTTTCTCTGTGGCTTTTTAAATTCAACGTTTTAATCCACCAACGGAATCACAAAACATGTATCACATTAGTTATAATATTTATAGTGTTTAGGAAAGTGATTATCAATAGATTAGAGCGCAGTTGTTGGAGTGCAGTGTGTGTTTGTGTGTGTGTGTGCGTGAGAACGTTATCACAGAGGTATACACATCTCTAGAGTTAGCACTTGGGGAACGGTTTTATGTGAAAATAGTAACCCATATATTTGTTTTCAAAATCCCCGTTCAGTACTTACCGAGCTTGCTCATTATTTTGGAAAAACAAGGTTTGGTATGAAAAGGGCCCGAGACTTAGTGCGTTTAGATCTCTGCATTCAGCCGGTCTCGAAAAGTATTGTTGTTCTGGAGTCCCCAAAGTTGCTAAGCCACAGAATGTCTGATGGGTTTTTTTTTTAAAGCCGTTGAACCATGCGGTAGAGATGGGGGGCTGGGGGGGGGCGTGTATAATGACAAGTGGTGCTTGGGTCCTTCCTCGGTGTGGCCGCAGCAGCCGGGGGAGGTGATAGAGGGTTCTGGGTGGCTCTTTGGGACTGCCTTGCACATCCTCAGTTTGTAGGACGTGTTCGCTTACCCCACAGGCCTAGTCAGGGCTGGGAGCTGTAACAGGGAAGAAGATTATAAAGGACGGGTGCTAGATAAGAGACGTAGTTCTGCCGTATTGCTAGAATACAGACATGGCATTCCTAAGCCTGGAGCTGCTACGAGGGTGTCCTTTACTGAGGAAGGAGGAGCACAGAATTCCTGGGCACCCAGCTTGGGACGCCACGGTCCTTGATGCTGGGAGGGCCACCCCGGACCTTCCTCGGGGAAAGAGTGAAACCCACCCCATTGTGAAGTCACCCGGCTTGGGCTGTCTCTGCTCTGCTGTTAAAAGTGAAAGTTGGTCAGCATTTCAATGAAAAGAGTCACCGGAAAACATTTCTACTCCATTTTCTAAAACTCAATTTTCTCAGAGAAATAAGAAAAACTGCCTCTAAAAAGAGGCCACGGTAAGAGTCTAACACCCAGGAAAGCAATTTGGGAAGATTCCTTAGTATATCCTGACCTTTTCCCCTCCCCGTGAAACCATGTATCTCACAGGTGGGTGTCCAGCCACAGTTCAAGGCCAAGGTCATAGGGGCCTAGAGAGCTTCCAAGGTGGGTGGGTGGGTGGGCAACCCAGGCCCCAGCCCAGCCCTGCCTGGAGCGGCCAGTTTCCTCTTTCTGGGCAGTCCAATCCAATATAGAATGGAGTTTCCTGGGAAGCAAGGGCACACGAGGAACTTTTGAATGTACCAATGGCATAAAAAGTATATATATTTTTATGACAACGAGCAAGTTTCAATTGGTTGACAGAAATGGCGAGATGTGACGTCAAGGGACACTGGTTAGAATGCCAAGGCCGGCTGGGGGGGGGGGCGCTGGGGGGAGACAGGCACAGAGAGACATTGGGATGGGGCCCAGGAGACCTTGTTCCCCTCGGGCCCCCGTCGCGGGCGTCCTGGGACAGCCAGGTCCATCTGGCTCTGAGAGAGGGCATGCCTGGACAGGGAGAGGGGGTCCGAGCATAGTGACCCGGTGTCGTCCCCGAGCGACGGAGGCCCAGGTCGGCCTCTCTGCGGGGAAACCACTCAGGCGCCCCCGCGGAGCCGGCGGTTCAAGCCGCTGAGGCCTCCTTGGCATTATAACCAGTGTCCGGGCCCTGGAGCCCTGCCTGTCGCGACCCCCGGAAGGGGGCGCGGGAGGGAACCGCGCGGCCCCGGGGTGTTGCAGTGTAGTCGTCGGTCTCGGAGAGAGCAAAGCTGCGGCCTAGAACTTCTCTCCGCAGCTCCTACGCTCCGGGCCAGGGGAGCAGGAAGTTGTTTCTGCGGGGAAGGAAGACAGCGAGCTCGGAGCTGGGCAGCGGCTCTGGGAACGGTGCCCCGCCATCCCACGCCTTCCCGGCACCGTGAGGGCACCCCCTTCCGCCAGGCACCTTGCACACCCCCTCCATCTCTGGGCTCAGTGCGCTACCCCTCTCCACTTCACCAGATCCCGTGCAGCGCCCCCCCCCCCACCTGGCACCGCGCCCCTCCCTCCGCCGGACCCGCGCCGTCCGGAAAGCCGCCGCGGGGTCGCCCTGGCGCGCGCCCTGCACCGGGGGAAGCCCGCCGCCGTGGACCCCGAGCCCTGTCCCGGGACCTCGTCTAGAGCTCCGTGGCACACGCTGGCCCCTGCAGTGCCGAGCCCGGCGACCCTAGCCGCTCTCCGCGGCGCGCACGGGTCTGCGCGCAGGCCAGAGACCGTCGGTCCGCCCGGGGTCCCCGAGTCGGGCCCGAGCCTGCGCGCGCGCCCCGCTGCCCGCAATCATGGCAGCCGGAGCCTCGGAACGCAGCCGCCGAGCGCGTTCCGGCAGCCGCCTCGGTGCCAGGGCGGCGGGGCGAGCTGGGGCCAGGGCTCGCGCCTGCCCGCCCCAGCAGCCGCGCGGCCCGGGGGCGCGAAGCCGGAGACGGATGGGTCCTCGCGGCGGTGCCCCCCTGGCCGCGCCGGCAGGCGGGCGGGGCCGCGGGCCGGGGGCGCGCGGCGGGGAGCGCCCGGGGCGGCGTGCCCGCGGGGGCGCGCACGCGGGGCTGCGGGGCGAGGCGCGGGGCTCGGGCGGCGAATCCGCTGCTCGCGCCTCCCGCCCCGCCCGCGCGCGCGGGCCCCGGGAGGAGGGTGCGCGGCGGAGGGGGGAGTCGGGGAGGGGCCGCGGTCCGTCCTCGCCCGCAGCGGGCACGGCCGCGGCGAGGGGGGTGGGGGGGCGGAGGCCTCGTTGGTATTCTGGGCACAGCCGAAGACTTGACCTCCCCGCGGAACAGAGGCGCCCGGGCGCGCGGGCACGGCCGCTGTCCCCGGGAGGTCTTTCCTGGCTGCGGGGCCCGTAGGCGCCTTGCTTCCCCCCACCTCCCCGTCTTCTCCTCTCCGGGTCCCCTGTACCCCCTCCCCCGCCCCGATCCGGCGGCGAAGGGGTGGGCAGGGAAACGCGCTCTCTGGGACAGGTGCCAACTCCGAGACAAAAGACATAAAATAGGCGGCAACGTGGGAAGCGCGGCCGGCGCGCTCGGGCGGGGACGGAGGCGCCGCGGGGGCCGCATCCTCG
Organism: Felis catus; assembly: GCF_018350175.1. Taxonomy (NCBI): domain Eukaryota; kingdom Metazoa; phylum Chordata; class Mammalia; order Carnivora; family Felidae; genus Felis; species Felis catus. Next base: position 138,356,089 of record NC_058374.1, read on the forward strand.
GTGCCGACCGGGGAAAGTTTGGGAAGTCGCCGCGGCGGCTTCGCAGCGGCGGGGGACGCGCGGGCCGGGCCGCCCTCCGCGCCGCGCTCGCCCTTTCCGCGCCGCTGCTGAATAATTCATGGCGCGGCCGCCGGCCATTAGCATGCACCGGGCGCGCGGCGCGTCTGTGCCAAGCCGCCGCCGCCGCATTCGGCGCCCGGGCCGAGCCAGACGAGCGGCCGCGCGGCAGCCGGGCCCACGCTGTCCCCGCGCCCGCCCGCCCGCCCGCCCGGCGGCGCCCATTGTGCCCGGCCCGCGCCGCCGGGCCGCCCGGAGCCCGCCCGCGACCCGCAGCGCGCCCGACGACCCGGCCCTGCAAGTTCGGGCCCGCGCCGCCCGCCCGCCGGGGAAGCACGTGAACTTGGAGAAAGTCGCGGGGCGCGCCGGCCCGGACCTCCGCGGCAGGGCGTGGGCGCCCCCGGCGCGGCGCGCTTTCGTTTTCGTCCCGGACAAAGGTCCCTCGAGGCGCTAGTCTCGGATGCGGAGACCGGGTTCTGCCGGCCGCTCCTCCCGAGAGGTCCGGTGGTTCCGTACGGGCAAGCCGGAGTCACAGAGGAGGAGCGGCGCGGTGCGGGACCGGGAGAGTGGGGCCTGGCCGTGCGCTTCGCCCGGCCGTCTCCGTCCCGGAGCCGTCCCGCCCTGCGAAGAGTTGCGGGAGATGGCACCGCGCTGCTCTCTGCGGTTCGCACGCGTGAAGGAGGGAAGCGTTTGGGACCCAGGACGCATACCCGTCGCTCGCCCGGGGCCTGTGCGGTGTGGGCACCACAGCGCAGCGCTGGCTGCGTCCGGGCGCGTTCCTCCGGCAAGGGCGGTCGACCTGCGAGTCCCGGGGTCACCATCGGGTTCCGGGCGACTCCTGAGGATGGTAAGTGCATTTCTCACTTTCGCTACTTAGTGAGTATTTAAATATTAATGAAGGGATTTCTAAGAAGAGCCTGTAGGGCAGGCCTTCCACAGACGGAGGAGGTTGCTCTTGAACCTGAAGCCTGGCCAGCTTGGCAAGAACTCCGCGGGGCCGTCATTAAAATGCAGGAACTTGGAATTCGTGAAATACAGCTCCTGATCTCAGGTGTGCGGACCGTTTGCCAGAGAGAATTTTGTTGAAGGCATAAAGTAAATAGTGCTGGCAGGCGTCTTAAACAGAATAGAAGGAAAAGAGAAAGCATCTGTTTTTAGGTTTGATGCGATTGGAAGGGTTATTTGGACGCTGGGGTCGCTTTTTTCTCTTTTTTCTTTTTTAGAGAAATTGACATCTTTCATTCCCTCCTACATCAGGGAAATTGTTGCTTCTTATTTATTTATTTATTTATTCATTCATTCATTCATTCATTCATTCATTTATTCTTTCTTTCTGCTGGTCAAGCATTTATGGAGAGCCGATTTAGGGGGCCCTCAGTCAAGCGTTGGCAGCCGCTGGGCCCAGCAAGTGAAAGGCCCTTGTGTGGAGGCTCTTGTTTATGGTGGCATAAAACGAAAAACAACTCATAACTTTTCGTAATAAATCCCCCTTTATAGGTGGCTCACACACAGGCCCAGCCGGCGGCCCTGGGGAGTTTGTGGGGAGCGAGACATGGGTGAAGGAATGCGCGTTTGCCGTAATTACAGGGTTTTAAGGTAACGCTGAAATTAATTTCTTCAAAGTTGGCTTTCAGAAGCCAAGGCGGTCTCCACAGGCCAGCACCGTCTTCGTTGCATTTTCGTTCGTTGGTTCTGGCCATTTGGGATTTTCAAATGCATACTTGCACTCTCATATACCTATCCCGTTAAAGTGAAACCCATGGGGGGGGCGGATTAAGCCAGCTTTTTAATACCATCGTATCACAGGTGTGATTTCCCCTCTGCTCTCCCCATCTTATTGATGTGGTCTGGAGAACCTCGCCGGGTCCTTTGACCACAAAATAATGGGCAGTGGGGGCCTGTTTCCATAACACCCCAGAGTTGCAAGCTGGCTCCTGAATGCCGTGTTTCCGGGAACGTGGAAGGAGGCCTGAGTAGCCCAGGCCTGCCTCACGACAACCTCTCCCCGGGCTGCCTGGTTCCCTAGAGCCCAGAGGAGAGAGGAGACCACCTCAGTAAGATCTGGCCAACCCCGGCACAGAGGCTGGAAGTTTGCTTCAGTGCCGTAGAACGGAGCCGGCGGCCGTCTTTTCTGCTAGGCCCTCATCTTCCTCTCCCGAGCCACCTCCCCACCTCCTCCGTTTTGGATTTTTATTTATGACTTTACGAGAGGCAGTTAGGAGCCGTGAAACCCGGGTGGGCCCTTCAGGAGCGATCTCGGGGATGGGGGCGCAGAAATGGAGCTGCTGCTTGGCGTCGGCGGTGACCGGGTTAGTAATTAGAAAGAGCTCGAGTTCCATCGGATCCTCGCCTGCAGAACGCAGGAGATGTTTTCCCCAGGTCCACGGAGGACCTGTAACGCGTCTCACGATGGGCAGGAAGGTGTGGCCTCCTGCTGAGGCTCCTAGGGAATACCCCAGGATTAAACCAGACCCCCGAAGAAGGGGTATCCGCTGCTCCCTCTCCATGGGCCTATGGGAGCTGGGAAAGGCTGAGCATCCGAGGAGGCACCCCCAGGGCCACTTCGTGGGGGCTTGCTATTTGTCAAAGCTGCCAAGGCCCATCTCCCCCGCCAACGTGTGCCCCTGGCGCATGGAATGTGATGGGCTTGAGAGTGTCTATAGTAAACATTTCCCCCCCGCCCCCCACCCCTGGGAAGAGGCACTATCTCAGCACCAACGCTGTCCTGTCTTGCCTTTGTCCTTGATTCTCAGAGCCAGCCCAGTTTCAGTGGAGGCTTGGGCCCCCACCAGGGGCTTCCTACCACGTTGGGATAGCCCATCCAGGCACGTTTTATTTTTGAGGACATGCACACCGAAGTCAAGGTTCCAAAAACGAACTGGCGCCCGTCTGGTTTTTGTCACTTCTGGATTTAATAGGAAGAATGTGCTAAGCAGGGGCATAGGGACTCGTGGACTGTGGTGGGCGAGTGGGAGGATGGCCCTGGTATTTCCATTTTTGTTTTAAGCCGGGGCCAGCCCTGTAGTGTTTTGTCGCCTGTACTTGGGGCTGTGTCACGCCCAGCCTTTGGCCGCTGGAGGCCCCAGATCCTGGGCGATGGGTCTCTGGGGTGCTGGTGGGGGCCAGCTGCTCAGCACAGGCAGTGTGTGGCGAGGAGGTCTCTGCTGTGACCAGGTTCCACGCACCACCTGAACAGGTGCAGACGGCAGTTTGCTTTGCTCAGTGGGAACAGCCGGGAGGTTTACAGCAGGATGACTTTTGGCTCTGTGTGGTTTGCACCTGATGGGGCCGTCTGTGACCCAGTCTTGCTTGCTCTCGTCCTCAGAAGGGTGTCGGGCCAGGGCCTGTTCTGCCCTGGTGTGGATGAGGCCTGAGTGGAAGGCAGTCCCTGGGGCTGAGAGAGGGTCCGGAGGGCTTTGCCTACGCTGCCGGGCACTCTCTCTGAACAAGCACTCCCTGCTGTCCAGGGAAACCAGTGTTTGGGAAGGGAGGGAGGCCCTTGCGGGCCAGCCAGGAAAACAGCTTAAAACCATCATGCTTGGTATTCGTTGGGCTTACACGGTGTGCTTGCACATCTGGGGAGAAGGGAGGATACTCTTGCAGGCACCCCATTAAAAGGGGGTGTCCCGGCTCACATCGGGCAGCTCCAGTCCCGTCCTTGCCCCTGGCTCACTGTGTGACCCCGGACGGGGCATATCCTCGTACCCCGAGTCCTGTACCCCAAGTCCTAGAGCAAGAGTAATAAATCCCACCTCGGAGGGTCGTTTGGAGCGTCCGGGCACCGTGAATTCCACAGAGCACGGTTCCTGGCACGTGGCAGGGAGCCATAAATGGCTGCTGCTGTTGTCATTGTTATTGTTGTAAATGGTAATCGCCATTTTTATTGCTAGTGACGATCATATTTTTGAGTCTCTAAGGAACGGGGAGTCCGGTTTTGGTTTCACTAGAAAGGGCACCTACAAGTTCACTCCCCCGCCCCGCAGGTGGTGGTACAAATGAACTTTGATATTTCCTATCTGGTAGACTGTGAGGAGCTTGCAAATAGGGCTTTCCTTCCCACGGGGACCTGGCTGGGGGCACTAGAGGGGGGCAAGGCCTCTGGAGGTCCCGGGACGTGCTCCCAGAGGAAGGAGTGGGACCTCCTCCCCGCCCCGGGAATGGCATTTGAGGAGGTCACTTGGGCGCCGACCCCAGGGTCTGACGTGTGCCCCTCACCTATTCAGGGTCTGGGGGGAAGAATGAGGGCAGGATGTCGCGACTCGGGGGTCCAGAGTGGCCACAGCAGCTGCCAGCATCTTGCTGGCAATGCGGCTGGCGATTTGGTGGGAGGGTTTCACCACTGATGAGCTAATTGCTTTTTGGCCGAATACAAGCATACGTTCACCAGAACACTTCGCTGAGGAGAATCTTGTCTCTTCGCTGATGGTTCAGGAAGACCCAGCGAGATTGGCCTTGCTGAAAACATGTTGTCCGAACCAGAAAGGAGCCTGGGCGTCCTGATGTTATGTGGCTGAGGACCGAGAAAAGGCAATAACTGTTCTCAGGCAGAGACAATGGATCTTTTATACGAAATGCTTATTTCCAGGGCTGACCAGTGTCCCGTTGGCTTGGGCCGGCAGAGCTCGAGTATCTGGGTATCACAGGCCCTCAGAACCCAGTCAGGGACCGAGATTTATAGAAAGGGAAAAGAGAAAGCCCCCCTGACCCATGGTTCTTGGAAAATTCAGCGGGATCGTCTGGCTTTCTTTGTTGAGTGGAGGCTAACTTTCTCAAGTTTAATTTTTCCCTTCTGTGATCTCTTTCTCAAGGGTGCGAGGGCACATTCGCAAGCACCGGAAAGGTGGCCAGGTTTCCGGGTGTTGGATGGTGGGGGCTGGAGGCACCCTCCCTTGGGCTAGACCCCGTTGGGCCTTTGTCTGCTGGAGGTGATGGGTAGTCCAGGGCAAGTGAGGAAAATCGGGACTGTTCGAGGAAGGGTCCGTTCCCGGAGGAGGAAGCCATCGAGGGCGATTTTGGGTAATATTTGTGACTTTCTGGGGCCCTTTACTCCTCCCAGAATCCATTCTCCGATGAACTCGGGAGGAGTCCGCAGGCTGTCAGGGAGTCCGGCCTGCCACGGGTAAGCCGCACGCTAACCCTCACGTACCCTCGCTGGCCGGAGAGGGTGTGTTTGTCACTCCTGACAAACCGGCCCGGAGTCAGCACTGGACGGACGTTTTCTGAATTACTAAAATGAACAGAACTTCCCTCTGACGCTTATCCAGTAGCCATCTCCCTCTTCCTGCTCTGTGGATAGGGTCCAGCCCCGTTCCTGCTAAATCGCCGGCCTCGACACAGCCAGGAAGGCGCCCTGAGAAACCAGGCCCGGCCCCCAGGCTCGAGTTAGGGGCTCGGAGGAACGGATCCGCCTGGGGCCGGGAATGAGAACGTCTTCCTGGCGTTGGGGGGACGTTGGAAAGGCCGCGGGGGATAATCGGCCTGGGCTCCCTGCCAGCTGAGGGGGTCCTCGGCCTGGACGCCCCTTCGAAGCGGGTGAGGACAGGGGAGGGAGTGGCCCCAGTCCGGGTGAGGGATGAGAGTCCGCTCCCTGCCAAGCTTCCCCTTCCCCCGTGAGTCTTTGTTGGCAGATGATAATATTTGGCTTTCAAAAAATGAAGTTTCGTTTTTTAAAACTGCTTTTGCATCCCTTTTTTTTTTTTTTAATTTTTTAAATCCTGGGACCGCTCAGCTGTGGTCTGTTTACCCTGACCCCCCAAAATGCTCTGAAGAGATCTCTCTTTGAGTGGGGGGGGGTGACCAAAACAACTTCTGAGGCCGTGTGGGTGGGATTGGTAAAATCTAAGTGGGAAACACTGGAATGGCGTGGCATGAGGCCGAAAACCCTCCCAATACAAGCTTTCACTCGGTGGGGGCGGCTTCAGGAGTCAACGCTGGACTGGGAGACAGTCCTTGCTGTGAGATTCCAGATGGCAGGCTTGTTTGCATCGGATTCCGGATGGGTCAGAAAGCCGTGTGGCCGCCGTAGTGGGGCCCTTGAACACGCGGCCGGGCCTGCTGCCCCGTCCGTGGCCGAGAGGTGGGTTCTCTGAGTAGACCTGTGAGCCGGAGAGGCAAGGATTATTATTTGTCAAGTGATTGGCGGTTGTGGTTGGAAACGTGTGCCCGGGATGTACGAAGTGAAACGGCTTTTTTTTCTTTTCTTTTTCTTTTTCTTTTTCTTTCTTTCTTTTTTTTTTTTTTTTTAAGGGAGGGATAGAATTTTCCTTCCCAATTGAAACAGGATTGTTGTCCCTGATGCCTTTGGCTTCTAAGGCCAGGGCTGGGTTTTTCGGTGAAACGCCCTTCCTTCATTCTGGGATCTCCAGTGGCAGGAAGCGCGTTTAGCTGAACTATTTACCTGCTGGTTTGGGGCTCTTAAATCTTGATTCGCCTTTCATGTGTTTCACGGCGATATTTACATTCAAATCAGCCTGTTATAATTACATTTTAAATTATAATAAAACGGTGGTGCGGGGCTCGAGTGTTCCTTATCTTGGAACCGCAAGAGACTGCGGTGAATCTCAGGCAGGTTGTTCGTCACGTTACCCAGACCTGCCCGGCCACCCTGACTGGTGTGTTGTGTCCTGAGACCCACGCTGGCTGCAGGCCTTGGGGTGGAGGCCGTTCTCTCCTGGGCATCCAGCTGGCACAGCAGAGGCCACTTCTGGCCGTGGCGATACTGTGCCAAGCTGTTCCTGGAATGGAATCCCCGGCGTTCCTGGTCAGGCGCGTGGCATCAGAATCCTACCTGCTTTGTCTCTGGCATCAGCTGTCGAGCTGGTCACGTGGCGGTGTGCGTGAGACCAGAGCCCGAGGACCAGAGGGCTCCTCCTGGGCTGCTTCCTTCCTGCTCAGTCGCCTCGCCCCTCCACCTCCTTCTTGGGCACGACCTGATCCGAGCTTGAGCTCCCGTCCCCGGTTGCTCAGGTGTCCAGACAGCCCCTTACTCCCAGGCGCTGCCGACAGGCCCATGAGCCGAGGCGGCAGGGCCGGCCACGGTCAGTCCACGCTGTACCCCCCCTGCCTGGGGAGCCCCCATCTCACCCTGACAGCCCTGGGGCTCCCCAGGCACAGGGGCGGCAGGTGCCTGGCCACGTAAAGGGCCGAGGGAGAGACTTGGGCAGACAGAGTGGCCGCGCGGACGTAGCCCGGCCGCCTTCGGCGGAGGCCAGCGGAGTCTGATAAATCTCCGAATAAGAGCACCGCGTTAAAAACCCTCAGGCCCGCTGGCCAGGTCTGAGGGCTGGAGCACGGGCACGCTTCGCCTTTGCCCCGTGTGGTGGCCAGGATTGGCTTTCGTGGGGCCGAGGGGTCTGCGATGGTCTCAGAGGGTGTGGTGACGTGCCTGGACCCGACCTCATGGCGGCCTCGCGGCCCTTCTGGGCAAGGCGGCCGGCTGCCCAGCCCGGTGCTCGGCCCTACGTGTGCGTTTTTCATTCCGTCGTCCGGCAGCCCTGAGTGGTAGGAGCCGTCCTCCCCGTGCCTCCTGTGGCTGGGGAAACCGAGGCCGAGAGAGGTGGCACGGCCCCGGGGTCAGGTGGCCGCTCGGACACAAGGCCGATTCAGGGCCCGGGCTCCGGGCCGAGGTGGCACGGCCTCCCGGGGCGTCACTGGGACGGGCTCACTCCGTGGCCGGGCCCGGGGAGCTGGCCGGGTGGGGGGGGGGCCCCCTCCCCGAGTCCGGCCCCCCGGGGAGCACGCCGGGTGCCGGCCGCCGCCTGCTCCCCCTCGGGCCCGGCGCGGGAACAATGCGGCCTCTGTGCCCGCGGCGGGCCCGGGCCGCCCGGCCTCCGGAGCAACATGGCGCCCAGGGCCGCGCCGCCTGGCCACGGGGAGGGCTGGCGCCGGGGCCGGGCCCGGGCCCTGGCCCGGGCCGGCTCCCCCGTCCTCCTCGGCCGGCCGCCGAGTGGCCAGCCGCGCCTGCCGCCTCCTCCCTCTCCCGCTCGGCCGCCCCCCCACCCCCCGCCCGCCTGGTGGTGGGTTCGGGGGTCCGGCCCACCCGCCTCTGCCACGTCTGCCATCCTCCCGGCACCCAGGAGCATCTTTCAAAAATTCCCGGTGGGCGGGGCCGAGCCGCAGCGGCCGCCTCTGGCCCCCCCTCCCCGGGCAGCCGGTGCCAGATGAGAGCAGGAGACAAAAGTAGCATTTTCCTCGTCCTCCTGGGCTGGCGGCAGAGCCTCCCCCAGCGCCACTTGGCTCCTGGCGGCCCTGCCTCCGGGTGCCGGGGTGGCCGAGGCCCAGGCCGCGCCGGCCGGGACCGAGGGACCGACGGACGAGGGTGGCCAGAGAGCAGGACGCGCGGGGGCCCGTCGGACCCGGGGCTGGCACCTCCCGGCCGGCGGGGCCCGCCCTCCCCCTCCTGCCAGGGTGCCCGGCCGGCCCAGGGGGCACCCGTTCCACTCCCGTGCTTTTGAGCAAGCTCCCCGTCCTCCTGCACCTTGGGTAAGTCACCTTCTTCCCTTCTCTTTTGCTGGAGACGAGCCGAGGGCTCTGCCATCTTGTGCTCGGTGCCTGTTAACGTTTCCTTCCCTCTAATTGGTTATCCGAAATTCAAAATTCTATTTCCGACCCCCACCCCCCCCCTCCACCCAACCGGTCTTCGGTGAAGTAAGCCTTTCCGAAACCTGCAGGGAAAATGCAGAAGCCGGGCCCCATTTATTTTTAAGATCCAAAGCTCTAGGCCTTGGGAATCACAATAAAAATGAATGTTTGTTATTTTACAGAAGCCGCGTGCTCGATTGTAATTGGGACGAATGTTTCAGGAGGCATTAATAGGCACGGCCTACTCGTTCGTGCTCAGTGGGGTCGGTTCGTCGTGGGGGTCTCCTGACTAGTACTGTTATCACGATTGTCTCGGTTTTTGGTGGTGCCAGGAGTGGCCGAGAGAAAAAACACCAAAGCGCCCTCGCTCCTCCCTGCAAACTCCTCGGCAGGCAGGGCTGGGCTGGCATACGGGAGGGTGGGTTCTGCATGGAGAAACAGAGGCCCTTTTATTTTATCCGGCATCTTCGATGCTGCCGTGTCCACAGTTTAGGGATCGTGTTCTTTTCTCCCTTTCGTTTCATTTTATTTCGGGGGAGGAGGGGGAAGAAAAAGAAGGCCCTTTTCGGCCCTCAGCTCAGCATGGGGAAAATCTTTTAGGCCGTTTGGTGCTTTGTTTTTTTAAACACTTACTTAAGCCCGGGGATTCCGCCTCCCGGCGCTGCGCCCAGCTCATGACCGCCCTGCCCACAGACGGTGCGTGGGGTGCACGTGGGCACGTCCACCAGACGGACCCTCGGGGGGCCTGAGTTGTCCGGGGCCGGCCTGTGCCGGATCCCATCCTGGTTTCCCACCTGCAGAGCTGTAGGCCGAGCCACTCGACTGTCCGGGGCCTGAACCGTGGCCAGCGGGGGTGGGAGTCCCTGGAAGACCTTTGCGTCCCCAGGCCACGCTGCCGCCACGGTCCAAGAGCTGAACTCCGTGCTTGCCCGAGTTCCTGTGATGGTCCCCGACCCTTCAGAACTGCTGAACCTTTTCATTTAAAACGTGGGCTTTGCAGAGTTCGGCTGCGAATCGCCTCCGTCCTCCGGCAGGCTGATGGAAGTGCCCACAGATGCAGCCTGGGTTCCCCCCCACCCTCCCACCCCCAACGTTTGGGGGTAGCTGGGGTCTTGATTTATGGAAAATGGAAAATCAGGCCCAGAAAGTTCTGAATTGCAACTGAGAAGAAACTTCCCACGTAAATACATCTTTGTTTTCCTAATTCGGAGGCATTGGGCCCTGTTTGTGTGGGTCTGAGCAGCCGGCCGGGGCAGACACGACCACGTATAAAAGTGAGCTGAGCTCACACAAGGACTATTACGGCTGCTTTTGTTCTTAGATTAGACAGCAGTCGATACGGGAGGTTTGGGGCTGTAGAGACAGGCGTATATAGCAGAGATCATTAAAACATTTCCACGATTGTGAGCGTAGAACGCCACGTTCTGCTGCTACAAGCCGGAGGGTCATTCCACACGAATATTTAGCAAGCGCCAAATTAGACACCGGCGACAAAACACGAGTCATAGGAAAAAACCAGAGTGTCATAAATTTCTGACGCGAAAGAGTCGAGAGTGGAGAGAGGTGGGTCGGGGGGAAGGAGGGGCCGTCGTTTTTAAAGAATTTATGCTTTTGCTAGTTGCCCACGCCTCATCTCCCAAAATTTTATTTTTTGGTGTAATCAGTGTAGGTAAATAGGCCTGGAATCCCAAGTCCTGGAATGACAGTCTGATTTCCTTGAACATGACTTCATCTCCTTTTTGGAAGTAAGGGCAAGTAGCATAAAATCAATTAATTTCCGCAGATGAGCATTTTCATCCTGAGTTAGTATTTTCCACCGAGATTCTGTTCACCTGAAGGTTGTAACGTATACGCATAACACGTTTTCCAGCAGAGCAGGGTGGTTATGCGTAATCGGTGACCATCTTTGTTTTTTCAACTTGGGTAATAACATTCTGCCTCCTCCCCCCATCCCCAAGTCAGGAAAATGCCATGGAATCTTTTGTGTCCTGAATCGGGCAAAATATCAGCCTTCTTCACGGCATCCATTTCTTCTTGGCTGGTTTTTTTTGTTGTTTTTTTGTGCGTTTTTTTTTTTTTTTCCTTTGGGAAAGTACCACACAGAGCAGTCAGTGTTCCTATCATCGCTTCTATATAAATTCCACTATAGGCTGAAATTATACATTCTCACAACACAGATGGGCTGGTCTGTCATTACGACTGCTGGGTCCTTGTTGGAACACACAGCATATTTCAATTGTGGAGTCGACAATTTCAAAGAACTGAGGTCAAAATAAACAAGTTGCGCTTGTGTGGTGAAACGGTGCCCTGAGCAATTCGGTAGAGGAAACACCCTCACCGTCATTAGATGATAATTTAAATTTTGGTCTTTGTCTTTGCCTTTTAAGACTCCAAATGCCCTACGTTAACGGACCTTAAGTGCTTTAATTAATTACCAATTTTTATTTTGTGTGGCAGCGTGAACGGGGTTAACACTAGATTAAAATTCAAAATTACGGGGTTTGGGACTTTAGATTTTGAGATCTTCATGAAATCTCTAGCTGTTCTGTATAGGCTGACATAAATTTATTTGGGGATGTTTATGAAAGATCACATAACAAATATTTTGCCTGGTTTAAAGGTACATTTAAATCTCTCCCCACCCCCCAAAAAACATTCAACAGGTGAACTGCAAAGAGTAGCTGTAAACTTGAAAAAAAAATAATAATCTCACCAAGATAACGAGGTGCAGAATTCATTGGCCATCAGCGCACGTGAGGACAGAGAAGTTTTACGGCCACCGTAATTTGAAAACGGTGACTGTTTATTTTGTGAATTTGCTCACGTTATGATGTAATCGGTTCTGAGGGTTCTTCCCCACGCCCCCCTCCGCCTCATTTTCGAGTGACTGCTTCTGCTTTTTCCAAATTTTGGGTTCAGGCTCTGCCCTTCCCAGCCGCTGAGGCCGCCTTCCCTCGCTGCCGAACCTGAACGAGAGAGACACGGGTGCTTCCTTCCTCCGTCTTCTGCGGGCTCCCCGAGGCTCCTTCCATTCGTTAATAGAAGTGCTTTGTTGTGGCTTGTTTATTTCAAGGAAAAGTACCTGTTGGTGGAGGTGTTGGGAAATAACAGGAAGAGTGAAAAGATGGAATTTGCCGGAGCTCCTTGGGAGCCGCTTTCTCTAGCGATTCTGCTCCCACCCCTTCCTGCGTTCCCGTTTGGTCTTTTAGCCTGTCCACCCCGTGCCCGCATCAGACCCGTATTTACCAGCAGCTCCGAGAACGTGGCTGACGCCGGTCTGGGTGCTCTTAAAGGTCGGCAAGGCAGAGCAGCCCCTGCCCTGCGATTCAACGGCAAAGAAGCGAGGGTGATGGTGGTTGTACTGGGAGCAGTGCCCGCCCAGGGCGCCCGCACCACGCTGGGCACCTTTCCCGTTCGAGAAAGCAGAGTACAGAGGAGCGTGAGCTCTGGGCCTGAGGCTGGGGCTCAGACCCAGTCGGTTTCGTTTCCCGGCTGTGTTGATCCAAGGCAAGCCATTTCGTCTCTCCATGGCCCCATTTCGTCTCTCCGTGGCCCCATTTCGTCTCTCCGTGGCCCTGTTTCCTCCTCTGTAAAATGGGTGCAGTAAGTGTCCCCGCCTTGGAGGAACACACACAGTGCACACTTAGCACGGCGCTCGGTTCACGGAGAGCACCCCATACCTGCTGGCAGTCCTTGGTTTATTTCTGAGTCTCAGAAATGCCTGCCGAGCGGGGGTTCTCGCCGGCTCCATTCAGCCAGGGAAGGCGCTGGGCCCGAAGCGGAGCCCTCGCATTCAACTAGCTGGTGAAGATTGGGATGGGGTTCGACCCAGGCCCGCCGTCCTCCAAAGCCCATGTTCGTTCTGCAGGTCCCCACAGTGGTCAGGTGGGGACCGCAAGCCTTTGCCAGCGTGTGCGCACCTCGGTGTGTGCAGGTCACACACACACGTGTCCTGTGCACGTGACACACGTGTGCACACGTGTCCTGCCATGCAACCCATGTGCCTGCACGTGTCCTGTGTGTAACGCACAAGCACACGGCGTCCGGTGCACGTAACACATGTGTGCACACGCGTGTCCTGTGCCTGCAACACCGTGCACACGCGTGTCATACGCATGTAACACGCGCGCGCACACATACACGGTCCTGTGCTTCTCTTGGTATGTCGGTGGTTTCCGGAGGTGGGCTGGCCTTTGGAGGCACCGTGTCTCCTCGAGGCAGGCGCTCTCCGTGGCTTCTCAGTGAGCAATGGAGCCCGTGGGCCACCCCCGGGGACACCCGCCAGGCGCTGCACTGCCCCACCGTGATGGGTCATTGTCCCCAGCCCGGGGCGCCCACCCGGCTCCCGGGAGGTGAAGGAAGGCCCTTTGGCCGGGCTGGCTGCACTCTGGGACCTGGCCCGGCAGGGCACGGGCTCTTCCGAGGGACAGGCTGTTCCGGGCACCGGCCATTTGCAGACTCCGAGGAGTGGAAGTGAGCCTCCGGGCCCGCGAGAGGAAATGGCGGCACGGGCAGGCCCAGCACAGGATCCGGGAAGGCGGCCGAGGGAGGGGAGCGGCCGGAAGGCCCAGGGGTGGGCCTGTTGGCGCGCTGGCGGCCCTCCCGAAAGAAATGGCCAGCGGGGCTGGTCTTCCCCGGGCGGGTCTGCGTGTGTCTGTGTGTGTGTGCACCTGAGTGCGGGCTCGGGCCGCCCGGGGGCCACACCGAGAAGGTCTACGGGCCCAGCTGCCCCACGGGTACCGTGGTGGGGACCGGGGGGATTTGATGAGGCCGCGTGCGCGGCCTGCGCACCTCTGGACACAAGAGGCCTCGAGGAGGAGGATTCTTACTGCAGGCCTTGGTTGTCTTTAAAGCGGATGAGACCGCATCAGACTCGGGAGACGGTCCGCGGTGGCAGGTGAGAGCCGAAAAGTTGGTTTGTATTTCCCCTCTTTGGGGCCTCTTAGGTGGAGACCAGAGGCCTGGGTTCTCAGGTGAGCCGCGTGCCCGTCCCAGCCTCAGTTTCCCCATCTGCAAAGCAAGGGGACGAACCCTCCCCGCAGGTTGCCGGGGGCATCCAGTGTGATGATGGCACCTGCCGTTTCTCCCCTTGATGGGGAGCGGTGGCGGGTGGGCCCTGGGGAAAGGGCCCCCGGCCTCGGGGCCCCGCGCCCCGGGCCGGATGGGAGACCCCAGAAGGGAGCAGCGGTGGGGGCCGCGGGGACTGGGCCGCTCCGGCGTGTGCGAGGGAGCCTCTGGCCCAGTTTCCTGGGAGCCCGGCCCTGCCCCGGGATTCCTGCAGTGGGTGTGCCCACACTTCCGGCCCAGGCGTGGGCGGAGGGGTCCTGGAGGCAGACGCGGTTCCTGCTGTTCCCTCCCGCCACGGCCGCCTGGTCGGGCAGCCGCTTTCTGCTCAGCAGGACGAGGGCTCCCACCTGAGCCCGCCGTGGAGGGTCCAGGCAGGCGGCCCCCCGCCCGCCGGCCGTGCCCAGGCACGTGTGACGTGGCGGTGGCGGCCCGGGGCGGTGGCAGCGGGGCGTGGGGGCTTCTGCGGGGTGGAGAAGGTGCCCTCCAGCTCGAGCCCTCGCGGTTGCGGTCACGCAAACAGTAAGTCGCCCGACGCCGGGGCCTGCGGAGGCTCTCGGCGCCTGCTGGGGGGGCCTCAAGGATCTCCGGCCTGAGTCCGGGGGGCTCCGGCACCAGAGGTGAGCTCTGCCCCCTCCCAAAGATGGCGTGTCGCTTGGACGGCCGTCCCCCCGGGGCTGCCCAGTCTGTGGGACGGTGCCGGCGGGGGCTCTGGGAGGCGGCTTCCAGGTGGGCGCTCCCGGGCCAGGCAGCGTGTGGGCTCCACCTTGGCGGATGCCGCGCCGGAAAGGGCTGGCAGCTGCCAGGCGAAGGGAGAGCGAGACTGGCTCGGGCGGGACCAGCGGGGGGACCCGGAGCGGCAGAAACCCCTGCCTCGGTCCACTGGAGAGAGAGTTGGGGACCACACTGGGCTCCCCTCAGATGCTGCGCACGAGACTCAGTTCCTGGGGGGTTGGGGGAGTATCTTTTGTTGACCCACTAAGTGCCAGGCCCAGGGCTGGCTGTTTTGACCTCTTTTTTTAAACATCCATTTTATTTTGTTTTATTTTATTTATTTTATTCTATTTTATTTATTTTATTTTATTTTATTTTATTTTATTTTATTATTTTATTTTATTTTATTTCATTTCATTTCATTTCATTTCATTTCGTTTTGTTTTGTTTTAGTAAGCTTACTTATTTTGAGAGAGAGCAAGCGAGTGAGGGAGGGAGAGAGAGAGAGAGAGAGAGAGAGAATCCCAAGCAGGCTCCATGCTGTCAGCACAGAGCCCGGTGCGGGGCTCGAATTCACAAACTGTGAGATCACGACCTGAGCCACCCAGGCGCCCCTCAGCATCCATTTTAAAATGCACAGTCTGCCTCGTTCCATTTCATGCTAACGTCCCGTCAGAGCCAGCCAGTGCCGGTGCTGTTCTGGTGCTGGAATAGGTGTAGACAGGGTGGCCGAGGGCCCTGCTGGTGTGGAAGGTGGGTGTTAGTGTTAGCGATTTTCTGTGTGAGAAAACCGAGGCTCAGAGGGGCCAAGGAACGTCCCCAGCGTCACACAGCTAGTGAGGGACAGCCTGCACCTGCCTCGGCTCTCTGACCGCGGGACCCACGCTCTCCCCTCGCCGGGTGGGAACAGCCGGGTGCCGGATCCCTGTTTATTATTTGCTTTTTGTGGTTGCTGACCTTGGTGGGTTCTCCCCAGACACCCAGTGCTAGGAGGGACCTGTCCTTTGCGCTGGAGTTCTTTTGCCCCCAGGAAGAGCCAAGATTGCCTCTGTCCCTTCCCTGATACAGACCCTGTCGAGCTGGTCGTGGAAGCCCCAAGGACCCATCTCTGGCTGGCCCCAGACAGTGCCCAGTGTGGCAGAGGCGATGGGAAGGGGGAGGTCAGGTTGTCATCCTTGCTGTCCGTGTTCTTAGGGCCTAGAGCAGGGAAACGTACCAGGCCCAGGTGATCTGCAGACTTCGCCACTCAGACACTGAGAATAAAAACCTTTGGGGGCTGTAGAAACCTGGAACAGGCAAGACCATTTTGCAGCCTTTGATGTTCTCAAAATGGCCCTTTCCGCTCTGTGCCAAATTCACACCCTTCCATTGTGCCGGGAGCCTGCGGTGTAGACGACGAGCTGGGGTTTTTCAAAGGTTCTTCACGTTGGGGCTGGTAGCAGACAGCACCGCGTGTGATGGGCCTGGGCCCCTTTCTCACGGAAACACCCGCACCTTGTGCCAACGTGGATAAGGTGGCTCAGACGGGAGCCGGGCGGGGGGTGGGGGGGGTGTGCACGCCGGCACCTGCTGAGTCTGCTCCGTGGCAGGGGTCTCCGCTGGAGGGGGGATCCCTCAGGTCAGGGCAGGACAGAGGTGCCGGGGTGCCGTATGTGGGCCAGGATGAGCTCTTGTGAAAGGGGCTCTCTGCAGGTGCATGGGGACCACGTCGTGCTTAAGAAACGCTGCCCTGTCTGTTCATATGGTCGCTGCTGTGGCTCTCGTGCCCCTGGTCCCACAAGTTCCAGTGGGTCTCAGCATTGATCAGAGGACACCCGATTGTCTCGGGCACCTCCCGGAGGGGCTAGGGAGCCTGCTGTGGCCAGGCCCTGACTTGGGGTCCGGGAGGAGACAGACCGCATCATCCAGTGACTGGACCAAGCAGACCTTGTTGCGTACTGGGTCCTCTGCTAGAGGGTTAGAGCCGTGACAGGCAGATGTGTCTGTCTCCCACTCCCGGGCACAGGGACCTCAGTTAGCAGATGTGGGCAACCTCAAGGAGGCCCGGACCCAGTGCTGGGTCACGACTGGACCCAGCCGGGCAGGGAGCAGAAAGTCAGCCTGGAGCACCGAGGGCCGGCCCGAGGAATCCAGGAGGCCTCCCGGAGGTGGTGGACCCACAGCCCCAGGCTCATTACTGCATCCAGCCCGGGGCCTGCCACGTCCCAGGGCCCTGGTGCCAGGCACAGCGCCGCCCCTCCCGCCACCCCACGCCAGCCCTGCACAGGCCACATCTGCTGCCGCCACCGAGCCAGAGCTCCACCTCCCGGGCTCTGTCCCCATGGAAACCACGGGGGGGGGGCGGAGAAGGGGGGTGTTCCTGCTGCATTTGGCCCGCTGACTGGTTTCCATTAGAGCCAGCCTGCTTTCCTTGAGCCCTGCCCCTGAAGTTCAAGGCTTGCCCCCCCGCCTCCCCACGGGGTTTCTCTCTGCATATACTGAGCTCCAGCCTTCTGGGCCACGGGACTAGGACCGCCTGGGTGGAGTGAGGGCCTGGGGGGATTCTCCCCTGCCCGGGCCCAGGGTCCCGCCCAGGGCCATGACTGCTCTTGTCTTGACCGGCTGTAGGCTCAGACCCTGTCCGTTCTTGCCCAGGTCCAACAGCTGCTGAAGGCCCCCGCTCCATCCTGGCTGGGCCATAGAAGCGGTGTGTGTGTGTGTGTGTGTGTGTGTGTGTTGGAGGGGGGCGGTCAGCAAGCCCCTTTTCTCTCTCTGGGCCTCAGTTTACCCGTCTGTAAAACGAGAGGGTTGAAATGTGTCTCCAGCTGGCTGCCGTGCCAGACAGGAGGAGAGAACGAAAGAGAAAATGAAGCCGAGGCATCACCAGCTCTCCCTGGTTCACAGTTCTGGGATTTTTGTTTGTTTTCAAAGAGGGATTTTTTTTTTTTTTTTAAGGGAAGGAGTCATGGAATTTGACCGGAGATGGCTGTCGGAGAGCCAGCGGGACCCCATGGACCCAGGGCTCGGGAAGGCCTGGCGTGGCTGCGGACAGCCGGGGGCCTGGGCCGCTGTGCCCGTGGGCTCCCCCTGGCATCTGCAGGGTGGCAGCGACCTGGCTGTGAATGCGGCGAGCGGAGGCATGAAACGTGCCCGTGACAGAATCCAGAGGGCTCTGGAAAACTACCCGAGAGGCTTCCGGAGGTCAGAAATGTGGGCAGAAAATGAGATCCAGATTAAAAAAAAAAAACAACAAAAAACCTGGCTGGCTCATCCCCCTGGGAGAGAGGCCTGGGAGAACACTGCTGCTTGCTGACTTTGAAATGCTCGCCCAGGGCTGGTCCACGGCAGCACCCCCCAGCCCCAGCCTGACGTCCTGGTGAAGGTGCTGCCTTCCCCTCCACCTCTCAGGAGCCGGGAGTTGTACCGAAGATGATGGGGGACAACTTGAGGACTTTGGCCGGACCTGCCTCCTGCTGGGCCCTGCCACCGTCATCTGGGGACGCTTTCCAGCTTACGTACAAGGAGCAGAACCTCGGAAGCGGCAGACCTTCGCAGCAGCCAGGAATGATTGGGGCAAATTGCTTTCCTCCCCGGGCCTCAGTGTTCTCGTCTGCGAAATGGGGATAGGAACACAAACCTGCAGGCACATGGGAATTAGGCGAGATTTGGGGTCGGGCTGGACGCACGGTGGATGGCGACATCAGAACCCCGCCCACCCCGGCATCCTCACCACGAATGAAGCAGGCTGCACCTTCCAGATTGCCACACGCCCTGGGGAGGCTGACACCCGCCCAGCCTGGCCCCAGGGAAAGGTGTTTCGCAAGGTCGCCTGGAGCTGTTACCGCAAGGCCGCGGGTATAGCTGGCTCTCTTCTTCGCCCGGGACCCCACTCCACGTTGGGCCTGCCTCCCCGGGGAAGCCCGAGGCCGCCTGGGTTTGCCAACAGATCTTGGTGGCGGGAGAAGCAGCCGACACCGGGAATGTCATCACCGCAGCTCAGAGGATGGGCCTGGTGGCGTTTTCAGCTTGCTTTCCCGGGCCGGAGCGACTTGGGTTGGAACAACAGCATCCCGGTGGCCTCCACCCTTGTGCGTCCCAGCCCGCCCTCCCTCCGTGGAAGTAGGCCGCCGCGAGAAGCAGGCTGTGGCGTGGCCGAGGTTGATTTAGACATGCGGGGAGACTGGGATAATGTAGGAAATGAAGGAAATTTCCCCAGGGAAAGGGGGAAGAGAAGAGAGAGGAGCTTAAGTGCCTCGATAATTATAAAGCATGGCGTGGTGATTTATGGCCAGCAGGCAGGCTCCTCTGGTCTCTGCCGCCCCTCCCCTCTCAGTCCCTCGTGCCCCCGGAGACCCGCTGGTGGGGGAGGCAGAGAGGCCAGCGGGCGCCGCCCAGCACCCAGGCCCTGCTTTGTGTCCTGGGGACAGAGCCCCTCTGTGTGCGAGCCCTGACGTCCGCTGTCTGGGGCGACCTCACGGAACACTGGTGAGCTGCCAGCCGGGGAGCCGAGGCCTGAGAGGCTGAGCCCCTCACAAGGATTCTTGACGGAGGAGCCGAAGCCAGACCGGCCGGCCCAATAGAGCAGTGATGGCCAGGGTGGAGGCGTCACCTCTCATTCTCGCTGCAGGGGGAGGTGAAGCCGGGGCCACGGATTCGGGCAGAGGCCAGGGGGTGCGTTTCTCTGGCCTGGGATCTGTCTGGGTGCACCCTAAAACTAAGTGAGGGCACGGCTCGCCACGTTGGCCAGGCTGCGAGCGAGGCGGGTGCTGGCCCAAGGGGGCTGCCTGGACAGCCCGCCCTTTGGGGCCCAACTATGGGTAGCCCCTCCCCCTCCCCCGCTGCGGGGTTTCCTCTGCTGGGACCAAAACTGTCCCCTCCCTGCCTCCTAGAATTCCTGGGGGCTGTCCCCCAGCTGCTGACCTGCAGGCTCACCCTTGACTTCCCTTCCCTGCCACACCCAGATGGTGCCCAAGTCCTGCCAGTTCTGCAGCTTAGACTGTAGGTGTCACCCATACAGGGATGTGGGATCACCATGCAGGCGTCTGCCCCGACTGCTGCCCTGTGGGGCTCCCTTCCAGCTCCTGGCTAAAGTCCAGTCTCCCCCCTTCGGGGGACTTGAGAGTCCAGCAGCCTGGACTGTCCCTCCACGTTGCCATCCGTCCGCTCTCTACGGTGCAGCACAACGTCACCTCCTCCTGGAAGCCCTCCCTGCTCCTCACCTGCCCACTGCCCTGTAGTCCCATGGCTCCAAGCTTGGGTGATCCGCTCATGGCATGTGTCTGCCCTGGAAGACTGAGCCTCTCCAGAAGGACAGGCCAAAATCACCAGCCTGGCACAGGGCAGGCTCTTGGGGAACATTTCATGAATGAATGAAACGGGATCCAGAGACTGAAACGGAAGAAGCCGCGGCTGTGAATCAACTGCCTGCACTCAGGGCAGCAGCATGAGATGAGCCACTGGGCTGGCCTCATCGCCCGGGGCACCCGGGCTCTCGGAGAAACGGGACAGAGGCTACTTTTCCACCCCCACCAGTATGTTCCCTTCTGGGAGTAAGTTGAGGGGCTTGTGAGCCTAACCCTAACCTCCCCACAGACCACGTGGAGGCACCCTGAGCACCTACGGCCCACGGAGGGAGGATTCCAGGCCACGGGAAAACCACGGCTGCTTCTCTGGGGGTTCCAGGCGGGAAGACCAGGCTGTGAGAGGTGTCCTAGAAGGCTCTGGGGCCGTTTCCCCACCGCGTGTCATTAACAAGTACTGGCACATTCTGTTTAGGTCGGATGTTTCCAGTTCGTGAATTTCCCGCACGGCTCTGTCGCGTTGCCGCCTGTGGGGGTCCTCCTCCTCCAGGAAGTCCTCGAACACGCCAAAGCCCCCCGGCCTCTTCCCTCCCTGTGCCTCAGTCGCACCTCCCGCACCCCTCTTCTTCCCCGTCGTTTGTCTTCACGGGTCTGTGATGAGTGAGGGCATCGGTGCCCAGACTTTTCCGAGGGCCCTGGCTTCTTTGTCCAGCCAGGACAGGTCTGGGGCAGCTTCCATTAAGGCTTTTTTTTTTTTTTTTTTTAATGTTTATTTATTTTGAGAGACCAAGTGTGAGCAGGGGAAGGGGAGGGAGATTTGGAGAATCTCAAGCGGGCTCCATGCTGTCAGCCCAGAGCCTGACACGGGGCTCAATCTCGTGACCTGAACCGAAACCAAGAGTCAGATGTTTGACTGACTGAGCCACCCAGGCGCCCACCATTAAGGCCTTTTAAAAAGCGTTCCTCGGGGAGGTGACGCCTCCCCGGCTCTGCTGTCGGCTTGCTGTGTGAGCTCGGGCCCGTCCCTCCCCCGCTCTGAGCCTCCATTTTGCCACCATCTCTGTGACCTCCACCGCCGCCCTCTGGTGAGTCTCTGGAAGGTTCTGAGGCCCCAGGTTTGGAGCGGCTGCCTCGGGTGTCTGCAAGTGCCCCTGGGTCTTCGAGCTGGGACCCCACTTCTGGGGGTCTCCCCTGGGGAAGGGGGAAAGATCTAGGCCCACAGACAGAGGCGTGCGTCCTCACGCCTCTCCGGAACGCGAGAAGCGGAGCAGCCGGGTCCGGTCCGGTGTTGACTTCTGGGCCAGGCGGCTGTGATGGAGCCACCGGAGGGCACGCCGGGTCGAGACGCTGCGAGGAAAGGCCGAGGCAGCCCGCCGTGACACAGCGAGCCCCTCCTGGGAGTGGGTCTGCCCAGGGCTCAGCAGAGGAGGGCCGAGCGTCTGCTGCGTCTTTCTCGCTTGCGCAGATCTTGTTGAATGAGGAAACGTCACTTAAGCCACAAAGCCCACCGCCTGGCCGGGGTGACACTGACTCACGTCATCACCGCATATCGCGCCCCGAAACCAGAGACGTTGATGTCGTGGGGGCCGGCAAGGCGGCGCCCTGGCCGGGGCGTGTTTGGGGCCATTGAAAATGAGCAGAGGCGACTTGGGGGGAGGCTGAAGGGGCCGCTGAGGTTGGGGAGCGCGTGGGGGCCCCTCAAGGCCCATGCTGGTGGCTGTGCTGCCGCGTCGGGGCGGGGCCCGTCCTCAAGCGTCCGTCCGCGTGCGGAGCGTTCAGAGCGTGATGTCTGGAAGGGACGTCTGTGGAGCACAGTTCTGTGGTCACGTTAGCACTGGGCCCGGTACTTTGCCGTTAAGATACCTTGACATCCTTTGCGACAAACCCCGACTCCGTAGAGCTCAAGGTGGGTGTGCGAACGGAGGCGCACCAGGGAGCGGCTCACTTTTCCGGAACCGAGTTGGGGATTAGCGTGGCGTCGGCAGCTGACCTGCGGGAGGACCCCCCGTGGGCCCCGACACTTGCCGTCGGGAGTCTCGTGTTCGTTCGGCTTCTGATGTCAGGCGCTGTAAATGGCTGCTTTTTAAGCTACAAAACTGGGGCCCAGAGAGGCCAGGCTTCTGAAGGCCACGGAACCCGGAAGATTCTACGTGGCCGTCTGGCGCCGCAGCCTGGGCTCCTCCCTGGGGCCAGCGGCTCTGCCACTGGATGCCGTGTCCTCGGGGATCTGGGCTTCCTGTGCCCTTACCACGCCGGCCATCGGCGCCCCACGTCCCTGCTGGGGCCGTGTTGACCCCAATGAAGCCGCAGGATGTGGCTGCCCGCAAGCTCACGGCCTACTTCTGACCCCTCCCGGCCTGTCTTGGGTCCCTCTGAGGCCTTGGGTGTCCGACAGGACCCAGGGCCAGACCTCCTTCCTTCCCACTTCTGCACCTAAGTCGAGGGTGTGCTCTGCGTGATTCATTAGCAACTGGCTCTTGTGGGGAGGATGTTTCTCCTATACGTGACCTTGGAGAAAGGCCAAGTTTAATGCCGAGGAGACGTGTGGACTAGGCAGGCCGAGCCCTCTGGGGGTCTGGGCTTCCGTGGCTCTGGGCCCTGCGGCTCGGCCAACATCAGGGTTCCTGCTGGGGGCTTCGAGCTCCTGCCGCACGGTGTCCACTCGGGCCCCAGGCGACTTGGTCACTGGTAAGACAAGAGGCTGGGAAGGAATTTTTCCAGGATGACCCAGAGTGAGTTGTCACATGTCCTCAAAGCATCGGGGGTGGGGGTGGTTGGGGGGGGGCAGGGCACAGGGGTGGTGATCATGCTCTCCGGGGAGCCCATTCGGCCTGGGTGTGGAGCAGGCATCGCATCTAATCTTGTGCGTAAATCTGAGGTGTATGTTGCTGTCCCTGTGTGACACTTTGGGAGCCTGAGGCCCAGAGAGGCACAGGGACTTGTCCAGAGCTGAAATGGGACGTCGGTGGCCCCCGGACCACCCTGCAGATAGACACAGGAATGTTCCAGAGACCAGGGATACTCATGGGCATGGGCGTGGGCAAGGAGGGGACCAGGGTGGGGCCCTGGTGTTGGTTCTGAAAGATTAAGCACCAGCCTCATTGTGACAAAGCCTTGCAGGTGACAGAAATGCAAGAGAAAAAGCTGTCAAGGTGGCCTGGGCCGCCCCATCATCCGAGTGACCGCACCATGGGGCACAGGCGCTGAGGGGGAATGGGTCGCAGTACAGGGCCCCTGGGTGGTTCCGGGGTCTCGGAAGGGGAGCAGTGGTAGGCATCATTACAAGCCAGCCCCGGGCTTGTGACTTTTGCTTTTGTCCCCTGAAACGCGGGCCACAGCTCTGGGAGGCAGGCAGTGTCTCCCACGTCCCAGGAGGAGACAGGGCAAGAGAGGATGATCTTGTGCCTGGAGCCGTACCCCCAAAAGTAGATCTGGCCGGCTCCCCACGCTCCCCTCAACCTGCCTTGTGACCTCTGGAACCTGGGGGCCCAAGCTCGGAGTTGATTAGTGACCCTGAGACAGGCGGGGGCCCCTGCCACCCTTCCCCGCCCCCCACACCACGTGGGCCGGCCTGTTGATGGAGGACAGCGTCGGAAGGCTCAGACAGCCCAGAGGGGGAGCGCTGGACTCGGCAGATTTTTAGAGGCACCGAGGGCAGGCCACACAAGGGCTGTCTAGCTCAGGAGCGAGCAGAGTGAAGGTGGGAAGACCGAGAGAGTGCCTCGGTGTGCTGGTGCCCGCTGGGGCCTCCCCTGAGTGGGTCCCCGGGGGACACTCAGCCCTCTGTTCGGTGCCGTCATTGGGAGAGTGGGTGCAAGGATATGGGAGCCACAGAGTATCCCAGGGGGAGAGCATGCTGTCAGTGCTGCTCTGAAGTTGGAAGGGGCATCCTGGCTTCACATCACCCCCCCACCCCCGTGGGCAGCCGTCCTAGAGAGTTTTCCAGCCGTGGCCACGTGTGGTTCCTGTGTCTCAAGGGTTGGGCCAAGAGCCACACCTGCTCCTGCAGCTGGAGCCCTACTCACCTGCCAGGACAGAAGTTTCACACGCCTTGTGCGTCCAGAACAGGCACGGGGGGGGACCCTCCCCCAGCTCCCCGGATATACTGAATTGGGCTATTTGCAAAAAGGGGGCATCGACTGCTGGGCCTGCGGGCACGGTGGTGTGGGAGCGCCCCTCTGTGAGCCCCTGCCCTGCTCGCCATCCAGAGGGAAGAGTGGCTGCCTCTCTGTTGGCTCCCTGGTGCTGTTTTGGGGGCTCCTTCCCTGGGCGGGCCCCAGAGCAACTGTCCCATCAACTCCCGGTGAGGGTGTCAGAGACAGCCTCGCCCGAGGGATTTCCTGACCAGCCCCGGGGGTATCTCGTAGGCTCGGGCAGGTGGGCCTGGGGTTCTCAAACATGAATGCACAGGCGGGGGTCCCCATCCTGCTGGTAGGAGAGGCCGGGAGGGCGTCCCAGCCCGCTACGCAAGGGCTGTGTGGTCTCAGGGCAGTCCCCTCCCGGGGATGGCCCCCCTGCTGTAAAACGGGACAGTGAGCTGCTCCAGGTCAGAAGCCCCATCTTGCAGCTAGGGAAACTGAGGCTGAGCTAGGAGAAACAGGATTAGAACCCAGAGCTGTGTGACTCGGGGGTCTGAGTCCACACTGCGTACGGTTGGGGCATCGGGTTCACAAGCTCCTGTAGGTCTCTGTCAAGGGGTGACATTGGGGCTCCGCCCAGCATTTGGGGACTGGGAGTCCAAGCACATCCTTGGGAACCGAGCAGCAGTCAGGTCCCCTCTGGCCTCTGACAGCCTTAAGAGTCCCATGACACCCACTGTCCAGGGCCTCTGCCAGGAGGGCTATGAGCTACTTGGTGGCTCCAGGTAGGACCTGCTCAGGTGACAGGAAGGGTCCCAGGAAGGTCGCATTCCTGAGGGGACAGAGCAGCCACATTCTTGCACCTGGGGTGGGGGGGGGGCCTGTGGGAGCCTAGGCATGTTCAGGAACCTGGGGGTGCTGACAGAGGGCCGGGGAGGAGGGTGTGGAAGGGAACCAGCACCTGGGACTCGGTGCTGGGACTCTCTTCCTCCAAGCCACCGTCCATGCCCAGCCTGGGGCAGAGGCAGAGTGGGTCTGTTTCTTTCTTCGGAGAGTTGGACTGGGTCTCCCGTTACATATGCACGGACGGGGGGTGCCAGTCCTGCTTCCGGAGAGCCTGCGACCCCAGACACAAGCCTGAGCTGGGCCTCGGAGTCACCCTGGGCCGGATGTTTTGCTCCGTCCGTTCTGGAGTGTCCTCTCACTGGCTCACTGGGAAAAGACCCAGAGTCCTGTCTACACCGTCTGAGTCCCAGCTAGCAGACGATGTTCCAAGAGTGGGGGGCGCTTGCCGTCATCCTGGGTGCCGGGCAGGGGCGAGGCTGTGCCTGTGCGAGGCTGCAGGGGTGATGGTTCCTGCTGCAGAGCTGCTGGCCTTGGGGGAGGCGGGCAGGGTGGGACTCTGTGAGCTGATTGCAGGGGACCCCCAGACCACTCTGACCCAGGCGGCATCCCTGGAAGAGTGACCTGAACGATGGGTATAGGGATAGGTGTTTGATGGCAGGAGAACGTTCCGGGCCCAGGGGACAGCAGGTGCCAGTGCAGGGCTGGAGCAAGGGGGTGGAGACACCGTGATGGCAACCTCACCGTCGGCCCTCTCCCTGCAGACACTGGAGCCGTGTGCGGCTGGGCTGCAAGGAAGCCTGTGGTTGGGGCTCAGTTTTGTGTGGGAGTCCCGACCAGGGCGGTCAGACGAGGCTTTCCTTGCAGTCGGTAACCTCCGGGCGCTTCGGCACCTGCCCGCGGTGCGCGGTGGGCCCGGCCCATCTGTGGGTGGTTGTGGTGGGGAGGGTCACGCTGAGCCCTGTCCCATTCTCGGGGCCACGTGCCCCCAGGGCCTACCCGGCTGATTGCTCGGTCACCTTGTGTCTTCTGGGACGTGCCTCATCCCAGAGCACCCCCACGGAAGCGGGACCCATCGTGGCCTTTGGGAGACACTCCAGGACTGCGTGGCCCATGTAGATGGTCTTTGTCCTGGGCCGGGGCAGGGGGGCAGCCCTGGAGGTGGGCGGCCTGGCCAGGAGGGGAGCGTGAGCCCATCTTTCAGGACCCACCCTGCCCAGAGCTCCTGAGGGATTCGTTGGCCCCTGGCAGGTGGATGAGATCCTTCTTCCAGGGCGGAAGTGAGGTGTGCGCAGAGCATAGGATTCCCTGGCCTGCCGTGTGCCCGTGCCTCTCGGTCCTGCGGCCCGAGTCTCTGAGTCACCTCCTCGAAGCAGACGGGATCAGGGAGGGCCAGGAGGGCCAAGCTGTTGGCACAGAGACTCTCCTGAGCCAGCTCTGACCGTCGGCACCTGCGGCGGTGGGGGTGACGGGCGCGCCCGGCCCCAGCTGCGAGCCGGCAGACTGAACGGCTCCTTTGCGGCCTCAGTTTACTCATCCCTAAGACTCAGGGTAAGTGTTCTTCCTGGTGGAGTGTTGGGGACACAAAGTAAATCCCAGAGCACGCGTGGCTTCAGTGAGAGGGCCCAGGGGATGGGACAAAAGTCTTTGCACACGGGACGCAGCCAAGAAGCACAGCGGTTTATACTTCACTCAAAGGCAGCAAACTCTCCGGGTGTTTGGGCCGTGCCGGGCTCTTTCCGTGCCGCAGCCCAGCAGGGTCCGGTCCCCTCCCTCCGTTATTTCCCGTTTACGTGTTCTGGTGCTGCGGGAGGGGAGACGGTGAATTGAGGCAGCGTGAGGACTCGTGGGCAGCCTCCGCCCCAAGCGGCCAGGGGCCTTGTCGGCAGCATCTCTGAGGCAGCCGGGAGGGTCTCCGGGCCCCAGGAGCCGGACCCCAGGCCTGCCGTGGCCACGGCCACAGGCTTCCGGTCAGTTCCACAGCCTTAGGGAGACATCCACGTGGGGAAAGGTCTCCGTGATCTGAGCAGTTCTGTGTGGCGGTCCCGGGTCTGTTTGCACCTGCCCGTGGCAGGGGCTGCGTGGGGCCGGCCGGGGGTCCAGACTGGCTGTTTGCCCCGAGGCTCTC
The DNA here is from genome assembly GCF_018350175.1 of Felis catus. Taxonomy (NCBI): domain Eukaryota; kingdom Metazoa; phylum Chordata; class Mammalia; order Carnivora; family Felidae; genus Felis; species Felis catus. Next base: position 138,382,833 of record NC_058374.1, read on the forward strand.
TGCCCATGCCTTCTGCAGTGTTCCGGGACGGCACCTCCAAACCCACGTTCCGCCTGGGACAGCCGCTGCCAGCCCTGAGGGCTCACGGGAGCGGCCACACCGTCGCAGGGGACTGGGCCCCAGTATCCAGATCAAACCTCCTGGGGCCCAGCCCCACCTGGCCCTCGCTGCCGTGTGGTCTCGGGGAAGCCGTGGCCTCTCGCTGGGGTTCTGTTGCAAAAGGGGCATCCAGACCTGTTGTGCGTCCCCCTCGGCACCAACAGAAGCGGAAGAGGGAGCCTCTTTTTCTGGCCGAGAAGTGGGCGGGGCGGGGGGTCTGGCTGGGGAACAGACACAACCCACCCCTTGTAAAGATGAAGCCTCTGCACGTAGCCCCCACTGATCACGCGGGCAGAGAGGGAACGAAGGTGTTTTACGTTCTGTTTGCTTCTGTCCTGCCACGTAAATAAGTAGGCGTAGAACTATAAAAAGTGCGTACGTTTACGTTGAAGCTTCGAGCAACGTAGACAACGCAGAAGAATAAAAATAAACGGCTGAGGAAATTAGGGCAGAGGGAAAATCCAAGTTAGGCCTAGCCGAAGCCAAGTCATGTAGAAGTCTGCCGGTTGCCGGTGGGGACCTGTAAATTCAGCTCTGAACTTCTAGCGTCCAAAGCAAAGAGGAAAAGACTATCCCTTGTGGGAAGTGACGTTCAGAGAGCGTTTTCTGCACCAGTGATCCCAAGAGAGCTGCCTGGGGCTGACGCTCCAGGATGCCCCAAAGCCCTGGACCAGGGCGGGTGGAGAGGAGGGCCCTCCCTCACACTCGGCACGGCCGTGGTCCCCTCATCCTCGCCAGCGCCTCACGCGCTCTGTCCCTTGACTGTCCCCAACCCGAAAAGCCTAGTTTGAGAGAGAGGCAGTGAGGGGCCCCGGCCAAGCCATCAGGCCTTGCCGAGGCTGATGGCGAACGTCTGTCTCTGGCCCCGAGTCCGCACGTTTGCGGCCCAGAGACGGACGACCCCAGAAAATCGGGGTGTTCCGTTCCCAGTGTTTGGGGCACACGGTCACAGCTGGGGCCCTTGAGGTGACCTCACAGGCGCTCCGGGCAGGGTGGGTTGGGGCAAGGGCACCGCACGTATCCTGGGGGGCTCTTTCCCGAGACTCACATAGCATCTCTCTCCTTCCAGGACTCACCCCTGCGTCCCGTCACCTTGTTCTGCAAGCGACCCCTGACGTTCAGACGACTGACCGTGCACCACCCTCAGGTCAGTGCAGCACCTTGGACATTGAAAGTCAGGGCTCCCTCTCCCCCCCAGGTACCGCCCGGGGCCGGGCACGTCTGGAACGGGACACGCGCACGCACGTAACACGCGTGGAGGCTAGTGGAGGACAGAGGAGCCGGGCTGGCGATACTCACGTTTTTGCAAGCTCAGCTGGGCCTGCTCCAGCGTCGGCCCTGACCTGCCACCAGCCTCTCTCTGTAGCCGAGGGACCAAGGTCCGCCAGAAGCCAGGGGCTTGCCCTGGTCTCTTGCCCCGGGAAGCTGGACTCAGGCCCGTCTCTCTGGCTCCCTTCTGCACAGAAGCCGAGGGAAGCTCCTTCTGCAAGGCGCCATCTGTCTCGGGGGTCCGTGGTGGGAGGGCCCGGGCCAGCTGCTGGGGACTGTTGGAAGTGTCTGTGGAGTGGGCAGAGCTCAGGGGCTCAGCAGGTGAGGGGGCCCCGGCCTGCCACTCCCTATCCTGGCGGCCTCGTGGCCCTGGCGGAGGCCTGTCGTGCCCAGAGGCCCCCTGCCCACGCCCCGCGCCCCCCCTGAGAGCCGGCCCGCGGTGCAGGCCGCGGGACCCACTCGGCTGCCTCCAGCCTCCTGGGGAGTCAGTGGGGCCATGTGGGCCAGACAGGCGTCCCCTCCCCTCCCCCGCTGTTGCCATGGCCAGGGGCAGGCCTGCCTCCCGGGTCTGGGTGGAGAGGACCCCAGGCTGTTGTGTCTGGGCTCAGGACCCCTCTGCCATCTGGGCCTCGTGTGTTTATAGGTCCAGCTTGCCCGCAAGACTCTGCAGACGCGGCCCCCGGGGCTTTTGTGTCTGCACGCAGAGCGGGCGCCAGCCGGTGCCCGAGATGGGGGGTGGAATGTGGGTGGGGAGAGGGGGAGGCCCCCAGAGGACGTGGGACAGAGGGAAAGGGGGACATGGGGGGGTTACCAGAGGAAGGGGAAGGACAGAGTGGAGGCAGAGAGAAAGCAGGGCAGGGCACAGGAAGAGAGGAGACACGGGGCAGAGCGACAGGAAGCTGGGGGGGGGGTGGCCTGGGGTGCAGCTGGTCCCAGATGTCCCCAGGGCCTCCTGGGCTGTGCCCAAGGCCATCTAGTCCAGGTGCTTTCCCGGGGGCACGCTGCGAAATCCCCCGATGTCTCGCTGGCTGCAGGTAGCCTCCAGGCTCCAAATGAAACCCAGGCCCCCGGAGGTTCGCTCCTCACACAGACGCGGGCACCAGACTCGGGTCCTGAGTCCCCAAGCCCTGACAGACACAAGCAGGAGGCCGCAAGGGTGTGTCCCCAGGACCGTGGGCGGAGGTCGAAGGAGGCAGGGCCGGCCGGCCTGGGAGGCCAGAAGGGCTCTTGGACCAGGACGAGGGGGTCTGTACACAGTAGCCGAGACCCAGGTGACGTGGGGAGGGTTGTGGGTGAAGAAGGACAGGCCTGGAGGAGTGGGCTCTCCCGGGGCAGGACCTGTACCCCCTCCCCCCCATACTGTGCAGGGGACAGAAGACCAGGCCGATGCATACAGTAGGTGCTTGCTCTGTGGTCATCCAGAGCCTGAGTGGTCACCAGGATGACTGTACAGCCCAGCCCGCACTGCAGGGGTGAGAACATGCCCCGGGCCAGAGGGGAGGGCGCCCCTCCCGTGTGCACTCATGCCCTCCTGTAGCCCCAGCATCACCAGCAAGGTGGGGTTCATCATCTCCATTCTGTCCAGCTAGAAACGGAGGCCGGGGGCTGCGAATAGCCCAGCTCTGGCCTCACCTGTGGCCCTGGGGGGTTGTTGGGATGATGGAGCCCCTTCAGGACGCTGGGCTGGGGGCACCAAAGGTTTATGGGGGGACGGTGACTTGGTGAGTGGGCTCTTTCTGAACTGACCCAGTACTGCTCTCCTTGAGGTCTGCCCAGACTTGGCCCCGAATGGGGAGAGGTCTGGGCACGGGAGGCTCCCTCCGTCTCTAGTCCCTTCCCCTGCGCTGAGCCCCTAGTGTCTCCCCCACGCCCGGTGAGGGCAGGAGCCACGCGCCTCTGCTCGGCTCCCAGTGGTGGCCTGCTCTCTGAAGGGACGTGGCCCTGCCCTCCCCGGCACCCCGGCTGCCTGTGGGTGGACAGGCTGCCGTGTTCTCCCGAAGCTGACACAGACGGGGGTTCACGGAAAAGTGAGGCCTGGGGTCACGGGCCCGACACCCCACGGCAGAGCCATGCTGCGGAGCCGTATCTGCCTGCTCCGGGGCTGACCCGAGTCTGGTGCCCACGGCCGAGGAGAAGCAGGAGTTTGTTCTGACGCTAAATGTCCAGCCAGCCTTGATTTACTCGGAAGTTGAGGCTTAAAAAATACCTTGCGTCTGATCTTTTGGTCCCAGTGAAAGTACAAAATGCAGAATGACGGGTTTCATTCGGTGCTTCTTTCTGGTTCTGAGCAGCAGCGCGCTGGCCGGGAATGGTTAACCTTGAGACTCGAGGAGAGAAGGAAGCAGCAAACGCTTTGCTGCTCTTCGAGAGAGCCGGGAGAGCCCTGCTCTTCGAGCTCCACCGGACAAAGCGACTCGCGGTTCAGTTCCCGTTCTGGTGCCAGGCCCTGAGCTGGACGCCCCTCCCCCCAGTGCCATCGCTGGTGCTGTCGGCCCTGCTGGGCGGTTGTCTCGGTGCCGCTGCCCGGGGGGAGGGGACAGAGGCTCAGGGAGGTCGAGGGGCCAGCCCCAGACCACCAGGCCGCCCAGCAGCGGAGCAGGGGCCTGGCCCCAACCTGCTGAGAAGGACGTCTGTCCGGGTTCCAGGAGCGTGTGGCCTCCCTGAAGCGTCGGGGTCCCCCTGAGCTGTCGGCCTGCTGGATCCTAAGAGGCAGCCTCCCCGGGGGGCGGGCAGGGGGCCGGGGCCGGGGCCTCCAGCTCAGGCCCTCACCGGAGCGGTGCCCAGGGTGGGCTGGGGGGTGTCGAAAGAGACTTGCCGATAGGGTGCAACCCAAAGTGCCATTTGCCCCCAGGTCTGGGCTTGGCTGGACGCTTGGCCTCGGACCCCCCCTGGTTGGAGGCCTTATTCCCCAGATACTACGGCGCTGGAAGGCCAGCTGGCCGGCTCTGGTGGGAAAAGAGAGGCTTCCACTCTTCAGCAGACCGATTGCTGTCCCTGTTCCGGCGTGCTTGGGTCCGAGCTTCTCTTCTCCAACACCACCAACGCTCACCTAGCCTGGCGGCCGTGGAGAATCGGGGACGCCACAACACCCTGTCACCTTGAGGAAGAGAAGGCAAACATCTCAGAAGTGGGGCTTCCTAGGGTCCCCCAAGTACAGAGGAGTCTGGGCCTTCTTAGCAGCTGTGTGACCGGGGCTCCGTAAGTGGAGACATCCGTGGGTCTCCGCTCCCCAGTGCCGTAGGCACAGGATGCCTGTCTTTGGCCGTGTGAGCGTGGGGAAGTGCCTTAGCCTCTCTGTGCTGGTCTCTTCTCGGCAGATCAGGCTGTAACGGGGACTGACTGAGGCCCTCAGCGGGATGGACGCAGGTCTGTGCCTGGCATGCCGCACGTGCTGGGGGTTTGCGTTGGCCGCGTGTCCAATGGGGAGCACGTGCCCGGGAAGGGGGACGCGTTTGCAGCAGTATTGGGCAAGTGGGGGTCGGACCTGGGCTGTGAGGCTGTCTCATCCCCGTGGGGCAGCTCCCACGGAGAATCTGCTCCCGGGAGCGGTCCTCAGTGAGGACACCGCTTTGTTCACACCCGGCGTGTGTCATCAGGACAGCCGTGGTTACACAGGTGATGGGGACCGTGGCACCTGCCCTCCATGCCGTGCCGTGGCCTATGGTAGCACGACCACGTGCCGTGGCCTATGGTAGCAGCCACCCTGTAGGAAAGGTGCGGGGCTGCCTTCCCAATCCCACTGTCTTGTTCCTTTATATAAAAAAAAAAATGTTTATTTAATTTTTGAGAGAGTGCGAGTGGGCGAGGGGCAGACCCAGAATCTGAAGGGGCTCCAGGCTCTGAGCTGTCGGCACAGAGCCCAACGCGGGGGCTCGAACCCCCAAGTCACGAGATCGCGACCTGAGCCGAAGTCGGACATTTAACTAACTGAGCCCCCAAGGCGCCCTTCACTGTCTTATTTCTTGACACAGGCCCTGCCCCTGCCTCTGGATCAGCCTGTCCCCGTCAGAGCACAAGGCCCCAGCTGTGTGAGAGAGGACCGTCTCCCCGGACCCTTGGCCTCAGTCTGCCCGTCTGTAAAGTGGGATTGGCCTGGGCCCAGGCTTTGCCTCTGCACAGTCAGGGAGGGGTGGCCTGTGCCTGGGCCCAGGGCCCCCGGAGCAGTCCTGCGTGTATCTGCCTTCCACCTGGGGTTCTGAGCGAGACGTGCTAAAGGTGCGGAGACCACGGGCAGCACAGAGTCGGAAAGACGTGGGCCCTTGGGGTGTACCCACCGCCCATCGGACGGTGCGGCAGAGGGGGCTTCCTGTCCAGCGGGTGTTTGATGGGGCAGCGCCTCTCGCCCACAGGACGTGGGCAGGGGCTCCCCAGAGGGGACACGAACGGGAGGTGGGCTGTCACCGGACGGAGGCAGAACAGGAGCCTCCAGGTTTGGGACGTGGCTCGGGGTCCCGTCGGGCAGGGCCCTGGGTGCTGTGGGAGGTCGGGGAGGGGCTGGGGCCGGTCTCCCCGGTGTCCCCGCCCCCGGCGCTGCCCTGGCACGGCCGGTCCTGCCAGCTGTCCCTGCGCCTGCCAGCAATGGGCAGGAAGAAGCCGGCAGCCTGGACCCCGGGGTGGGATGTGCTGGGATGTCCCCGGAATGCGGGCCAGCCCCTCCGGCCATCTGGTCAGAGGCCACCCCGCCACCAGGCAAATGAAGACCACCCTTCGAGGGTCTGGGGCAAAGGAGGATTTTCCTGTGGAAGGAGGCCATGAGCCTACACTCTCGCCTGCCTCCCCGCATCGCCGCCCCGAGCCGGGCCGTCTCCTCCGTAAGGCGGGAGAGCGTCAGTGCCACCGCCCTGGGCAAGAGCTTCTCCCCAGACCACCCCGAGCCCCTCGAGAGGGTAAGCTCAGGGTGGCGGGAGCTTGGGCAGGAGGAAGCTTCCAGAGAAGGCACTGCCTGCCCCCCCCCCAACTTTTTCTGGCCAGGTCCCCCTGGGCCTCCACGCAGGACAGGCGGCCGCACTTCCGGAGTGGACGTTACCCCTCCCTGCCGCTGCGGGGCCCGTCCCTGCCCCGGGCTGTTGGCTGCCTTTGTCTTTCTGGGGCTCCACAAAATGGCCGCCGCAGCCCTCCGCCATTTTGTGTCTGAGGCAGGCGGGCGGGTGGCCGGCGGGGGAGGAGGGAGGGAGACCACCGCCCGCCCGCCTGCCCCGAGTGGCCTGGACGGAGCCCAGCAGCAGCCCCCGCCCCAGCCCGGCCTTGGCCGCGGCTGCCCTGGGCTTGGCACCAGCCAGAGTCTTGGCAAGGCTGTCCGGGAACCCCGGCCCTTCACCCAGCCCGCCGGCCCCCTCGCCACCCCCCAGCCTCCCCTGACGAGCAGACGGAGATGCTGTAGACCAGAGCCCAGAAGAGCTGTAATTAAAGCCATGCTCCTGGAGGGAGTCCTGGCAGCCACGGGGCCGGCACGGACAGTTCTAGAAATGACGCTCGCCCGAGTGGGTGGGGATGGGCTCCCCGGACCCGCCGTGACCAGGGCCCCATCTGTTTCAGGCCACACTGGGGAGACCAGCGGCCCCCTCAGTCCTGCACCAGCCACCCTGCCCCCTTACCTGCCTGAGGAGCCTCCGGGCTCCCTGGCTGGGCCTCGTGCTGGGCCCGGGGCTCATGGAGGTCGGTCAGGTTTCTGGTCTGGACGCAGCTACTGCCCGTCCTCAGGAAGCAGGGACGGGGGGCTTCCTGGAGGAGGTGAGCTCTGCAGCCGGGCTTCCCGTGGGGCTGGGGCCAGCCGAGAATCTTCGGTGCACCAGGCTGGGGGTGAGCCCGTTCCAGCCCAGCCCGCTGCCCTACGCAGTCCTGTCTTCCGCGGGACCCACATCCCCCGAACCTCGGCGTCCCTGAAGGGCATTTTCCGGAGCTGGGAGCAACCAGGCGTCTCCCTCCTCGTCAGAGAGCCTCCGGCCTCCTCCTGTGCCTCCTGCTCTCGTTCTGTGCACAGCGTTCGCAAGCTTGCCCCTCTGACAGCACCCAGTGGGTCGGAGGGAGCGCCCTACAGAGGGGAGTCGGTCGGGCAGGAAGTGGGCGCACGGCATCCGGGCAGCCTTGGCTGCGGGGCCTGGGAGCAATATCAGGGAGACGCGGTTGTCCCTGGGCCCGTTCGCTGGAGGGACAGGGACGCCACCGGCCTCGGCAGGTGGAAGGGAGCCGCCGGCCTGCCGGGCGTCGATGCCCACCCGTGGTACCCAGCCGTGAGGCCGTCAGAGGGCAGTGGACCTCCTAGAGGAGGTTCGTAGAAACGTCCTCATAGAGGAGGGACTGGCATTTGAGGGGAGCAGGCGCCTTTTAAAGGGGCTGGTGTGGATTCTCAGGCAGCACGCGGGGTAACGCGGGCGCCGTGGGGGCAAGCCCGGCCTGTGTTCCCTGCATCGCCGAGGGTCAGTTCCGCGCCGTCGAGGGGTAGAAAGCAGGCGTGCAGCAGGGCAGGGCCCCGGAGCTGCGAGACGGCTTCCCCAGACACCTGCGGCCCAGCCAAGCCCTTCAGGCTGGGAAGGCCGCTGGACGCTGCCCCAGGCCCTTCCCAGACGCTCTCTCCTTGCGGTTCCCAGAGAGGACATTCCATCACCATGAAGTGAGGTTTACTCACGCCCCGGCTCCCTCTGGGGAAGGCCTGCCGGACGGGATGGTGGCCGCACGCCAGGCCAGGCGCAGAGCCTCCTGGAGGAGCCGGGAGCCCCGCAGCGGAACGACCGACCGTCTCGCAGGGGGCGGCCGCCAGGTGTGGTTGCTGCGGGGCGGGGTTTCGTGCTGGGTGTTTTTAATGGTACGGGTGCGTCCGTCCGGTCCCCTCCCTTACCCCTGCTCCTCGCCTTGTGACCCAGACTGTGGCCCGAACTGAGAACATTTCAAGTCCGCGTGCGCCTTTGAGGCTGACGCTGTTGCCTCTGACACCCGACGGAGACACGCTCGGGATCAGAGAGGGCTCTGCGTTCGTGCTTTCCCCTTTGGAGTTTGAGCGGACCCTGGACAGAACAGCCTCCCCAGCCGACGCCTTCTCCCCGGGCACAGAGGCACCTTGCCCTTCCTTCTGACAGCCGCCGGCATCCGGGTCCCACTCTACAGGGCGGGCGGCTGAGGCCGGAGGTACCAACTTGCCGACGGCTCGCTGCCAGAGCAGGGGACCCAGACCGTGACCCGGTGGACCTCCGAGCCAGCTGTCCCCTCCTCCCACCTGCCCACGGCCCCCGTGGATGCAAGTGTGTCTGCAGAGCTGGCCAGCCTCCCCGGGCAGCGCCAGCCCCAGCCCCCCGGCTTCCCAAGTGGTCCTTTCTGGGACCTCCAAACTCGGGCAAATGTGGCAGTGACAGTTCAGCCTCCTCTGCATGCCTGGCCCTCCTCTAGGCTCAGGACATCACGGCAGGCCTGGCCCCTGCCCTGGGGAGCACTCATTTCCCCAGGCCTGGCCACCTTCACCACGCCAGCTCGGAGGCCTCTGGGGACAGGAAAGCGAGGAGCTGGAGCGGGACGGTCTTCTGAGGCGACAGCCGTGGGGCAAGCTGGACAGGGAAGGTGCCAACGAGAGAACGCTTTGGGGCCCTGAGACAGAGGAGGGCTGGGGCCGGGGCTCCGTCTGGAGGCGTCACCCACCTGCGTGGCCTTTGCGGCCCAGAGGGAAGCGGGGCCGTGGAAAGAGCCTGGGGCCAGAGAAATTTGGATTCCAGCTCTGGCTTTGCTGGCCCACCCCCCCAGACAGGCTTTTGGGGGCCGTGAGGCCACCGGGCCTCGTACTCCCTGAGCGGAAGAATCCGTCTTTAGGTTGGAGGTTTTTCCGTCACGGGTATTTTCGCGTCCATTTTAAGAATTTTGCTTCAAAATAATTTGTCCTCGTCGCTGAGTTGCGGCGCCCCACAAATTGTGTGCCGGAGGTGAGGGTCTGGCTGGCTCCCCGCTTCCTGGCCACACCAGGCCCACAGTGGGCACACGGCCCCTGCCCGCGTCGTCAGACTGCCGGGTACGCATGTCTCCTGAACTTTATGGGCCGTGTTTGCAGGGACAGACCCACGCCCCCCCCCCCCGCCACTGCCCGGGCCCCCGGATGCCACCCCCACAGCTTTGTCCCAGACCCCATTGTTGGCACGGCTTGCCGAGCAGAAACACTGGCCGCTTTATGGGGAGAAACCTAATCGGGGCGGCAGTGGCGGGGGGCAGCCACGGGGGGGCTCCCGGCTCTCAGTGGCCCCGAGCCAAGCCCGAGGTGACTGCGGGGTGACACCGTCTGTCTGCCTCCCTTGCTCCAGACATCCGCCCAGCCCTGAAAGGGCCACCTGCCCGCCGAGGCCTCCCACACACCTGTCCCTGGCCGGCCCGGCCCCTCCCACCGGGGCCCGCCCAGCACCCTGCCCACAAGCGGACACCGAGGGGGACTGGGACGGGGCCGCTGCCCACCGCTCTCCCCCGCAGCCCTGCTCAGGGAGCCCCGTTCACAGTGCGCTCCTGCCCCTGCCGCCAGCCCTCCTCCAGGCTGACGGGGAAGGGTCTCTTTGGTCTGTCTCGGGATTCCTCCCCAGGCGGAGGGCGCTGGTGATTCGTGGGACTTGTCAGGCAGGTGGACCCGGCCAATCTTCCCCTCCAGCTCAGACTCCCCGAGTTGGGGCCTTTTCCCCGCTAGCTCAGAAATGTCTCCGCACATGGGTCACCGACCCAGCAATGTAAACCCTGCCCCTGACCCAAAAAACCCTCTCTCCGGAGCTCTTGGCTAAAGAAAGCCGCGTTTTGGGTGAGCTCTGTTTTGGTAAGGGCAGAGCCAGAGTGGGGACCCTGCCGGGGGTCATGATACCTGCTTCCTGGTCACCTAGAGAAATTTGAAGCAGGCTGTTGAGTGTGCAGGAAACACGCCCCAGGCCCCTAGGGAGAGTGGATTCGCGCCTCCTCCGTGGGCCCCGCTCCCACCCACAGCAGCACCTGCCGCAGGGCCGGGTCTTGCAGACGTGAGCACAGCTGGTCCCAGAGCCGGGATTCCCCTTGGGGGCCTCCCGAGGCTTCCGGGTGGGCAGTGAGAGAGGCCCATGGTGCGGGAGACGGGGCCCTCGTGGGCAAGGAGCCGGGACAACCAGGGCTGTCGTCCCCGGCAGAGAACAAGCAAGGACAGAGACAGATGGGCCGGGCGGCTCAGAGGAGGCCTGCCCTGGGCATTTTTCTTTTCCTTGGAGGACGTGTCGTGCTGGCTTCCCCGCCCCCACCCCCCCTTTACGCCAGTCCCGAACGGTCGCCTGGCCAGAATGGGCCAGAACCAGAGGGGACTGTGATCCTCCGAGCAAGCCCTGGCTGAGGCCTCAGGCCGGGTCCTGGGAGCCCTTTCCTCGGGGTTCTGCTCTTGGGAGGACCCCAGGCCTTGCTTGCCACAGGGCAGGAGCCCCCGCCTGCCTAGAGCTCTGGAAAGCGGGGACCTCAGCTCCTCCCTCTTGGGTCCTCCCAACTCCAGGCCCCAGAACATCCGTGCCAGCTTGGTCTTGACCATTCAGGGACAAGCCCGGGTCTCGGTCATCTCTGACCCAGAGTCGTCCAGCTCACGGCGGCCACGGAGGCCGTTGTCTCCAGGCCCTTGCGGGGAGCGTGTCCCTGGCACTGGAATGCGGGATGTGAGGGTTGGTGGGGTGTGCCCGGGCAGGAGGCACAGAGCGGCCGCGGGCGTGTTTCTCCCACACCTGATCCTTGTTACTTTTTCTCTAAATCCCCAACAGGTCGAGAAGCGGTGTCTGGAAAGGGGCTTCTGTCCACGGTCGGCCTTCCTCGAGGTGAGTGGGTGTCAGGGCAGGGCCTCTGGGCCCAGGCGGTCTCCACCCTGCGAGGGCGCCCCCGCCACCCACCCCGCTCTGCCTGGCCCAGCCTGAGCCCGCGGGAGGCCTCGCCGGGTCATCCTACGGGAAACAGGCCGGTGAGTCTGTGGCCCCAGCCTCAGACTGGGGCTGGCGTGGGTGCACGCCCAGTGACTCAACGCGACGGCACGGGTGACCCCCGGCCCCACCGCCCGCCTCTGCCGCCGTCCTTGCTCTGGAAGTCTGGCTGAGGAGCTGTCCCCCTGCCCTTCGTCTCCAGGTCCTGCCGTCAGCCACGAGGGTCCTTGGACGGAGACCTAACGGTCCCACTGCCAAACCTTTGCCCAAGCCGTGCCCTGCACCCGAAGCCACGCCTCCTTTTCCTGCCACTCCCCCAGGTGACGCGCTTCGTCCACCCACCACGCGCTTGTGACGCTGTAACATTTGACGGTTACCGGACGTGGCCCGGAGGAGCCCTGGTCTGTGAGAGCGGATGCAAGCGGGGTGCTCGGCTCTGTCTCTCAGGTGCACCTGCTACCCTCGGGCTCACCTTGCCTGCAGGGCCTCTGGGGCCAGGAATCCTTGAGGGAGCCCCTTGGCTCTGCCCAGCCGTGAACCAGCCCTCGACTGCAATCCTGATGTGCCTCGGCCGCCCGCCACCGGCCCAAGAGGCCACTCGGTAAGTCCAGCCTGGAAGAAGAACAAAGGGCGAACGAAGGAAGCCAAGCGACCTGCTTCTCAGGCTGGGCTGGAGGGGGGGATGAAGCGGGGGTACGTGTGGTGACCGCCAGGGTGGACCAGGATGAGGGTCTCTTCCCGTCTCCCTGTCTGTCCCCACCCCGCAGGGCCCGGCCCGCGGCCCGGCCTGTTGTGCCGTCTGTGTCTCCCAGCTGGGGCTGGGCCCTCCCTGCAGCCTTAGCACATGGGTGTCTCAGCGGCCGACCCTGGAGCCCAGAGCCCGTGCTCGGGGTCCCTCCCCTTGGGACGTTCGGGGGAGTCCTGGGCTGGGAGCCTTGGCCAGTTTTCTCCCCAGCAGTGAGGCCAACAGCAGTCAGTCTCCCCACACCGCAGTTGGGCGGGCGCCCAGGGTGCTTAGGGGCCGGGCATGAGACCTCCGTCTGCAGCAGGGGGCAAAAAGCCAAGCCCAGCAGAGCCCAAGAGCAAGCCCCTCGCCCCCACCACACGCATGGGGCCGAGGCCCCCACCGGTCTGAGCCTCCGTTTCCTCACTGCAAAAAGGGATCAGTAATCCTAGCTTCCCCAGGCCCGTGAGGGCCAAATGGCACGGCCCAGCCTGGGGCCTGCCTGGAGGAGGCAGCCTGCTAGGAGGGGTGTGGAAGGGAGCTCAGAGCCATTATACCGCTGGGCGGAAAGCAGAATGTCGTAACCTCCCCTCTGCCGCCTGTCAGCTGTGTGACCCCGTGAAGGTGAGGTTACCTCTCTGGGCCCCAGTCTGCTCACCTACAAGATGGGCTGACAGTAGTCCTTGCCTCACCAGCCTTTCCTCGGGGGCCCCCGGCAAGGTGGCGGCCATGGTGGACATTTATCCAGGCTGCCTGTGCCTCCGGGCACTGAATGCCGAGCCCTCTAGGGCCTACGGTTGTGCCCCGGCTGCCTTCCCCGGGGGAGCCAGGTCCCTTTGGAAAGAAAGAACAGCGTCCTGGGATGTCTCCCAAAGTGGGGACAGCTCAGGTCACTTGGAACAGCGGGACCGGACTGACCAGAGTCTATGGGGAAGGCCGCCCCTCCCCCCGCTGCCGCCCAGTGGGTGGAGGGAGCAGGCCCTGAGGCCACCCACGCGTCTCGGGCAGCCAGAGAGGGGAGGCTGTGCTGTCAGAGGGCGGGCGGCCAGGGGGACACGGCACCTTTTTGCCACATGTTGGCTTCTAAGTGACAGCCTTCCAGTGTCACCCTTGCAGCAGATGTCCCTTGGCCACACGGTGGCCGCTCCGTCCGGATGGGAGTGACCGGTCACCTGTAGCGCTTGCCCAAAGCCACACTGCAATGCTTGTCCCCTCCCTCCGTCTCCTCGCCTCCTTCCTCTGGTTGCTGGCTTTCTCCTGCGGGACCCCCTCTGCGTGGCGGCTCTGGGGAGTACGCGGTGCCCGGGGCCCCTGCTGGCCTGCCTGCCGGAGTCCCTGAGCCCTTGGCGCCCGCCGGCCTGGCCCCCCCCTCCCCCACAGCTCTCCCGCCCCCTCCAGGAGGTGTCTCTGAAGCCGCGAAGCCCGTCCCTGCGTCACGATCGACGGTCCTTTGGGGTGAGGTAGTAGGTTGTATAGTTTGGGGCTCTGCCCTGCTCTGGGTAACTATACAATCTACTGTCTTTCCTGAAGTGGCTGTAATCTCGCCGATGGACAGCACCCGGGACCCTGGCTGGGCGGAGATCCGGGTGCAGGTTGGGGATGGGTAGTGGCCGTGGTAGGGTGGGGGCGGTGGCCGCCGGGCAGGAAGTCGGGCGGGCCTAGGTTCCACTTGCTGTGTGATCTTGGGCAGGTCGCCTTTGACCTCTGGGCTTCACTTCCCCCGTCTGTGAAACGGGGACCAATGAGGATTGAAGATGATACCGTGTAAAGTGTCCAGAGTGGGGCGGGGCTCAAAGCCGACCCCCTCCCTCTCCCTACACTGCACTGAGAGCCGCCCCCGTGGCCGGCCGTGGGCACCAGTGGGGCGCAGCCGTGGACCCAGAAGGACGAGGGGCAGCTGAGACTTGGCTGGGGTTGCAGGGCTGGCCCCCAGGGACTCCCATGGGCGACCTTAGCGCACCCCCCCCCCCCGCCATGTCCTTCCCAGCCTGCCCGGCTCAGCGTCTGGGCTCTGGTCAGCGGTGGGACGTCCCCCAGAGAGGGAGGCCGAGGCCGCCCCATTCCTCCCCACTCGCCATTCCAGGCAGGAAAGCGGGAGAAGGCTCCCCGGAGTCTGGCCCCTTGGGGACACACGCTCCCTACACCACCCCCCCCCCAGCCGCCGACAGCTCGTAGGTGGACGGCGTGGGCCTCACTGTGTGTGGGGAAGCCCACGGGCCATCTGCGTCGTCACTCCTGCCCTGCACCTGCCCAGCCTTCCAGCTCGGCTCCGGTGGCCGCAGACCACCGGGCAGGGGCCGGGGCTGGGTGCGGGGCAGTGGCGGGACATCGGAGCCTCCCGCTCCCCGGGCACCGGCGGGGTGAGGTAGTAGGTTGTGTGGTTTCAGGGCAGTGATGTTGCCCCCTCGGAAGATAACTATACAACCTACTGCCTTCCCCGAGGAGCCCAGCGACACGTGCCCGCGGGAGGGCCGCCCCCACGGCCGGCAGGCGACTCCGGGGCCCCGAGCGACGGGCCGGGCGGGCGGGAGGCTGCAGCGTGCACTGCTCGACTTCAATAAAGGCTGTTCTGATGTGACTCTGGAATCACGCCTTGTTCGTTCCCAACGCCCTGGAACCGGGTGACGAAGGTGGGCGCATCGGCCGTGGAGGAGTGTGTGTTGTATGTGTGTGTGAGACTTGGCTGGGGAGCTGGATGCGGGCTGTGGGGGGTGCCCAGGCCTGCCCCCTGCCTGTCCGTGGGCCTTTCCAACGGGTTCGGTCCCGGACCCCGGGCCCCAGCCCATCGCCCTCACGCCCCTTTGAGCACAGGCCCCGGATGTGTCTCTCAGCCCCCATCCTGTAGAGAGGACGCCTAGGAGCCCCTTGCAGGGTGGAGCCCAATCAGCAGCTCCGAGCCCAGGCCAGGGCCTGGCCCCCAAGGCCACCTCAGCACCTCGTGCTCAGAAGTTCCCATTGCCCACACCCAGCTCCTTCGGGACGGCTTTTGGGGAGAGCCCTCATTCTGGTGGACATCCTTGAGCCAAAGCGTTCACTCACGTTTCTCCCGGAGGCCTCGAGCCTCGTGTCGATGGCCAGTGCGTGCCTGTCCCCACGGTTCCAGTCTGGCTCCTGGGAGAGGCCTGTCATGCCTGCCCCCGCCCCAAGAGCACCCCTGCGGGAGGGGAGTCTACATCCTGCCCCTGTGCCCCTGGCGCCCGGCACAGACCCAACGAGGCCCTGCCTTCCTCAGCTGGAGCCAGCCCCTGAGTCTGCCCACCGCCCCCTGTGAGAGGCAGCTCCAGGCTGGCCCTTGCTGGTGGCACGGGGCATACCAAACAGGACACGGACACAGCCCCTAAATGTCCCAGCCTGACAGGAGAACAGATGAGACCTAGAGAGTCCTCAGACGGGGATTCGGGATCGGGGACCTTGTGACAGGGACCAGGAGAGGCTGTGGAGGGGCCGGCTCAGCCGGGCACTTCTCGGTCGTGTGCAAGCCTTGTGGGGGCCCTCCTCCTGGTGCTCTGGTCTCTCCTACCATGACTGTCCCCAAGCCACTATTTTGGCCCCAGCCTCCGTCCTGAGCATCCCGCCCCCCCCCCACCACGGGGGGGTCTACACCTGCCCGCCCTCCGGAAGCCTCTGCTACCCCACAGGTCAGGGACTGTGGGTGCCCAGAGCAGGGGCCCTGAGGGGTGGAGAAACCTAACAATGCTGGGAGCCGTCTGAGCTGGGTCTTGACGGCTGTGTAGGAGTCCACAACCGAGACTCCCGAGAAGAGACCTCCGTGGAGCGTCTACCCCCTCACCGCTGCCCCCGTCGTCCTCTGGCATCCAGGGTGGGTGGGAGACTTGGGCACTGCCCACTTCCTTTCCCGTGGTCAGTCAGTGGCAGAGCCTGGCCACTCTTGTCCCCTGAACATTGTGTCTGTCCCTGCCCTCTCTGCAGACCCGTTCCATGTGCCAGGCCTCAGAGCTTCTGTTGGGGGGGGGGGGCAACCCCTTTCTCCAGACTCTCCGTGCTCATACCTGTGCGTGTCCTCACCTGGACCCCTCCTGCTCCCCCCTGCTTCTCAGGGCTCTGAATGCACAGCGCCCCCCTCTGGGTGTCATCCGCTCAGGCGCCACCTCTGACCGTGGCGGTCTGCGTCTGAGCCGACGCCCTGAGTTCAACCTTTCCCTCCTGACACCTCCACTGTGCCCAGCCCTGCAGTTGGAGAGCAGCCTGGGACATGTGACAGCCATTCCTTGTGGTCAGCTCCACAGTTGGGGCAGCCTGGGGACTGGGAGAGCCCCCGAGGAGCCCTGGACCCAGCCCTGTAGTCAAGGATGGCTTCCTGGAGGAGGGATTCACCCTGTGTCTCTTGCCACATTGCAACCGACCAACTTCCAGCCTCTCCTCTGCCGCCTGGGTCTCCCCAGAGACGAGGGTGTCAGAACCCAGCAAAATGTGGGCCTGAGTGATGGGGGGGGCGTGGCCAGGGTCACCCACCGTGGGTCATCAGCGACACGTGGAAGCCATTCGGTCCTGAAACACACCAGATGGCGTGGACGGCACGGTCAGAGCAGCTAGTTTGTTCTCGTCCCCTCATCCAGCGCTGGGAAGCCCTGCTAGGTGGCGGGAAGGGCCCCCACCTTCGGAGACACAGGCCCCGGGCAGTAGCTCTACTCACCAAGCCTCCGTTTCCCCGTCCCGCTAGGTAGGGCGGCCTGCTCTGGCTCGAGGGGGCGCACGGTGGACACAGAAGGGCAGGGGCCGGGCAGGAGGCCCGGAGGCCAGATTTGCGGCCGGGCGTCTGGCGCCCCCTGCTGCCCGGTCTGGGCTGTGGCTCTGGCCTGGGGCTGGGCGGCAGGTGAGGCTGGGCAGAGGGCTTGGGCCCCCCGCCCCGTGAGCTCCCCGGGCAGGCCGGGACTGTGCTGAGATCAGAGCCAGGGCCACGTGGCACTGAGGGATGGGGCGGTCACCCAGGGCCGGGACTAGGCGAGGGGGCAGAGGCCCAGCATCTCAGGGGCCTCACTCTGGGGGTCACGTGGCAGGATGGCCTGTCCATCGGTCTGGTGGGCACAGAGCTAAAGCTCACGAGAGGTTTAATTTCAGTTTCCTTTAAAATCCGAGGGAAAAATGAATACAGGTGTCCCCCACTATCCAAAAGTAGAGCGCTCCCGTGAAAACTTCCGGAAGCCAAAATGCCGTAAAGCAAAGAAGCAATTACCGTTAATTTATATGGGAAATGTTTGAGGGTTTCCAGACGTAATAAATCACCTCCCTTAGCCTTTCTGATACTCTTAGGACCCGTCTTGCTAAAGGATGCACAAACTCACTCGAGATACAGCACAGAGGCTCACAGACAGGGTTCAGAGCTGAGGCGGCTGGATGCCGAGCGTTCCCCTGGAAGAGCTGGGCAGGGCCGCACGCAGATCCGTTGCTCAGGGCGCGCACTGTGTCTATACCGGCTCACTGTGAAAACCAGTGCTGAATGCTATCTTCCCTTCTCACTTGTTTTCGTAAAAGGAGAACTCCTGTTCAGATTTTTTTTCAGTTAGCGAAAAAACAGGTGCTACTATAGCGAAAACGGACGTCTTTTGTAAAAGGCAAACGGCGTCCCGTGAAATCTTGAAAACAGTGTATGTATACGATAGGTATAGTGAATGATATCATAATACGCAGTATACAACCCCTGACCTCCATAGTAATGAACCTGTCCCGATGTTACATTCATTATATACAACATGTTCTGTAACGTGTTTTACAAAGGAAGGACCCAGGGAGGGAAAGCGCCCCGTCCCACGGAGCAGGGCTGGGACCCGCCAAGAGGGTGAGCGCCTCCTTCTGCCTCGTCCTGTCCTGCCGTCATCCCCCCCCCACCCCGTCCTCCGTATGGCCCCCTCCCCTGCCCCTCCCTGCCGCTTCCCCCCTCCTCCCGCCCCCCTGCAGCCAGAGCCCCGGGCCAGCTGCTGAGCAACTCTGCCTTCGTTTCCCGACGGCGACAGCGACACGGTGTGGCGGTGAGAGGCAGTGGAGGCCGTGAGCGCTGCCCACACCCCCTCCCTAAGGGAGGGGCCCAAGGCTGTGGCAGCGGATGACCCCTCTCGGGCCAGATGCCTCAGGTTCCAGGTCAACTCAGGGGAGGGGACCCTGGGGACACTTCTGCTCCTCTAGCTTGTGGGGCCTGTGCTTCAGACCGAGCAGGGTCTCCAGCAATTACCCGGTAGCCCCTGCCAGCAATAGCTGGGGCGGCCCCAGCCTTGGTCCCACTCCCAGAGGGCGCTGAGTCCCAGGGGACACAGCTGGTAGTGTCCCGTTCACCGTCACTGAGCCCTCAGCATCACTGCCCCCCAGTGGCACAACCACACCCAGAGCAGACCTGTGAGGGGCTTGGGGACCCTCCGTATGCGAGGGTTCAAGGGACTTACGCTGCCTGCTGGCCTGAGGCCAGGCTCCCTCCGGGGAGGGAGAGGCCCCCCCCAAGCGTGGGAGAGTGGGGGGCACTGGGTTGTTTGCAGAGCTGGAGACGGGGGTGACCCCCTGGCAGAGGAGCCTGGAGGGAATGTGTCCCGGGGGGTGAGGCAGGGCCTTGCTGTCGTGACCGTGGCCCCCTGGCAGAGACCTAGGGCCCACCCGGTGTCACTGAGCAGAGACGGGTCTCCTTGACGGGTCTGAGGGGCCAGAGTGGGCCGGGGGCTGGGGGGCTGGGGAGTCTCCACGCAGCTGGGGAAGGTGCTGAGCTCTGCCTCTCTCTCTAGAGGGAGAGGGGGCGGTGGCAGCCGGAGCCACGTTGCACATGTCAGACCCTGGACAGCTCGGGGGGCCGAGACAGGCCAGCGGGGGAGGGGGCCATCCGGGGCCTGAACGATGCTCATCTGGGAAACTGTTGGTGCTCCTGGGAGGACACCCAGGCCCAACTGATGTCCCAGCCTGCTCCCAGCCGTCGGGCTCTTCCCACTGTCTCAGCACTACCCACCCCATGTTCTAGATCTTCCTGGGCATGCCCCCCTCCCCCCCTCACTAGGCTGTGGGCTCCAGGGACTCGCGGCGTCTTATTCTAGCACTATCCCCAACATCTAGCCCGGTGCCTGGCACACAGCTGGTGCTCAATAAATACCCAGTGGCTGAAGAAATGAATTAGAGTGAGCACATGGTCTGCTGGGGTGGAGCCCAGCACTCTGAGGGAAGCTGGTGGGAGTGGCAGTAGGGCAGGTGGGTGGCAGGAAGCAGCCTCTGGGGACCCTGGGGACCAGGCTGGGGAGGGAGCCGGCTGTCCCCCGAAAAGGCCTCGGATCCAATGGGCTCCCTGGATAAATACATCCAGGGCAGCTGCCTACAGCGTCCTCTCTTGGAACTGATGAGCCCATGGAAGGCTCTGACAAGGCCTGCACGGAGGGCACAGGCCTCTCGGACTTAGTTTAACCCACAGTTTCTCAGACAGGCCTGGTCAAGTCGCACCAGTGGGCGTATCCTCTAGAACAGGAGCCACCCTAGCGAGCTGTAGCCCAGCTCTGCATGTCCCTGTGGCCACCAAGAGGGCCCTGTAGAGGCAGAGGGCCCCAAGAGGTGGTGGCTAGCAGGCTCGGACCAGAGCAGCGATGCCTGGACAATTGCGGCGACCTTGAAGTGCGTGGGTTTGAGAATCCCTGGGCAGTGACGCTGAAGGGGCGGGCCTGGGGCTTCGCTGGGTGGCCCAGGCCTCTCCGGATGGACGGGCGGACGGCCACTGAGACAGAGGGGCCAGGCTGGGAAGGTCCGCAGCGGGTGAGGTTTAGGACATGGCCTTCATGTAAGGTACTCCAGGGACTGACCTTGGGGCCCCACGGGGGCTGGAGGCCAGGCCTTTGCCCCAGAGGAGCCCCCCGGGCCCCTCACCCCTGCGGACGCAAAGCAGCCACCGTTCCCTTCCTGACGTGGACCGTCAGGTGCGAGGCCGGCGGCCAGGCAAGGCGGGCCTCGGGACGGCGCAGGGACAGCTCTGGTCCCGTTTCCTCTCGGGTGCCGGCCGACCGTGAGCTCCGACAGCCTGCTGGGATGGCAGGGCAGGGGCTCGGCGGGCCCAGAGCACTCGCACCGCACCCACTGGGGGGGGGGGGGGCCGCACTCCTCCCTCTGCGGCTTGAATCCCTGCAGGGCTCGAGTCACTTTGACCTCTGCGCGCAACCAGAAGCAGGCACCGCAGTCACATCAGGAGCTCCGGCCTCTGTCCCTCCCCGAGGGCCCCGGGGAGCTCCCGACCCCTCCGTGAGCCTCAGTTTCCCCAGGTGCACCATGAGGAGGGCAAGAACTTGGGGGTCCGGCCCGATTTCAGCCGCGTGTCCCACAAGCAGCGGCTCCGGTCGAGCCTCCGCGGTGGCTTCCGAGGTGACCACCAGGTGGCACCCAGTGACCGATAGAAGGGCAGCGCTTCCTCTGGCTTCTGTGCTTGGCCTCTGTCGGCGGGGGGATCTGGGGGGGGCACATTCCCCTGCAGTCCCAAGGCCCCCGTCTCACCCGGCTGCGTGGGACAGACTCAGCTCACCCGGCTGCGTGGGACGGACTCAGCTCACCCGGCTGCGTGGGACGGACTCAGCTCACCTGGCTGCATGGGACGGACTCAGCTCACCCGGCTGCATGGGACGGACTCAGCTCACCCGGCTGCGTGGGACGGACTGAGCATCAGCCGGGCCACCGTCACAGGAGGCAGGGCCCCCCTCCCCTCACGACACCCCCTGGGTGGGGGCGGTGCTCTGGTGGCTGGTGGGGGCGGGGAGAGGCGGGACACCCCACCTTCCAGTCACCGGAAGGAGCGCCCCCCCCCCCCAGAGTTCCAGACTCGCCAGGACAAACCGGTGGCAGGGCGGGCAGGGAGCGTGGGAATGACCACGGCTGGGTGGGCAGCAGATGGGAACTGGGTCCACGTGGGCATGGGAGCCATAGGCTCTTCTAGCCCGGCTGACCCGGGTCCCAGCGAGGGGCAGGTGGTGTGACAGGGGAGATGGCCCCACTGGCAGTGGGCAGGCAGTGCGGCCTCACCGGGCCTGGGCGAGGCAGTCCTGGGGAGGCCAAGGCCAGCCTGCCGTCCTGCCCGGCACGGGGCCTGCCTCCCAGAGGGAGCGACTCCCGGGCCGGCGGTCACACAGTCCTCCCCCAACTGGCTCGCGGCCTCGGCTTCGTCTCTCGCTCCCGGGAGCAGCACTGGTCACCGTCACCGGAGCCTTCCATTACAGCCACCACCGCCAGCCTCTGTTAATACGTGCCCGGCACTACCGTGCCGTCTGACCTTCTGTGGCCGTTCCTTTCTTCTCCCCATCTTCAGGAGGAGAAGTCCGCCCGAGGCCCCGCAGCCCAGCAGATGCACATTCTGCCCGGGGCCTCGGCATTGTTGCACAAACACGGGCACGCCTGGCCTGGCCTCCACCAGCTGCCCTGGAGGCCAGGGTCCAGCCTCTCCGCCTCTGGGGAGCCTTCCTGACAGCAATCTTTCCCCTCAGCTCCCATGCTTGTACCCAGACGTCCCTGAGCCCCTGGCCCCCCGGGCACTGTGGATAGCTGGGAGCGGAGGGAGGGGTCCAGGGCGGCCCCATCCCCAGACCTGCCGGGGCAGAATGTTCATCACCTTCAGGTATCGCCTCGGAGGTGCTGCCCTGCAAACGATCCTTCGATACATTCCAGGTGTGAGACGGTCCGGGAATGAGCAAAGACTACACAGTAGGGGTAGGGGCTGTGGAGGCACAGGAGAAACAGCAGGGGTGTGGTGGGGGAGAGCTCATGGACCGCGTCCTGGGACGGCTACGTCCTGAGTTGGGTTTTGTAGGATGAGTAGGAGTCTGGTAGCCACAGAGTAGGAAAAGGAACGAGAAGCCCCACCCTCACCCGCTGTGATTGTGTGTGCGTGTTGTGGGGGCCTGTGGAGGTCGCCAGGTGGGTACGCTGATGCGGTCAAAGGGTGAGGAGCCCTCTGTGGGCACTGGGGACCCACTCATGCCCAAAAGGGAAGGTCGTTTCAAGAACGAGTCTCAGAATTCATCAGGAAGCAATAGTCGCAGGTGTCGGTTCCGTGTGGGGTCTGGGCCTGTGTCCACCCCGGCCGGACAGTTGGAAGGGAAGCAGCAGCCCTCAAGGCCGGGCCAGCGTGGCTTCTAGAAGGTCAGAGAGACGGCTTGAGCACTGGCCGTGCGCCTTCGCCCGGGCCACGTGCGGCTGCGCGGGACCCCCCCGGAGAGGCCCCAGCAGCCACCGGGGAGGCGCCTGCCTCATTCCACAGACCAGAAGTCAACGACAGGGAATTCTGTGACTCAGCCAAAGGGGGCCGCGCTGCAACCACGGGTGGCCCTGTGTGGTCCACACCTGAGCCCCCCCGGGCGTGACCTGGGCCCCCGCCCCGCCGCCCCAGCCCCCTCCTGCACGGGGCGAGCGGCCTGCTGTGGAAGGTCACCTTCCCCAAGTGCCCAGTCCCAGGGACCGAGGGGCAACACGGCACAGCCACCCTCCACTCCACACCGTCTGAGGCAGGGAGCAAGGGCGTCATTCCCCCCGACCCAGGCTGAGTGTCCTTTCTGGGGAGGGAGGCCGGGCCGAGCCCAGGAGGAGCCAGCAGAATGTTCAGCCTTGACCCTCAAATCGGGCCGGGGCACCCGTGCGGTGGCTTCAGCACGGGTACCCCCCAGCCGAGGCGCTCGCTGCTGCCTGGCACCCGCCCTTCTTGGGGCCCTACTCTACGTATGAGCTCCGACTGTGACCCCCCCACCCTGGCAAGGGTCACCTGGCAGGGGCCCGAGTCACATGTGAGGCCCCACCCAGCCCCACAGACGAGAGGAAGCCTGTGTCTCACGGATTCAGAATGCCCTGGGCTGCAGCCTCAGGAGACAAGGTCCTGGGGTGTCCAGAGCCCGGCGCAGGGCTCCCCTCCCTGGTCCAGAGCTTCCCGCCTTGCCCCTGGCTCTCCCACCCCACCCCGCCGCCGAATTCGACATCTCAGTGTCACAGTACTGAGCACCACCCCAGTGAGCCTCAGGAAAGCCCTTTCCAGATGGCGAGACCCACAAGTACAGATGTCGATCACCATGGCAACAACCTGAGAGCCGTGCTGCAGGAAGGAGGTGCTCCGGAGCCACAGTCCTTTTCCTTTGTGCCCTGTGTCCAGCATGGAGCTGGCACTCCGCGAGCATCTGCCAGGCGGACAAATGAGGTGACGCTTCTGTTGGGCTTTGAAGGATGAATAGGAGTTCATCGAGGCGAAGAAGAGAGGCACATCCCCAGAGGAGGGCACGGTGCGAGCCAAGGCCCAGAGGTGGACAGGAGCTCTGTGTGTCCCGTTGCTGTGGGAGAGGTTGAGGCCCCGCGGTCATGAGGAAGAAGAAGTCGGGAGCTGGTCCACTGGGAGCCAGTGTGCACGCCGCCCTGCCCTTGGCCTTGTGGGCGCCTCTAGTCCTTTGGCCTGCTTCTCCTTCGTCTCCCAGTCCCAGCTGCCGCCTCCAGGGGGCCTCCCTGGCACCGGCTGGTGGCACTTTCTGCCTCCCGTGGCTCCTGCCGCTCAGACGGTACCCGGGACAGCCCGTGTGACCCCCGCCAAGGCTGGACGGCACCCACTGGACCCGTGAAGACAGTGAGGCCAAGGGTGGTGCCAGGGTGACCCACAGCGACAAATCCGGCCGGAGTGGGTCAAGCTGGGGATCCCTTACCCCAAACCTGAGGCCAACCCCGAGAAAATGGCACAGAACTCCTTCCGGCTGGATGCCCGCACGGGCACCCTGGCAGACCCTGGTGAGTGACACGGCCGGGCGGGCCCCCGTGCTGCCCCTCCCCTCCCCCTGCCCTCCCCCACTCCGGCCCGTGGGCCTCTCTCTCTCTCTCTCTCTTTTTTAAATAATTTTTATTTATTTTATTTATTTTAACACTTATTCATTTTCGAGAGACAGAGAGAGACAGAGCACCAGTGGGGGAGGAGCAGAGAGAGAGAGAGGGAGACACAGAATCAGAAGCAGGATCCAGGCTCCGAGCCGTCAGCCCAGAGCCCGACGCGGGGCTCGAACCCACGAACCTCGAGAACATGACCTGAGCGGAAGTCAGATGCTTAATGGACTGAGCCACCCAGGTGACCCCGGCCCGGGGGCCTCTCGAAAAGCACCCCACTCGACCTGCCCCAGCAGCCTG
This sequence comes from Felis catus, assembly GCF_018350175.1. Lineage (NCBI taxonomy): Eukaryota > Metazoa > Chordata > Mammalia > Carnivora > Felidae > Felis > Felis catus. The sequence continues at coordinate 138,406,899 of NC_058374.1, forward strand.
CCCCGCTCTCCCGGGCCCCAGCCTCTCCCCTGGCTAGGGCTGCAGTAGACTTTCCAAGGAGAAAGCTGGGTCACCCCCTCCCGTGTCCCCCATGGCCTTCGGTCTTGCTGGCCAGTCACTGCTGCCCTATGACAGGTTCCCCTGCCTGTGTTGCCATTCCGTCTTGTGCCCTCCGGCCGCACTGACCCTTCCAGGCCCCCCGCCTTTGCCCGCATGCCCTGCCAGGAGAGCCCCGCCCAGTGGCCCACCCCTCCTCCTCGTCCCCACAGAGTGGGGACCTGAGCTTCCAGGGTGCTCTCCCACCACGCCCCCCCCCAGGCTGGGCTGGCGGCCAGCATGAGGTGCCCCCGTCCTCCCAAGCACATGCAGCTGTCCTGTGCTCTGATCACGGGGCTCGGAGGGCCGTCCTCCCAGCGCCCAGACTCTCCCTGGGGGTGGCACCAGGGCGGGTGGCGGCTGCCCCTCCACCTCACGGGCGAGGGAGAAACAGGGGCCCCTGGCCAGCCCCCCCCCCCCCCCGCCATGCGCGCTCAGGAAGTCCTGATGGGAGGCTACAGGAGCAGGCGGGATGCCGTGGCCAGAGCGGGCTCCATCATCTCGCGTGGCTCTCCCCTGAGGCTGGGTGTCCTCAGGCAAGTTGCGCACCTTTTCTGGGCCTCAGCTGGAGCACGGAGCCACACAGCCTAGAGTGATGGGGGCTCGATAAAGCTCCAGGGGTCTGCTAGCGGGGAAGCCCCAAGCGCCCCTCCTCTGGAAAGCCGCCCGGGTCTCCGTCCGCGGACCACGGTCGTGGCTCCCTTCTCTTCTCGTGCCCCCAGCACCATATTCCCCTGTCCGTCCGGCCGAGACTGCCCCATCCTGGAATCAGCCGGACCAGATGGGGGCCTTTTAGACGGGGCCACGGATGTGTTTTGTGGACAAATTACTCACTCAGTGGAGATGGTGAAGGGCTGGGGAAACCAAGGCACAGGGGGTGAAGTGACACCTGTAGGTTCCATGCGGGTGCCCTCATGCCCGATGGTCACCCTGTGCACTCCCAGCCAGTGCCAGCCCCAGGATTTTTGACCACAGCCTGTCCCAGCTAGAGGGTTCTCGGCGGCCGGCGGCCGGAGCTGACCTGCCCCTGGGAAGCGCACCCCTGGGGGCTCCATCGTTTGCAGGAAGAGGAGGACGGGCCCCTCCACTTTATTCCCCTGCAAGCCCTGTGCTCAACGCAGAAGCCCCGTGTCCGGCGGGGGCCCGCTCCCAGGAACAGCTGGGCCACTACCCAGGCCTGGGAACAGAGGCGGGACCTGGCCCCGCGGGAGGGCCCCCAGCGGCAGCCAGCTCAGACATCGGGGACCTGCCCGAGGCAGACAGGCAGGCAGGGGCCAGAAGCGTGCCCACCGGCTCCTGTCTAGTCGTCCACCCCTCCCCTGCGACCCGCCTGTTGACCCGGTGGGCTGGGCCCTGCTGCCCCGAATCACCTTAGTCTCAGGCTCTGGGTACTTCTGCCCTGCCCATCTCCCAACCAGGAGACGGAGGCCCGGCAAGGTCAACCCAAGGTCACACAGGGGTGAGTGATGGAGCTGGGGTGGGCCACGTCCACGGTCCCAGGCTATGGTCTCATCCACCACGCCCTGCTGTCTCTGTGCTGGGAGACGGCCCCCCATTTCCCAGGCAGGGAAGCTGAGGCCCGGGGAGGAGCGGCCCCTGAGGTCGCACTGGTCAGGAGGAGTCCTAAGTCGTGGACTCGAGACCAGCCTTCCCGGTGGCGTGCCCTCCCCTGGGTGTGGGCCTCCATATTCTTCCCCAACCCTCCCGAGCAAGAGGGTTCGTCTGTCTGGCCTGAACCAGGAGGGTACAGCTTCATCTGGGAGGCATTACATCTGGGGGTGATGGCAGCTGCTTAAAGCACTCAAGGGCCGAGGGAGGCGGGGGTCGGGAAGGCTTCCTGGAGGAGGTGATGTGACCGCTCACCCAAGTCTTTAAGGATAAAGAGCTGAGATAGGGCAACGAGCAGGGCGTAGACACATGTGGTGTCGCAGGTGAGGGAGTAGCCCGCAGGCACGGGGCCTGGAGGTGAGAGGCCAGTGGGCAGGCCATGAAGGGCCTTGGGGACCCTCGGGTCCTTGTGGAACACGGGGACCAATTGAAGCTTTTAGTGGGCTTGTGATGAGACCAGGTGTGCGTCTTGGAAGTTCATTCTGGCTGCCTTGTGGACAGGAAAGCAGGACAGGAAGGCGGGACAGCCGTGGCAGAGAGCTGGGTGAGGGGGTGAGGGTTTCACCAGGCAGGTGCGGGCCTCTAGAGGGAGCGTCACCTCGGGGCACTCAGCAGAGCCCAGCAGCCACCCACCCCACGCTCCCCAGTCCCGGCCCCAGGACTGGTGCTGTGGGGCCCTCTGGCCTCATTCTCTTCCCCGATGCTCTCTGGGGTCCAATCTCAGAGATCATTAACGCTGGGAACAGACTTGGCTCTGAAGGAGCCGCTCTCCCAAGTCACGCTGCACACAAGGGGAGTTGAGAGCAGCCAGCCGCATCCTGTCCCTGACGGTGCTGGCAGGCTTCGGGGACAGCATTTCACCAGGAGAGTACAGGCCAGGGGCTCGCTTCCGCTAGGGCCCAGGGAAGCCTCTAGAAGGCTGAGAGCCTCTGGTGTGTTGGGATCACCAGGCAGCAGGGGCAGGAGGGGGGCTTCGGGCAGAGGGAGCAGCAAGGGGCAAAGGTGCAAAGGTCCTGGGGCAGGCCCCTTGGAACCTTAGGTGGAGGGAGGTGGCAGGATGAGGCAGGGGAGACTCCGGGGAGTTCGGCTGCAGGCAGGAGGAGATTTACAGTCAGGGAGGACAGAGGTGTGGAGGCCCCGTGAGGGACTGAGAAGACAAGACAGACACCTGCAAGGCATAGAAGTCGTTGGCAGGGGCGGGGGGGGGGGCGTCAAATGGGGAAGAGTAATCCAGAACCAGGCCTGTCATTGGAGGACAGCTCCCGAGCCCTCCCTGCATTTCAGGGACTGTGGGGTGGGGTGTCAGTGACACCAGTGAGCGTTGCAAAGCCCCATGGGCGCGGGGACGTGGCTTGAGGGCCCGGACGCTTCTGGAAGGAGCTGTCCAGCATCAGTGTGGTTCTCGGGGCCGGGGCCTCAATTCAAGAGGTTGGGCCGATGACAGGAGCTGAGGGTATGAAGTGGCCCCCAGAATGGGCGGGATCGAGGCCCAGGCCAGAGGCATCTTCATCGGGCTTCTGGGTTATGCTTTCACACCCAGCCCGGCCCCAGGCAGGCTGGGAAGGTAAGTCAAGGTGCCTCCTTTGGGGGACAGGGGGCGCTGGCACCTGAGGCCTCACGTCCAGCAGTAAGATCCAGACGCCGGGACAGCCGGTGGTCTGCAACTGCCCCCCCCCCCCCCCCCCCCCCGCCGCAGGACAACAAGATGTGCACCCGCTCAGCTCTGGCCTCTCGGTCCAGATCGCCTGTGAAGCTGTGTGCAGGGAGGGACCCAGCGTTCCCCACCCCTCAGAGGGGCTTAACCCCTTGATCTGACCCCTGACCTCCAACCAGACCCAGCCTGGGATTTCATCTTGTAATTGACGTTCTCTGGGTGCCTGATCTGTGCTGGGTGTTGCGTGGACAGGAGCTGCAGTGGCGGGGAGGGGGGTGTCCTGGGCACTCACGGAGGCTGGAGGCCCGAGGGGGCGTGTCAGAAAGAGCTGGGCCTCACACAGCCCTGGGGGCATAGGGTAGTGGTGGTGCCGTTTGCCCAAGGGCTGGCCGGTGGCCAGCACCTGGCTGGGGGGACTGGAGACACTCAGGGTCAGGGGAGCGGCGGGGTGGGGAGGTGATGCGGGCAGATTGTTACGGGACCAGCCATCCCTGGAGCCACTGGGCCGAGGGCCTCACTCAACGTCCGGGCGGCATGGCCATGAGAGTCCAAAGGCCAGGCCAAAGTCAGGGCCGGCCAGGGCTGGAAGCCAGGACTCTTCTCCCTTGCTGCACCCTCCCCCCCTGCAGCAGGCAGGACTGGGACAGCATGAGGTCGTGATTTTGTACTCTTCTGGGGAAGCCAGCCCCAGGCTGCGTTAGCTGTTGGACGGGGGTCTCGGGTTCAGAGTGAGCCTGGGGACACCCTCAGCTCTCCAAGGTGGGCGGGAGCTGGCGGGGCAGGTGGTCTGGGGCTCCCTAAACCCCCCCCATCTAGCAGAGAGGAACCCGGGAGTCCTCCTCTGCCTCCTCCAAGGGGCAGCTGCCTGGCAGGACAGCTAGGTAGGAGGCTGGGTGTCTTAGAGCCTGGCCCCTGCGGAGGGGTGACTCCAGGCCACGCTCCCGGGCCTGCCCCGTGGACGATGCTGTCAGGATGCCCACCTGGCAGTTCCACCAGCCTGGCTTTGGGTCGTGGGTCTCACGGGACTCTGAGGACTGCTGTGTGGGCTCCAGCCCATCGCTGGGGCCCCAGATACTCCACTTTTTTTTTTTTTTGTAGGTGACGGGTTTAAAAAGCAAAGGAACTTCGTTGCAAGGCTTGACTTCTGTGGCCACGAGATGTGTCGCCCCCCACACCCGCCTGCCAGAATCATCAGGGTTTATATAGAGGCTTCAACCCGGTTCAGTCGAGTACACAGCCCAGGTGGTCTCAACAACACCTCACTCTCTCGAGGCTGTGTCTTCAGAAAAGGGCTCCCAGGGTGGGAACGGTGGGCAGAGTGTAGATCCCAAGGGCACGGGAGGGGTGAGGAGCCTCCGACTGCCCGGGTCCTGCTGGAGGGCCACCCAGGGGACACTTCCTCCCGGTGACCTCCCCCAAAAGCAAGCACTAGAATTCTCCGGTTCTTGCAACCTGTGTCTTAACCTGCGACTCCTCCAAGAGGGGGAGGGTGACCGAGCGTGGGGGGGGAGAGGCGATCAGAAGTTCTGAACAGAAGGAAGGGCCGCAGGTGAGCTCGCGGGGACAAGGCCCCCGGTGCCAGCTCAGCCCCTCCCCCCTCCTAGCCCCCCTCTCGGAGCCACCCCCCCTTACCTCCTCCCAGCCCAGCCCCACACCCCGCAGGGGCCCCCACCCCGGGGCCCCTCCCTCCCTGCAGGGGGAGAGCTGCACAGTGCTGGGAGCCGCCACTCAGATCCCAGCTCCGCCAGTCCCAGCTCTGAGCCTCTCTGCCTCAGTTTCCTCGCCTGCACACGGAGTCACTAGCAGCCTGCCACAGGGCCAGCTGGGGCCAGCTGGGGACTGAATGTATCGGTTCAGCCCGCTCCGGCCCTCCGCCTCCCTCCTCCCCCCAGGCCTTGCTGGCAGAGCTCTGTCTCCAACGCCCTCCCTGCCACTTGCCCCTGGCCTCGGGTGCCCTGCTCCCTGACGGTCCTCACCTCAGCTCTGTTAAGACCCAAGCCTGCCCCGGCCATGCCAAGTGACTGCCAGCCTCCTGCAGGCCCCAGGCCTCTGGTGCTGTTGTCCTCACGATGCCGTCGCCTCCCTGACCCCTCCACCTGCAAAGTTGACTCCCTCCCCCAGAGTGACTTTTCTGACCCTGCTCCCCACTGCCCGGATGACCAAGCCTTAGTGCGCTGCCCCCAGGCCTGGCTCCCCTCGGGGTCGCCTTCCTCCTGTCCCTCCTCCTCCCCGTGTGCCCCCTGCATGCAAACCCCCAGCCCTTGAGAGGCACTTTCTCCTGCACAACACCAAAGTCTGCGGGGCACTTTAGGCAGCAGTGAGGAATCAAAGGTGCTTTCGGGGGGAGGGGGTGCAGGGGCAGCGCGGTGTCGGGGGGGTGGGGGGTGGGTCAGGTGGTGACTCAGCCGGGCAAGGAGGTGACGAGAGAGGCACCCGTGAAGAGCCTGGCTGGAGCTGGGGGGGGGCGTGTGCCGGGGCAGTGGGGTGCCAGGCTCCCTCCCGAGGGGTTCTGTGGAGCCAGACAGGGATTGGGGAGCACCAGGAGGGGGACACGACTGGGAAGAGGAGAAGTTCTGCCCAGGGCACAGCCCAGAGCCACAGGGGCTAGTGCTTAAGGCCAGAGGCGAGACCCCAGAACCCAGTGAGGAGGCTGGAGGAGGAGGCCCAGAGAGACCAGTGTCTGGAGGGAGGACAGACATGTATGTGGGAGGACTGGGATGTCCCAGAATAGAACAGACGCCCCCGAGGCACATTGGGGGCAACAGGGGCCACCCACACCACCTGAGCAGCCTTCTCCCACAGCAGCTTCCCAGGCAGCCAGGGGCCTGGTGATAGGGCTCAGATCAGGGAAGGAAAAAATAAATTCTTTGTGCCACACGAACTGCTGCCCTTTCCCACAAGCCCTTACAATCCTGTCTTTGTTTCCGGTGGAGCAAATGATAGGGAAACCGATGGCTGTTCTGTTCGCATTATGGTTGAGCCTTAAAGACAAGCCCCCCAGGGCCCAGGGGGAAGGACGCCAGGCAGCGACCTCAGTGGCCACGGGGGAAGGTGGATCACCAGGGAAGGGCATCTCCCCGAAGTCAGGCCTGGAGCCAGCTGCACCTGGCTCCCTCCAGGGGTGGGGATGCTTCCCTGTGCAACTGGAAGATGGAGGTCCCCCAGGGACAGCATTGCGGCTGGCTCTTAGAAAGGGCTAGAAACCAAAAAAAACACAGGCAAGATGAGGTCAAGATGGAAATAAGCAAACAGAGATGGTCAAAGGTGCTGGCAGCGTGTTCCTGAGAAGCATATCCTACCCGGCTGACCATGGCTTTGCAGAGTGCAAGGTCCCAAGGTCCTCTGATCTGAGCAGACTGTGGGTGAGTAAAGGGCAGGACCAGGCCCAAGCCAGCCGCTCTCTCCAGGCCTCCCTTTGCACACCCCCCCCCAAATTTCCACAACACTCAGGGGGCCCCAGGGAAGAAACGAAACACTCACCTGTGTGCACACACGGAGATGTGAACGCCCACAAATAGGCTCACACGCACAGCTGTGAATGCACACCACACGCAAATACATGCACGTGCACACACACACAGACAGGGCACACACGTGCATACAGGTGTGTATGCTCACGCACACGGGCTTGCAGGCACACCGATGCATCCGTGCACGTGCTCGAGCACAGAATATACTCACAGACGTGCACGTTTGCACACACGCGTGCACCACACACAGTCACGCAGGCAGGCACACACGCATGTACACGTCCTGGGTGGTTTGCGGGGTCCTGAGCTGAGAGGGCCGTGTAGCCTCCACCCCCCTGCAGAGTCCCGCAGCCCTCCCCTCTTTTTCTCCCCTGCTGGAGGAGGAGGTAGAGACTGGGCCTCGGGGAGCTCCCAGCTCTGCCCTGGGGGCAGCGGCCGAAGCAGCTGGAGTAGCTCACTCAGGTGCCAGGCTTGGCCTCCAGGGGCCCTTCCCTCCCGCAGCTGGGGGCTGGCTGTGCCCACCGGGGCAAGGTCACACAGCCTGCAGGGGCCAAGTTCTTGTTACTGTTTTGAAATAAATACCCCTTCCATTATATGTTAACAGAGCAAAATGGCGTTGAGACAGCCAGGGGGTAGAAATTCTGATTCTATCTCTCCTCCACCAGTCGACCAACAGATGATTTATTTGTCATCCAACAAGTGCGGATTCGACACCTCTGACATCCAGACGGTGGGAGGACCTGACACGGAAGGACACTCCAGGCCTTTCTTGTAAACCGGTCAAATCCAAGGAAAAGCCCTACGCGGACCAAGGCGATGGGGACCTCCTCCTTGCCCTCCCATCCCCCACCACGCGACCCGGGCCTGTGCAAGAAACGGTGCCCTCAGGAAGGGGTGACGGACAGGTGGACGGTGTCCTGACCGCTGACCCAAGCGGCCAGTCCCTCCACAGCTACATAGGAGGTTCCAGAAACATTGCCTGTACCTACATCACTTGGCGTTTGCCAGAAGGTGAGCCAGGAGGCGGGCCTCCCCAGCTGGCCGGTCCTTCCCGGGCCACTGTCTCCTCACCCGCATAACGGGGGGCTTGGAGGGCGGGTTGAACCAGGGCATCTCCCTGGGTCTTGCCAATGCAGCGCCACCCAAGGGGCCTGCCCAGGTGGCGGGAAGTCCTCTGGGAGGTGGGCCCATGGGCTCTGGGGTGCAGACTGGCTTTCCCTCCAGGGTAGCGTATCCACCATTCAGGAGCCACAGCAGGGGAACCACGGCTCAGTTGGCTGAGCGTCCGACTCTTGATTTCAGCTCAACTCATGATCCCAGGGGCGTGGGATTGAGCCCTGTCCTATGTAGGGCTCCTTTTGAGCATGGAGCCTGCTTGGGATTCATTCTCACTCTCTCTCTCTCTCTCTCTCTCTCTTCCCACCCCCCTGGCTCGTGCAGTCTCTAAAATTAAATTATCAAGAAAATTTAAAAAGAAAAATTGAAAAGAAACACTCATTTGCTGAATTTAGGTTCAGGATCAAATACCCACACTTACCTGAAAACACTGTTAAATCGCCTCTCTCCCCGACCATGCGTGAGGCTAAGATTTTCTTCACAGACATCGCCAGAAACAACACAAGGCAGCAGACAAGACGCAGAAGCTGGTGAGATCCCAGCCACTGCCTATTAAACCAGACGTTCAAGAGCCTTACAAAAATGCTTTAAACAATTTTGGGGGGCTCTGAAGAATATAATCAGTGTGTAAAAATGTTTTAAATTTCATATATGCAGGACTTCTTATTTTTATATGAATTAGTAAATATTTAAAGGGGTTTGGTTTTTTTTTCATTTTAATTCGAATCCTTGGAAATACTGACGAGGATAGCTCATGTAAGCAAAATGTCTTGGGGTTCTCAATAGCTTTTTTTTTTTTTAATTTTTTTTTCAACGTTTTTATTTATTTTTTGGGACAGAGAGAGACAGAGCATGAACGGGGGAGGGGCAGAGAGAGAGGGAGACACAGAATCGGAAACAGGCTCCAGGCTCTGAGCCATCATCAGCCCAGAGCCTGACGCGGGGCTCGAACTCACGGACCGCGAGATCGTGACCTGGCTGAAGTCGGACGCTTAACCAACTGCGCCACCCAGGCGCCCCCTCAATAGCTTTTAAGAGCGCAAAGGAGTCATGAAAACAAAATCTTTGGGAATGTCTGTCCTCCACGACCACAGCGCAGTATTTCGCATCAGGAAGTTAACCCTGATGGGACCCTATCTCAGCCGCGGATCTCTGATTGCACCGAATGTTCCAAAATCTCTTTTACAGCAACTAAAACTCCTGAATGGGAAGTGGGGAGCGAGTGTTTCGTGGGGACAGAGTTTCCTTTGGCAAAGAGGAAAGGAGACAGACCATGGTAACGTTTGCGCGGCGACATGGATGTTCATGCCATGGAACCACACACTTAGAAATGGTAAACTTTATCTGATGAATATTTTACCCCAACAAAAAAATGACTGTGTAAAAAAATAAAAAGTTTATTCAAACACAGTTGATGTCATAAAAACAGGCAAAATTACACAGCACCTATGTGATAGATTTCATTACAAAATAATATTGCAGTGCTAGAGAGACTCCTGCACAAAATAGCTGGGCCTTGTTAAATCTGAACATGTAGGAGGCAAAATACCAAAAAAAAAAAAGGGTAATTTTTTTATACTGTCATTTAAAAAAAATTTTTTTTTAATGTTTATTCATTTCCTGAGAGAGAGAGAGAGAGAGAGAGAGAGGGCAGGGGAGGGGCAGGGAGAGAGGGAGACACAGAATCCCAAACAGGCTCCAGGCTCTGAGATGTTAGCACAGAGCTCGACACGGGGCTTGAACTCACGAACCGCGAGCTTATGACCTGAGCAAGTTGGATGCTTAACCGACTGAGCCACCCAGGCGCCCCTGTGCTGTTCTTGTTTTTATTAATAACCTCAGACAAGATCCTAAACCCCAAGAAGCTTCCAGTCTCGCGGAGATAGACTAGGAAACAGGCATGTTGGACCCAGGAAGATACGCAGAGGCCCTGGGGCTGATGAAACATAGTGGAGACACAGGGCCCAGAGAGAGGAGATCAGGGAGGCCTTCCTGAAAGAGGTGGTACCCTGCGCAAGGAAAATCTAGTGTGGCACATCGGATTGTGAGTGGGGAGGCTGGGCAGAGACACGGGGATGTGACCCTGGCCCTCAGGGATGTGGTGAGAGGGTGGGTCAGAGCCTGGTGGCTGGTGGATAAGGGAAGTGAGAAACGAGGGCCCACGTGAAAGGGCTGTGCAGGCGGCTGGGGGAGGAGTCAGGGCCGGGAGCCTTTTGACTGGGCCAGGCTGGTCTTCATTGCCTCTGACTCTGGCAGTGACCCTCCAGGGCGGCCTCAGTTCTCCCCGCGAGGAGAGAGAATCACTGAGGGGTGAGGCCGTCGCTGGAGCTCAGACCCAGCGTGACCTCGGTGCCCTGACCGAAAGGGTGCTAAGGACAGGGAGCCTCTCTCAGGGTGAGCCCCGTGTCACCCACACGGCTGGCTGAATCTTCCTTTCAGGGCCCGTACCCGGCCCCGGGGGACCCAGTGAGGATTCCACGGGGGGTCCTGCCCTTTCCCCCAGTCCAGAAAGTTCCAGCTGGACCTCGGGTCCTGCCAAGAGCTACCCCCGCCCCGCTCTGCCACCGGCCGACCTCTCAGGTTCCCTTCCGGAGGGGGCCGAAGCGACCGGGCAAAGAGGCCCAGGTCTGGGTGGGAACCGGCCTCCTGTTTCCCTAACACCCGGGTGCCCGAGTGAGGACAACCCAGCCCCGGGTGCCCGCTGTGCCGCCAGAGCATGCCCCATCCAGGAACCCCTCCATCCTATGGCAGGATCTATCACCTCCGCTGTTTCCAACAAGAAGCGCTATTTTTGGACCAAAGCAGCAAGCGACTGGGAGACCCACGGGAAGAGCAAACTGGACGGTAGGAGGCCACAGTGAGTGTCCCCTCTGTGGGATGTGATTGGGACACGACGTGGAGCCGCCCTCCTACTCTGTGTTTGCAGAAGACAGAGGTGGGTGGCTTCCCGCTGACCTGCCTTGGCCCGGGGGGTGCCAGCAGCAAAGGGAGCTGGTTCCCCAACCAGGCCACAGGCTCCGATGATCCCAGGCCTGGAGGTCGCTCCGGAACACATTTCCAAAGCACAGAGCACGAGCCACTGATCGTAATTCACGGCAAGCGCTCGGCCCGGATAGTCATGTGTCTGCTCCCCCCCAGCGAGGCAGGAAAAAATGCCTCCCTCGTGGGCCCTGGCAGCTGGCTCCTGGGGCATGTCCCAGTCACAACCCCAGGCACGACTCAGAGTCCCCAGCTGGCGGGGGACGTTTGAGATCAGCCAGCCCAGCCTCTCAGTTTACAGTCGGGAACGGACGTAGGGCGGTTGTGGCTGTCCAAGGTCACAGAGCCCAGGAGGGGAGCGGTGGGCACAGTGGAAAAAGCAAGGACACGTGAGCCGGGCCGGCGGGCGCTGGGGCCAGGCCCGCGGCTCCCGGGCTGGCGGCTCAGGGCTATGGCTCAGCCCCTCTGTGGCTGCCAACCCTGGGAGCAGGGAGCAGACCACAGCCTGCAGGCCCACTTGAGGCCGAAGCGCCCTGTGCACAGTGGGCATGTCGTCGATGACCTCACTGGGCAGCCAAGCAAGGAGAGAGCCCGGGCACCTGACCCTCTGTCCAGGAAGGACGGCAGTGAACTGCTTTGCTCCGGATCGACGCCGCTCTTAAGGTGTAACCCCTGAGTAGTGACCACTGCTCCCGTGCCAGGCAAGGCAGGGATGCACCCAGCATAAGGGACAGCCAGGTCCCCGTGCTTAACATCTGAACCAAAAGATACATAAATATCATCGATGATTGAGGCAATGGCGGGCAAGTTTACTTGGATCAATTCTCTCTCTAGAAATAAGTTTTTAAAAATGTATTAAAAAATGCTGGGGCGTCTGGGTGGCTCAGTCAGTTGAGTGTCCGAGTTCGGCTCAGGTCATGATCTCACCATTTGTGAGTTCGAGCCCCGCGTCAGGCTCTGTGCTGACAGCTCGGAGCCTGGAGCCTGCTTCGGATTCTGTGTGTGTCTCTCTCTGCCCCTACCCCACTCATGTGCGCTCTCTCTCTCTCTCTCTCTGTCTCAAAAATAAACATTAAAAAAAAATTTAAAGTGCTTACAAATTATGTTAAAAACCTCTAAAAGCGGCCCAAATAGTGGCACACCTCCAGGCCCAGTTTGGCGTGGGAGGGACAGCAGTCAAGGAGAGAGGTTGCAACAGCCTTTTTGTCCTGAGGGCCTTTGCCAATCTGGAAAGTTTGGGCCTTGACCTTGGCGGAGCGGGACATGTGAGGACAGAAGTCAAGGTACCAGGTTTCTACTGGGAGGCTCTCCCTCGTGTGAAGCAGGGGGCCCGAAGGCCACACACACCAGAGAGTGGGAAACAAGGTGGCGTGGGGGAACTTTCTGGCAAGTCTGCAGGAGCCCAGAGACTGCCTTGCTCTGGCACGGGGAAATCAGGGGGTCGCCGGCCAGTGAAACAGGAGTCCTGTGTGGAAAGCGCCAGCCCAGTCCCGGGCACCTGCTTAGCCATACTAGATTGTGTTTTCTGGGGTGGGGGAGGGTTGTTTTAAAATTAAACTCAGCACGAGGGGCGCCTGGGTGGCTCAGCCGGTTAAGCGTCCGGCTTCAGCCTAGATCACCATCTCGTGGTTCGAGCCCCGCACCCGGGCCCTGTGCGGACGGCTCGGAGCCCGGAGCCTGCCTCGGGTTCTGTGTCTCCCTCTCTCTCTGCTCCTCCCCCGCTCCCGCTCTGCCTCTGTCTCTCAAAAATAAATAAATGTTAAAGAAATGCATGAAATTAGACTCAGCACGCACACTTTGCTCAGACGCTGCTTTTCCACGTGGAGAAAGGAAGGGGTAAGGTGACGGTCCCCTCACCACCCCACCCGGGGTCTCGTTTTCCCACCGGCCGTCTACAAACCCCACCCGCCAGGGTGCTGCTCTGGTGTCCTGCCCCACGCCACCGTCACCTTCTAGAGGCTGTGCCCGTGATCGCCTTCACGCACGTGTGGGATTCAGCCTTCTTTCTGCCTCCAGCCAGCTCCTTGTCCTGCACACCCCAGGCTCCCAAGCGGAGGGAACCTTTCCCTGCTCCCCCCACCCCAGGTTGCCTGATGGCTTGTGAGCCAGGCCCCCACGTGGGTGTAACTCCCCAGGGCTCCCAAGGCAGCCAGCCGCCCACACCCCGTTCCCTCGATTTGTCAAAGATCAAAATCAGGCCCTCATGTAGGATCGTATACTCCACGTGCAAGTCCCAACACGGCCCAGAATGTTGACTTGCAAATAAATACCATAAGTAAATCTGGAGGAGAGAGCTAGCCGGGCACAGAAAGACTGGAAAAATGTCAGGAGGCCTTCGCAACGTGCTCTGTGTTTACCAGTAAACAGAGCCCATCTGGGCCGGCAGGCCCCGGACTTTGGGCTTTCCAAACCAACAATGTTTTAAACGGCTTTGCGGACTGACGTGGGGGCGGCTCTTGTCCTCGCCTCAGGTCGTGATCTCACGGTTCGTGAGTTCCAGCCCCGCAACAGGCCCTGCGAGGATGGTACGGAGCCTGTTTGGGATTCTGTCTCTCCTTCTCTCTGCCCCTCCCCAGCTTGTGGTCTCTCTCTCTCTCTCTCTCTCTCTCTCTCTCTCTCGCGCGCGCGCGCGCGCGCGCTCTCAAAATAAATAAATAAACTTTAAAAAGGGGGGGTGGCATTTTCAATAACAACACAAGAGCATAAAGGACATACTCTCAGGGACAAAAGGGATATTTCTTTAAAATTTTTTTTTTAATCTTTATTCATTTTTGAGAGAGAGACAGAGTGAGAGTGGGGGAAGGGCAGAGAGAGAGGAAGACTCAGAATCCGAAGCAGGCTCCAGGCTCCGAGCCGTCAGCACAGAGCCCGACGCGGGGCTTGAACTCACGAACCGCGAGATCATGACCTGAGCCGAAGTCAGACGCTCCACCGACTGAGCCCCTAAAAAGGGATATTTCTTTAAAGTGACTAGATAAAGCTTTACAGCAAACCCCACAATGCCCTTGCTTTGCTGCCCTGTCTTCTGCCGACCAGGAACATTTGGCAAACGCGGTCAGTCCCTGCAGAGGACTGGGGACTGTGGTCCACTTTCTCATTTCAGTGACAACCAAGGCCTAGAGATGCCCGTAGAACCTCCTGGCCGTTCTCGTGCACATTTAGGGAGCCTTGTGCGTCCCGGCCCCTGTGCCGGGTGAAGAGCTGGGAGCTCTGTCCGGAGGCTTGCAGCCGAAGCCGGCGGGGTGGGGGGGCCTGCATACTACTTGGGCTCCGGTCCATGCTGCCTCGACGAGCCGGAAGGACTCAGCTGTAAAAAAGCCAGATACCAGGGTAGACCTGAGGGTCCCAGGAGGGAGCAAAAAAAAAAAAAAAAAAAAAAAAGGCACGCTGCCTGCCGTCGGAGAGGTTTGAGGGCCCAGGCAATGCCAGCTCACTGGAGTGGTGAGGCAGGCAAGGGGAGGGGCACCTTTGTAGACAGTGCTAAACGAGACAAAAGCCACAGGGGAGGTGGGGGCAGCTTTGCCGGTGAGATGGAGGCCAAGCAGGCTTCCTGGAGGAGGTGACCCTTGGCAGAGCCCTCAGGCAGGTGGTCGCCAAATTTCGACTACTACAACTCCCCTATCAGGTCCTGTGCCTGCACTTCCTGCACACTCCCTCCTAATTCTCACCCCAGGGCCCACGGAGATAACCATCGCTGCCCCATTTTATAGACGAGGAAGTTCGGTCCAGGGGTCAGGTGATCTGTCCAAGGTTATGGTAATGAGTAAAAGGTAGAGCCAGGTGTTGACTCTAGATCTGTTAGATTCCTTTTTTTATTTTAAGTTTTTAATGTTTATTTATTTTGGAGAGGTGGGGAGGGGCAGAGAGAGAGGGAGACACAGAATCCGAAGCAGGCTCCCGGCTCCGAGCTGTCGGCACAGAGCCCGACGCGGGGCTCGAACCTACAAACGGTGAGTTCTTGACCTGAGCCGAAGTCGGACGCTCCACCTCCTGAGCCCCCCAGGCGCCCGTAGATCTATTGGATTCCTAATGTCTGCTGGTTCCACGGGGGTTATCGGGGATGTCCGAGGCAGAGGCAGTGATGTGCATATATCCCTGTATTTGTAACGCGTTTGTGTCCAACATCCCGTGTCTCATGTCTGCACTCCCCCTGACCCTGCCCACCCACGACAGTGTAATTCCCTACCGGACTCAGGTGATGGCGAACCCCGTATCCGGCAGAGTGGAATATCCTCCATCAAGGAAATTCACCTATCCATCATGCTTTATGGCGAGGCTCCGACCTACTGGGTCACACGGGTCCCGAAGCTCCAAGCCCACTGCTCTAAACTGGACAAAAGACATCAGCGACCCGGCCCCCATCCTAAGGAGCTGAAGCCATCCGGGGAAGGCCTAGCGAGTGCTGCTGGGGAGGGAGGGGGGCGGGCAGCATCGCTGCCTCGGGCTTCTCAAGAACGACAGAGACAGATTGATCGGAGACAGAGACCCACGTTGAGGCGGAGCCTCTAGCAAAGCCAGCCCGTAAACGGCAGCCGGGGCCGGTTCAGTAACAGCAATCGGTTAGCACGTATCATTTATTATTTTTACAAATCTGACGGAATCGAGCCGAACTCCCCTCCGGGCCACGTCTGCGGGTCTTGGGCCATTTCCAGTCTCTCCCCTTGAACACGGCCCCTCTCTCCTGCCACGGGCTTCCGCACATGCTCTGCCACCCCACGGTGCTGGGGCCGAGACCGATCCCTAATACCGTGGTCCTGCGCCTGCCAGAGACAGCTGGGGTATCGGGCCAGGGGAGCGCTGGCTTCTGGACCAGACAGCCCACCTCCGGGGGTACCCTGGGGCTGGTGCAGATGGCAGAACGGATGTGGACTCTGACGGCCCGGTTCTTGCCCCCTCCTGGAGATCTCAGCCACACGATATCATCTCCGGCCCTTGGCTCCTTCATCTGCAAGATGGGGAGGAACCTAGCTGCCTCGTGGGACTGCTGTGAGTTCCATGCCTTAACGTGACAAGACTTCTTTCTCTGGACCCGTGAGGCTTTGCTGTCATTACTAGGACGGCAGCCACGTACGTGCCCTCGGTCGGCCTCCCACCGAGGCCCAGCCGCGGGCCACGGGGCAGCTCTGTCCCGGCCAGCAGTGAACTCTCCCTTTCTCTGTCTGTGTTCCCTGCCCCCATCGATTTCCACCATCTGACCTGAGGGCAGGTTTCCAGGAGATCAGGGGCCACTGCCCTGGCTGATGACACTCCCAAGCACAAAGTCCGTCTCATCAGAGGCTTTGCAGATCAACAAAGGGCAAACAGGTGACCTGTAGAGGCCTCGGTTCCTGGAAAAGGGCTTACCTAAGCTGTAGGGCAAACAGACAGACCCTGGCCTGCACCCCAGCCCCACTGGGGGTGCTCTCCCCCACAGGGCTTGGGGCCAGCAGTCAGGTCTCACATTCTCTCCAAACACAGGTGGCTGATGGCACCTTCTTACAAGTTCAGGGTCTGCATCAAGTGGCAGGAGCCTCGTCCAGCTCCCTCCCCCCCCCATGCCCCAACACCCTGATTGTCCCCCCAGAAGCCAAGGGGAGAGCCTCGACATCTCTGGTGAGATCAGGCAAGTTGGTTCATCCAGGAGCGGCTCACCAGGTGTGGGTTCCACAGACCCACCTCCTAACCTGGGCTCTGCAACTGGCCTATGTGACAAGGGACCTCTCTTGTGCCTTGGCCTCCCGGTTGTAATGTGGGCACAATAATAAGTTCTGTCTCTGAACATCTTTAAGATTAGAAACTGTGAGTAGAAATGCTAAAACAGGGGCACCTGGGTGGCTCAGTGGTTAAGCGTCCGACTTCGGCTCAGGTCGTGATCTCACGGTCCGTGGGTTCGAGCCCCGCATCGGGCTCTGGGCTGACGGCTCGGAGCCCGGAGCCTGCTTCCGATGCTGTGTCTCCCTCTCTCTCTGCCCCTTCCCCACTCACGCTCTGTCTCTGTCCCTCAAAAATAAATCAACATTAAAAACATTAAAAAAAAAAAAGCAAGAAATGCTAAAACAGCATCAGCACCAAAGAGAAGCTGTGTACCCCCAACACTCCTAGTATTTAGTGAGGCCCCAGAGGGACTCAGGTGGGGCTCAGACACATTGGCAAGGGCATTAATGTGTCTCTGAAGATACAGATTTCTCCTCAGTCCTGCAAAGGAAGCCGTCTCTGTTCTGTTGCGTGGCTCACATTCTGCGACACTGGTGGTAAGGAGAGAGGGAGGGAGAGACTTCCAAGAGCTGGGAGCCGTATCCTTTGTGACAGTTTCTCCTATGGGGGATGTGTGTGACGGGTTCTTCATGGCAAACAGGAACCCACACCCCTGCCCCCATGCTTGGAGCTGTTTCATGGAGCTGTTTGTACCTGGGGGGAGGGAGGGAAGGGGAAGCTGTTGTTCAGAAGTGACAACTCGGCTCAAAAGTGACAACTTCGAACACAGGCATGAAAAACAGGTTTTGTCTCCCTAAAACCTTGGGAGCCCCAAAATATAATTTCTCCAGTCTGCCAGGTGTAAACGCTACTCTGTTGAGCCCGGCTTCCTTTGTCCTCACCGGAAACGATTTTTTCACCAGATCTTTCCAGCTGCCTGGTTGAACGGGACTTGTGGCCGACCATCACAGCGGATCTGGGAAGAGAAGCCAACACCCCTGCATTTGGATCCTCGGTCTTTCACAGCCTGGGATCTGGAGCGTGTCAGGTGACGTCTTTGAACTTGGCTGTCCTCGTGAGGACATGAGCTCTGTACTTCCCTCACCGCTATATCCATGACACCCAGCGCTGTGTGGCTCCTAGCTGCGTTAGTAATAAAAGTTGGGCTTGTCGCTCTCAGAGCGGGAAGGTTATGTGGGTGTCTGCAGGGCGGGGCAAAGTTCACCACACCTAGGGGCCCATCAACACGGGTGAGTTGAAGAGACGTCTGTGAAAGGGCCAGGTACGGCCTGGGCTCCAGAGTCTCTGCGTAATGCGGGGATTTGTTGGGAGCTGGGTATCCTGCCCTGCGCAGGTCCTCCTGGGCGCTCGCCGCTACAAATAGAACAGTGGCAGGAGCAGCGGGAGGGCAGGGAGGGAAGCTGGCATAGCACACATTTCGTTCCCAAGGGAGGGGTGTCCTGATGCGCTGGCACCGGGGGCTTTGTGCATTCCGTGCATCGCCGCGCAAACAGAGCAGCTTTGCAGCTCTCTCCCCTGCTCCTCGTCATTGGCTGCCGGGCCGCGACCTCCCCCTGCGCTGGCAGAGGCCCAGCGCCTTGGCTGGGCACAAAGTCAGCCCCTCACCCCCGACGCACGGCGGGAGGGGGCACGGCTCTCCCTCAGTCCGGGTGCGGGTGTGGGTGCGGGGCGGGTGGTCGGGGTTGACAGCGCTTCTTCACGCTGTCCCCGCTGCCCTTCACCCTTCTCTGTCCCCCGCCCGCCGGGGCACCTCCGCCACCTGTTGACGCGTCCTCCCAGCTCGTGTTCTCTTTCTCCTTCTGTTGAATCCTGGGGTCCTCGGGACCGGTCCTTCCCCCCCCCCCGCCCCCCTCCCACCCCGGGCACCCCGAGACTCCAGGGCGCTCGCGCCTCGGCCCGGGCCTAGACCGGCTCGGCGGAGGCCAGGGCTCCCGAGGGAGGAGGAGGGGCCTCGCCAGCGTGGCCCGGGCGCCGGGCGGGAACCTCCAGGGTCCCGCGGTCTCGCGCCGGCCCCCGCCGCGACTGCAGCCCCACCCGGCGCGCGGGCCCGGACGCGCGCCTACCCCCAGGCGCACGCGCTGTCCCCCCCCCCCCCCCCGTGGCGCGGCACCCGCCCGCCCGGTGACCCCGGCCTCGGTTTCCCCACCGGTGCGGCCGCCGCCGGGCACGAGGTGGGAGTCTCCGGGGCCGCGGCCCCGCCTCCGACCCGGCGGGCAGCCAATCGGGCGCCGCCGCCAGGGGGGTGTGTCCCGCCCGGGGCAAGGCCGGGGGCCCGGGGCGGGGCGGGGCTTCCGGGGGCCACCCGCGCGAGCCGCCCGCGCAGCCGGGCCGGGGCGGGGGGCCGAGGGGCGGCGCGTGCCGCGGGGGGCGCGGCTGGCACGGGCCCGGGGAGGCGGCGCCGGGCATGGGCAGGGGACGCGGCGGCCCCACGGCGGGGGCAGCGGGCGGCGGGGGCGGAGGCGGCGGCAGCTAGCGCCCTGCCCGGCGCCGCCTCCCTCGGCGCGCTCGCCCGGCGGGACCCGCAGGCGGCGGACCGGCCCCAGGTGCTCGGGGGCGGGCGGGCACGCGCGCGCGCGCGGGGGGTCCGCGGACCGGGCCTCCCCTTCTCGGGACCCGGAGCGGCGGCGGCCAGGGGAGGGGCCGGGCCGGGCGGCGCATGCGCGGGACCCGGGGGCGCGGGCCGAGCGCGCTGGGTCCGCCGCTGGGGATCCCCGGGGCCCGGGGGGGGGGGCCGCCCCCTGCCCGGCCTCGCTCCGAGCGCCCGGGGCCCCGGAGACGCCGTGTCCACAGGTTGTCCCGCGGGAGGGAAGGCCCCCCGGGCGGGGGCCGCGGGCGCGCCCTTCCCTCGGCGCTGTCGAGCTGGGGCGTCACCGACTGGGGGCGTCACCCGAGGCCCCCGGGGTCCCCGGGGCCGGGTAGCCGCAGGCCGGGACACCGGGACCCCCGAGGCGGCGCGCCCGGCGGCTGCGGGCGGACGGGAGAAACTCGCCCGCGGAGCGGCTTGGAGTCGCTGCCGCACTTTGCGCCCCGGCGCAGGCGGCGCCCCGGCCGGTCGGGACGAGCCCGGGGCAGCGGCGCCGCGCCACGTTTCTCCCGAGCCCGGCCCTGCGGGGCCGGCGCGCCGCTTCCGCGCCCCGGTCTCCCCGCGTCCCGGCCGCGCGGCCCCGGGGGGAGGGGGTGAGGGGGGTGCGGGCCGGAAGCCGGGCTCTGTCCCCACGCCGACCCGGGACGGCCGACTGCGTGCCCGTGCTTTCCTCGCCTTCTTAAGTTGAAAGGAGGCACGGCGTGCCCCAATGTCAGTGTCAAACGTCTCTCTAAGAAAAGTCCACGGTGGTGTAACGTCTCGGATTGGGCGGGGCGCCCCGGGCCCTTCGGGGCCGCACGCCCACCCCAGCCCCGGCTCCCCCCGCTCCCCTCCCCAAACCGGGGAGCCCCCCTCCTCTCCCGGGGCCGCCTGGGAAAGGGCGCGCGGGGCCGGGGGGCACAGGGTTTTCCACTGCTGCCCGAGTAGGGTCACGGTGACTTTCCTCTTCCAAGGTGGTGGAGAGTTGGGGAGAATCCAGAGGACACATCGTCATCATTTCCTCCTTTACCTTCTTACTGCCGAGGCTGCCTTGAAAGGCTCTGCCTCCCTGAAGGAACCGCTCCCGGTGACCCAGGCTCAGCGCTAAGACGCTGTCATCACAGGTAAATGGAAGGTTTGATTGGCTCGTGTTTCCAGACCGACATGTTTAAGTGTTTACTTCTGGTGGCCCTACACGCTGGCCATCCGGGGGTTAATTATTACTCAGTGGTGCAAAGTTGGGGGTATGTTTTCCGCGCTTTGAAAGTAAGATAAATGTGGGCCGTGCTCAGTTGCCGGTTCTTGGGTTTGTTTCACCGGGAGTTTCATTCCTTTTAGCAGCTCGGTCCCATGTGATATGAAACCGGACGGTGGAACTGTTAAGAAATGTTATTCCTTGACAGACTGTGCGGTGACAGGTGCTGACGAGTACCGAACCCCAAGCGTGCTGGCTCCTTGCCGTGTTCAGGCTGCTTTGGATATCAGGCAGGTAGCTTGCTGGGGTGGCGGCTCCGGCCTGGAACCGTCATCACGCAGGACAGGCACAGCCGGGAGCAGACACGATTCTTCCCGTGCCGCTCTGAAGCAAAAGCAGGTTCACCCACAGTTGAGAAAATGTCTTTCTCTTTTCTCAGATCTTAGACATATACTAAGAGATGTCCCATAATCGTGAAATAGTTTCTACCGGCTCATGTCTGTCAGGCTCGTAAGCAGATTTTTAAAGGTTGTGCGTGAGCGAGGTGGACTGAGAGGAGAGGAAAGGCGTGTTTCTTCGATAGAAACCATTTTGTCATCGGCTTCCGTTTCATTGACGATTGGGCAAGGAGAGATCTTGCCGTGTGAAATAAATGTTTCTGCTTCATCATTTTGAATGTCCGTATACTATTCCATTGTGCTTAGGTACAGCCACTGTTTAGCCAGTCCCTTAATGTGTGTGTGTCTATATATTATGGTGTGTAATATGTATATATTATTCATTCCACAGATATGAGTAGCTGCTATGGGCTAATGCGTTCAGTATTGAGCAAAACAACCATAGATCTGCTCGTGAAGCTGACTTTTATGCCAGAATACAAAAAAGAAAGTTGGAGATTGTCCTCCTCATCCTAAAAGATGATTCTGGGGAGTCTGGAGAGAGAAACCATTTTTGCCAAAACATCTTACTGTTTGGTTGCTGGTCAACCGGTGATCTCTTTCCTGCATGCAGTGAGCAAATGTGTACCTATGACAAATATTCTTTCAGTAGTCCTTAAAAATAAAAAAAAATGTTGGGGTGCCTGCGTGGCTCGGTCGGCTAAAGGTCTGACTCCTGATTTCGGCTCAGGTCATGATCTCACGGTTCATGGGATCAAGCCCCTCATGGGGCTCTGTGCTGACAGCACAAAGCCTGCTTGGAATTCTCTCCTCTTCTCCCCTGTTCATGCACACGCTCTCTCTCAAAATAAATAAATAAGCATTGTAAAAAATTAATTAACTAGGGGCGCCTGGGTGGCGCAGTCGGTTAAGCGTCCGACTTCAGCCAGGTCACGATCTCGCGGTCCGGGAGTTCAAGCCCCGCGTCGGGCTCTGGGCTGATGGCTCAGAGCCTGGAGCCTGTTTCCGATTCTGTGTCTCCCTCTCTCTCTGCCCCTCCCCCGTTCATGCTCTGTCTCTCTCTGTCCCCCCCAAAAAAAAAAAAAAATTAATTAACTAAATGGTTCTTTGCTTAGTGCAAACACATTATAAACACACCAAATCCTCTTTCCTCTTTTTCCTCTCCCACAGTCTCTGCGCCGGAATATTCTTAAAGGTGCCTCACCTTCCAAGTGCCTGGTGGTTTTGTTGAACATTTCAACTAATTTTGCTGCAGTGCAGGGAGAGGGTGTGGCCTGTGTAGTTTCTGCCTTTTCTTTTTTCTAACTTTTTTTAAAAATTTTAAATGAAAACAATTTTTTCTTTAATTTGAGGACCTCTCAGTTTTATTTCTGTTTTTGGTGGCTTGATACCGAATCCCTCTTTCGAGTGTTCCACAAACATTTCAAAGAAAGGCATAGTTTCTGTGTGTGGCGTGGACATTTGCTGCGTCTCTTACTTAAACCTGGTTATTGACATGGAACAAGTGAGTTCACCTCCAAGGCCATGTCACGTGGCTAGGGAAACCTAGGCGATGAACTTTAATTTCCAACTTGGTATTAACATAGTTTTAAGGTAAGAAACCAAAAAGGATGTCCCAGTGGACCGTGTTTGAAAGAACCTGTTTCTTTTCCCAAGGATTTCTTTTTTATATTATTTATTTATTTGGGTGGGTGGGGGGAGAGGGGCAGAGGGAGGGAGGGAGAGAGAGAGAGAGAGAGAGAGAGAGAGAATCTGAAGCAGGCTCCACGCTCAGTGTGGAGCCCCATGCGGGGCTCGATCTCATAACCGTGAGATCGTGACCTGAGCCGAAATCAAGAGTCGTACGCTCGACCAGGCGCCCCTTCCAAGCATTTCTAACGCTGACATGCCGTGACCTTCTGGAAAAGAGCACGGGCGTGCGAGTTTTCCAGCTGGTCCTATGGATAATCAGACATGACGTGGTCTGATTGTTGTTGTTACGGGAGGTGTGTTTGTTCTTCGCCTCTGGAGTATTTACTTATGTAACATCCTGTAGGGGTGATATTGTGACGTCTGGAAGAGCGTATACACTCCGAAAAGTGAAGAATTTACTCCCTACTAGGTCAGCCCCGTCACAATTATTTTTGTGGTGGAGCGGCGTTTGTTCTGAGCTTGTCGTGTAGTTTCCGAAAAAGTCTTTGAGCATTTTGGTTGGCATCGGGTTGCTGCCGGGCACGGTGGAAATGCCTTAGCTCATTAATCACGTTAGGTCATCAATTTGGATTCTTGCTCCTCGGCTGCTGCCTGCCAGGCCCGGGGTCTTCGTCCACCTGTCTGGACGGCTCTTGCCACATCAGAAAATGGAATTATTTCCCGCTTCACCTGTCGGAAGGGTTGGGACGCTCACAGGTGGTGGCTTACGTGAAGATTCTTTGTAAAGTTTCGACAAGTGTGCAGAGCCCCGGAGGGGTCTTAGGAGGAATTTCTCAGTAGGTAAACGAGTCCCACATCAGTGAGAACAACTGTCACAAGCAGTTTTGTGCTTTCTCTGAATGTGGCCGCGCCCTCACGTTTTTGGTGCTGATGCGTTTTGCATTGGCCCTTACTCCGCTGTACGTGGGTCGTGCAAAGGTCTGTTCCTCATCCTTGGAGGGTGAAATCCTCCCGGACGTGGGCACGACTTCGTTGGGCACCCCCCTCGGTGCTGCAGACAGCAGGCCTGCCTCCTGCCCCCCCCCCGACGTTTTGCAGCTTCCCCCCCCCCAAACTGGGATGGCCGGACCACCCTCTCTCTCCCGACGAGACGGGTGTCGCCGCACCCGTGCTGGACGGCCACGTGCTGTGTCCTCTGCATCCCTATTATAAAGTGGTAGTTGCGGTGGAAATGATTCTGCCTGCGCTCATCGCTAGGTCTGGGGTATGTTAGGTATTCGATAGACCTTTTATGAGATGGCCCGAGAGTCTAATTAAATAGAATGCGATTTCTTTCTGCAAGGTCATGGATTCAGATGCCAAACAACTGACTTATTAGGCAAGGGGTATGTTTACACCCGTGTGGGGTGGGGAGTGCTCATCTCTAAGAGGGCAGGAGTCCCTGCGGGGGGAAGAAAGGCACGGGAGGAATTGGAGAAAACCCTGGCTACATGCCCGTGTGTTCCGGGACGCTGTACTCACCTGCCTGCTTCTAGTTTGTTCTGTTTTCGGGGATTCGTAAGTAAAGAGGAGGGACAGTTTCGCATCTGATCTGCATGCCTCACGCCTTTCGCTTAGAGACCACAAGTCAACCTGTAGGAAAGAATCACTTTGAATCGTCCAAGTTAGGAAAGCAAATGCGGGATGACTCATTGCCTCAAAGATTACGAAGCCCATGCGAACGATTTGAAACTATAGTACACTTAAGTGAATGGGACACCGTAGTTCCTTTTTTTTTGTTGTTGTTTGTTTTTCATTTTTACGTGTGGGGGAGGCCCCGCGCTTTCTCGCAGCCACTTGTAACTGAATGAGCCTGTGGTGATGTGATAACCACGCTGAGGTGACAAATTGCCAAGCTCCAGTAAAACGGACCCAGTCATTTAGAAGCTGACCCGTGGATACGTCCCTGTCTGAGATACTCTAAGCCGTCAGTTGTCGGCCTCAACTGACTGCTTAAACACATGCTCCACAATTGAGCAACGCGGCTCGTAAGACACAGGATTGAAGAATCCACATGCCACCAAATCCTGATGATCTGAGAGCAGGGTTTTCTTCTATTACCTGTATGTTAAATGGGGTATTTTTTGCCAGGAGAATTTTTAGGAGCATCTCAGGCAGCTTTCATCATTGGACAAGTTGACATCCGTTAGGATACCTCCACGAGGAGCACGCTCCCCCTGTCTTGGAGGGTGAGGAAATTTGATAAATTCGACGGTCTCCTTTGGCTCATTTTCCAGGACAGCTTGGCACCTGGGTCAGAGTCCTATTCACTCACTGTCCCCTTACTTTCCATTTTAAGTTTATTTATTTATTTGAGAGACAGAGAGAGAGAGAGAGAGAGAGAGAGAGAGAGAGAGAGAGAGAGAGAGAATCTCAAGCAGGCTCCACGCTCAGCACCAAGTCTGACGTGGGGTTCGATCCCACGACCCGGGGATCGTGATCTGAGCCGAAATCAAGAAGAGTCAGGCACTCGGCCGACTGAGCCATCCAGCCGCCCCGGGAAGACATTCTATCCTGTGGTACTTCTGAGACCAGGAAAGTAAACCTAATCCGTTCTCCTCAGGGAGGAGTCCTGGGAGGGACCGGACGAGCAGCTGAGAAACAGGTTCGGCCGTGGGAGGATGCTGACCGCACGCGCCTCGTGGGGAGCCGTGCCCTGGGAAGAAGGCTTTGGAAAATAAGAGGTGTGAGGAGAAAGGTATTGAGTGTAGCAGCATCTGAAGGTAGTGTTCCTTGGGCGAAAAGACCAGTGTAAACAGGGTTAAAAGAACTCGCGTGCCAGGCCACGAGAAAAGGACACGGGCGCAGACGTTGGAGCGCTGCTCCAGCGCCGAGAAAGAAGGTTCTAGATGCGAGAGGAGGGTCAAGGGAAGGGATAGGGGTCCCGGGAGAGCCGGGAAGCTCACACAGCTGGAGCCGCCGGTAGAAACCACCCCAAAGAGGAAGATCCAACACTGGCAAGGTCCCCGCCTCGGTGTGTGCGTCCAGGGGGGAGAGGGCATTCAGCAGGATGTCCATACGAGCAGAGGGGAAAAGGTGGTCCTTTGTTTTCACCCCAGAGCCCGAAAATGATGGGCCTTCTTTTGCTCCGTTCTCTAGCTTAGATGAATCCAGCCAAGTTAGCTTTTCACATCTGGGTCAGGAATCTACATGAAGGTGAATTTTTTTTCAATTTTTTTTTTGAAAAAATTAAAAATTTTTTAAAAATTTTTTGGAAAAAAATTTTTTAAAATTTTTAATTTTTTAATGTTTATTTTTGACAGAGAGAGAGAGAGAGACAGACAGACAGACAGAACATGAGCGGGGGAGGGGCAGAGAGAGAGGGAGACATAGAATCCGAAGCAGGCTCCAGGCTCTGAGCCATCAGCACAGAGCCCGATGTGGTGCTCAAACTCACAGACTGTGAGATCATGACCTGAGCCGAAGTCGGACGCTCAACGACCGAGCCACCCAGGCGCCCCAACATGAAGGTGAATTTTTAACCGCATTCAAGGACACATTCAAGGACAGCTGGCAGTCTTTCGTACTCACAGGGGCACAGGACAGTAAAGGAGCAAGAATCTAGAAGGAAGAAGCTAGCCAGGAAAGCAGACACATCTGTGGCCGATTCGCACACTGAGACAGCAAAGGCAGGGGAAGCGCTCAGCCACAGTGCATTCAGAGGTGGGCTTTCCAGGTTTGCGGAAGTCATGCTCTAGAAAGTATTCCGGAAAGATCCATGGCCAGATACGGTATCAGAACTGGCACCGTCTCTGAGAACAAAGTCTCAGAGGGACAAGAGCAAGAACCAAAACTTAGAACTCAGTAAAGGAGTTGCTTTTAAGGGATGAGAAGTGAAATTCCGGCCGAGGTGCCGGCACATCATCCGCCTGTTGTTCCAAGACAGCTTCCGTCATCACGTTTGCTCCCACAGAGCTGCGTGGCCCAGGGACCCGGGAAGCAGACGCTTGCTTTCTGGTCCTGGGCTTGTGCCCTCCGCAGAGCCCCCGGCGCCCCTCTCCGGGCTCCAGCAGTCAGTCTCCGCTGTTGCCTGGGGCGCCCGGCCTCGCCTCCTCCCTGGAGGCCCGTGCACTTGACCTCAGGTCCGACGTCCACCGGCCTCCCGACGGCCGTCACCCTGACCCTCCCGGGACCTCCCACCCAGACTGTCCAGACCTTGCTCCTGGGCCAGCACACGGCCTCCCGGTGGGCCAGTGGAGACGGGACGAGGGCAGGGTCCTGCCCTGTGGCTGTCTGCCTTGCACGGGCCCATCTGGCCTGCCCCTCGGTTTCCCCAGTGACAAATAGGGTGACTCCCAGTGCTTTCCGTGGGTGCTTGCGGCTGGCACATAGTAAGACGTCCGTAGGCGTTTCTTTGCTTATGTTGACTGTCAGCCTTCACGGTGACTCACCCAGCCCTACTCGCCTGCTCCCGTGGAGCACGGGAAGGCCCGGGCCTCACTCGCAGGGGCCGACATTGCTCCCGTACCCCCAGACCCTCTCACGCACCGAGGTTCCTCCTGTTGCCTGGGCTGCTCCGTTACCCCGGACCCTCAGCATCCCCCCTCGCCCCCGTGACCGCTGCCTGGTTTTCCGAGCCTGAAGTTGCTTCCTCAGGGAAGCCTCTCTGAATTGCCTGCCCGGCTTGTATCCCTCTGATGTGAGCACTTCCGACGCCCGGTGCTTTACGGGTGCGCCGTCGTGGCGGCCTGATGACCGCTGCCGTCCCCGCCAGACGCGGACCCCAAAGCCCGGAGCCGTAGCTGCCTCGCTCTCCGTCAGCCCAGCATCGCCCAGGACTGTGCTGCCGGCTCGGGCGGTGCCCCCCCGAGTGAGCTGCGAGCCCCCGTAGGGCCGCCCTCCCGCTGAGATTCGCCGATGGCCCAAGCAGGTACCACCACCTTCAGGAAGCCTTCCGAGATCTTCCCCCAGACCAGATACGAGAATTTTGTCCCTCAGGTATTCAGACCCTACGGCACTGGGAACCTCTCTGGTCTGATTCCGCCTTCGCCACAGCAGCTGTTCACTGAGTA
Organism: Felis catus; assembly: GCF_018350175.1. Lineage (NCBI taxonomy): Eukaryota > Metazoa > Chordata > Mammalia > Carnivora > Felidae > Felis > Felis catus. The sequence continues at coordinate 138,434,355 of NC_058374.1, forward strand.
CTTCAGTCATTTATTTCTAAGCCTGAGCATGTATTCAGCAAATATTTACTGAGTGCCCACCTTGTGCCAGGCAGTGTTCTAGGCGCTGAGGAAGCAGTCGAAAGACAACACGCACAGTCACCCTTAGAAACCACTGCATTTCTGGACGAGTGGGGCTCCCAGGCTAAGAGGGGAGGCAGGGCCCAAAGCAGATAATGCCAGAGTTTTAACAGTGGTCTGGATGGACGACTCGATAAATATTTGTCTTTAAAATTCAGAATTCCCAGGGCACCTGGGTGGCTTAGTCAGTTAAACGTCAGACTTGATTTTGGCTCAGGTCGTGATCTCCTGGTTCATGAGTTTGAGACCCATATGGGGCTCTATGCTGATAGCTCGGAGCCTGCTTGGGATTGTCTCTCTCTCTTTCTCTCTCTCTCCCTCCCTCCCTCCCTCCCTCCCTCCCTCTCCCTCCCTCCCTCTCCCTCCCTCTCTCCCTCTCCCTCTCCCCTCCCTCCCTCTCCCTCTCCCCTCCCTCCCTCTCCCTCTCCCCTCCCTCCCTCTCCCTCTCCCCTCCCTCCCTCTCCCTCTCTCTCTCTCTCTCCCTCCCTTTCCCTCTCCCTCTCCCTCCCTTTCCCTCTCCCTCTCCCTCTCCCTCTCTCTCTCCCTCCCTTTCCCTCTCCCTCTCCCTCTCCCTGTCCCTCTCCCTCTCCCTCTCTCCCCCCTCCCTTGCTTGCTCGCTGTCTCAAAATAAATAAATAAACATGAAAACAAACATTTTTTAAATTCGGAACGTCCTTTCATTAAAGGAACAAGTCGAGAAAGCGGCGATTAATCGTGAACAACAATGATCCAAGAGATTTCAGAACCCATTTTCTTTCTGGCTATTATGTTAAAGGCATTAAGTGCTCAAGTGAGATCCTTTTGACCCGCTTCGTTCTGCAGAATTTAGATCTGAGGTGAATATTAACTCTAATCGTGCATCTAATGACCTATATGCAGGAAGCACTGTACGTTCAGGTGCAGGGTCTGCCTTCTCTTTGCCGCCGAACTTCCAGCAGTAGAAGCAGATAAGCCCTCTGTGCAGTGAGTCTGTCTTAATCCTGTGAGCATGGTAGTTGCCTCCTGAAAGGCCACCTTGACAGGACAGGAGCTGGATTGTGTGCTGTTTGCTTGACACCGTCGGGTCTGATAGCAGTGAACCAACCGGGCAAATTATTCCCTGGACGAGTACAAGCCCCTTTCCCAGGATAACATACGATGAGTGATGTCAAGGCCTCCGAGGGCAGGCAGGCGTCTTGCTTCGTGGCTGTGGCGGTGGGGAGGGAGGTGGTGGTGTCCTGCCGGGGGCTGTCATGAGCCCTGTCACGTCAGGTGGGAGCAGACTGACTCCCCGAGGTGCCTGGGAGATCATCTCGGCCACCTTCCTCCGTGGGTGTGATGATGTGTTGGGCTGGCTTCCAATACCAGACTGCCCTCTTTCTGTTAGGCTCCCCCCAGATCAGACAACCGAGATGCGTTTGAAGTCAGGTGGTTTTTTTTTTAATTGTTTTTTATATTTATTTTTTGAGAGAGAGACAGAGAGCAAGCTGGGGAGGGGCAGAGAGAGACAGGGTGGGGGAGACACAGAATCTGAAGCAGGCTCCAGGCTCCCAGCTGTCGGCACAGAGCCTGATGTGGGGCTCGAACTCACCAACTGTGAGATCATGACCTGAGCCGAAGTCGGATGCTTAACTGACTGAGCCACCCAGGCACCCCTATGATTGTGTGAGTTTTGAATGTCATCTGTGGTCCCTGTTTCCTTGCTGGTCGCCAGCCAGAGGTGGTTCTCGGCCTCTAGAGGCTTCACACATCCCTTCTCTCGTGGCCCCTTTACCGTCAAAATCGGCAACATGGGTTGAGTTGTCCTCACATCCGGAATCTCTCCGGCGTCCCTTTCTGCCTCATCGCAGCCAGAGAGAGTTCTCTGCTTGTAAGGGCTCAGGAGACTCGAGTGGTCCTCCCCGAATGATCCGGGCCCATCTCCTCAGCCAGGGGTCTGTGCCTGTCTGCGTCCGTCTCCTCGAGCAGCTGTAACAAAGCATCACAGTCTGGGTGGCTTGAAACAACAGTTTATTCTCTGCAGTTCTGGGGGCAGGACGTCGGCCGTCCAGATGCCAGCGGGGCTTCTCCCCCCATGAGGCTCGGGGCAGAACTTTCCTCACCTTCTCTCCTGGTGATGGCGTCAGGCTTGGTGTGGTTTGGCTTGTAGACCCATCCCTCCAGTCTCTGCCTCTGTCACCACACGGTGGTCTCGGGGTGTGTGTGTGTGTGTGTGTGTGTATGTGTCTGTGTCCAAATTCCCCCGTGACACCAGTCCTATTGGATCAAGGGCCCACCCCACTGCAGTGTGACCTCATCGTAACTACATCTGCAAAGACCTTGTTTCCGATAAGGTCACATTCTGAAGTCCCGGAGGTGAGGTAGGGCGTGGGTCTGTCTTTTGGAGCGTGGCGGGCGGGACACACATCACCCCCTGCAGAACCCTCGGTCACACCTGCAGCGCCCCCTTCTCCATGCAAGGCCACATCTCCATGGGCTCCGAGACTGGGGCTTCGTGTATCTGTGGACCTCTTTGGGGGCCGTTATTTGGCCCCACGTCATAATCCTGCCTTCGTGGAATTCACGGCCTCTCCTGTTCATACTTGAATACAAGTGAGTTCTTTAGCGTCCAGCCCTGTCCACTAAAGACGTCTCTGGAACAGCAGAGAGGAAAAGCCGGGGCCGGCGTTGTCGGTGCGTTAGGCACTTGGGGTAGGGCGGGTCACACAGACACAAGCGGGGAGAGTTTTAGGGGGACGTGTGTAACAGCGTGGTGAGTGGCCGGGCACGGTGGTTTCCTTCCTTCCCTCCACCTGGCTGATACCCGGGAGAACCTCGTGCTGTCCCGCGGAGGCCGTGAGCAGTGGACGCCTCTAGAGTATTGGGAGGTCGCGGCCGCGTGCGACTCTCCCAGCCCTGTGTCCCTGTTTACAGCAAGGGAGGACACCCGAGTTGTACTCATTCCCCACGTGGGAGGTCTTCTCTGACCCCGTATTTGTAACTGCAGCCCCTCCCTCCTGTCTTGTCTCCGTCCAACATAGGACACAGGACATCCATCCCTGTTTGTTGGTTTCTCCCCCCACCCGCCCCAGAACGGCAACTGGGCAGGGATGTCTTGTCTGTGTTCTGCGCTCCTGTACCCTCAGTGCCTAGAACATGACCGAGCACAGAAGACAGCTAAAAACGTTGAACGGACACAGCCTCCCTGTCTACTTAATGCTCGTTGAAGAGATGACCGTTTTTCTGTTCTAAAATTTTGCTGGCATTTTACTAGAAAGGTGTGATTTCAGTAACACTGCCTGAACGAATATGAGGGAACCTTGAAGGAAGTGCAGTCGTTTCCCCATATACCAGGCTATGGAGCTTATTTTAGGGCACAGAAGTACTTTGGAGCTCCAGAAGTAAAAACTAAAGGGAAAAACGACCATTTAAAACTCTGGAGCCGAGAGTCACAACTATTAAGTGGTTTAAAAATGTTAAGATAGGGGCTCCAGTCTTGATAATGGCGTAGGAGTTTGGAAGCCAGCAGGAAAAGGTGGACGAAATCTTTAAACATGTGCCAAGGCGTTGGAGAGCTCACCAGGTAGTGAACAGTTGCCAGGCTGAGGTCTGGAGAAGTTGGACCCTTGACATTTGGGGTCGTTTTGTCCCCAGTTTATGGATGAAGCAATTAAGAGGCTAAAGAGCACGGCTAAAAGTAAAAATTGGGGGTATAAAACCTACGAGAAGGGGAGACCCGGGGAAACATCCCAAACTTTGGGTCGGGACCCAAAAAGCTGTCCTCTAGGAATACAGCGACCTGGAGATCAATCAGCTTGCTCAGGAACTGAGCCCGGTTGTAACTAATCGCATTCCTTGAGGGGGATGAAGGTGGTCCCAGATTGCCAGGACCCTGGCAGACACTTGCAGAAAGAAAGCATCATCCTGGGCCTCTATTTCCAGGAATAAATTCTCAAGCATAGGTAGTCCTCGCTCGTCAGTTCCATTATGCACAAATTCCAATGACCAGTTAAATACCACCAGGCTCCCTAAAACACAGTTCAGGTTTCCCTGACCCGGTCCCTGAATAAAGCAGCTGCGGGAAGCCCACGGCCCCCTCGCCAGTCTTCCAATCACTACACAGATAACAGATCTGTGACCAATCCCATCTCTCCTTTCAAAGTCGGTCTGTGATTGGCCCTGTGCATCTATCATTCAGTACCTGCCATAGACCACCTCCTCCTCTCCCAGCGACAAACCCACCTGACCTTTTCTAGCACCTGATAAGCCTGTAAGAGGAACGAAGCAACAAAGAAAAAGGTGCAGCAAGTAAATGAAAGGTGGTAGCACGGGGAATAAAATCTGAATCGGACCTAACTGGAGTTACTGAAAAACAGCTGGCGGTGGGGATGCTGCCATTTAGAGATGCTAGATGGAAATCCAGAGGCACCTGGTACAAGGGACCTGTCCGCATAAACGAGGAACGTGATTGGGACAGAAAGAGGGAGATGTCCCAGAAGAGGTGATCGTAGCAAGCTTTACCTTAGAGGATGTGTCCCAGATATTTCAGGATCTTGAACGTGCAAAGCATAAGTAAGTGATGGAAGCCAGTCCAAACTTAGGAGTTTGACAATTTACTAAAGAAAGCACAGAAAAGATGCTCACTCCAAACCGTGACTTATACGAGAGGAAGCCAAGCATGGCTCACACTACTTGCAAAGTTTTTTACAAGGAAATAAAACACTTGAATTTCAGTGTTTCTAATGTTTTAGATTACAGTGTACTAAATCCATATTAGCGTTACTATATTTTTTGTTCCCTGGTTCATTTACAACTGATAATAAGGGAATTTTTAATGTTTTGCCAAAACCTTTTGAAGGTCATGGTAATTTTCACCACTGATTAGTAAAACCATTTTGCCCAGTTTCTGCCTGCATGATCCTTTTCATGGTCAGGCAGGACTGTACAAATCAAGACTGTTTGTAGAGAATGACACACAACAAAACTGACCAAGCATACGTGGAGAGCAGACTCATGAAACGCAGAAATGAGAGATGATGGAAACAGACCCGCAAGACTCTAAATATTAGGCTTATAAGATATAAACTTTAAAAGCACCTGCTTACTCTATTCAAGAAGATAAACGACAAGGTTGGGAGTTTTGGTAGAGCACTAGACATTATATATTTAGAAAGGACATTGGAAAAATACCCAGGTAGAAATTACAAAAGGAAAAAATGCAAAAACTTAAATGGTGTACTCTGTAGATCAATAAAACAGCAGAGTAGACACAACTGCTGGGAGAATTGTTGAATTAACACTAGGTCAGAAAATAATATCTAAAATGAAGCACAAAGAGACAAAAGGACAGAATATAAGTATGGAGAATTACATTATACGTATAATTGGAATCCTAGCAGGACAAGATAGGGAGAATGGAACAGAAGCAATGTTTACGGATATAGTGGCTGAAGTTTCTCTAACACCGATGAAAGACATCAAGTCACAAATTCAAGAATCCAATGGAACTACAGCCAGAATTAAAAAAGAAAAATCCGTATCTAGACACACTATGGTAAGACGGCTGAGAAATAAAGACAAAGAGATCATCTTAAAAGAAGCTAGAGGTTAAAACAATTTGAAAAGACATCACTTTCAGAGGAGCAACAAGTCAGAGATAATTTCTCAACCAAATTTTCAGACTTCTTAACCCAAAACAGATAATTTTCTCAGCCAGAAGACAATGAAAAGACACCTTCAGTGTACTGAAAGTTGTTTTTCTCCTCCCAGGAATGAAAGGTTAGTTTAACATTTAAAAAGTCAGGGCACCTGGATGGCTCAGTCGGTTGAGCATCCAACTTTTGGTTTCAGCTCAGGTCATGATCTCACAGTTTGTGGGTTCGAGACCCAAATGAGGCTCTGCGCTGACAGCATGGAGCCTGCTTGGGACTCTCTCCATCTCTCTCTGCCCCTCCCCACATGATTTCTCTCTCTCTCAAAATAAATAAATAAACGTTAAAAAAAACATTTAAAAAGCAATCAACTATCAAAAAATTATGAACTGCGTAGGGATAAAACGCACGAGATGTGCTCAGTGAAATCTACACAGCATTGCTGAGAGAAATATTAAATGGCAAGTTATCCCATGCTCTTGAATCAGAAGACTCAGTATTGTTTAGATGGCAGTGCTTCTTAAAATGATCTATAGATTCAAAGCGATCAAAATTGAATCTTAGCATGCCCTTTTGTAGAATTCGACAAGTTGATTCTAAAATTATGTGGAAAGGTACAGAAGCGAGAGCAGCTAAAACAACACTGAGAAAGATCACAGTTGGAAGACTCAGACTACCTGACTCCAAGAATTGTTCTAGAGCTACGGTAGTCAAGACAGTGTGGTGTTGATATGAAAGCAGACAGACGAATGGAACAGAATAGCAAGTCCAGAAATAGATCCTCACATGTATGGTCAATAGACTTTCAACAAAGTGCCAAGTCATTCCGATGGGGAAAAAAAAAATCCTCTTTTCAACAAAGAGTGCTGGGATAATTGGATAGCAGTATGCAAAAGAACAAATCTTGAATCTCATCAAAAGCCATATTAAAGAAAGGGAGGAGTAGGGGCGCCTAGAGGGCTCACTTGGTTACGCCTCTGACTCTTGATTTCAGCTCAGGTCATGATCTCACGGCTCGTGATTCTGATCTCACAGCTCGTGTTTCTGAGCCCCGTGTTGGGCTCTGTGCTGACAGCCCAGAACTTGCTTGGGATTCTCTCTCTCCCTCTCTCTCTGCCCCTCCCCCAGTGGTGTGAGCTCTCTCTCTCTCTCTCTCTCTCTCTCTCTCTCACTTGCAAAATAAATAAAACATTTAAGAAAATAAAGAGGAGGAGGAGGAGGAACTTGAAATGGGTCACAGACCCAATGGTAAGGATGGAAACCACAACTTCAAGAAGAAAATATTGAAGCAGTCTTAGTGATTTGGGGTTTAGCAGAGATTTCTTATGTATGATTCTAAAAGCATGAACTATGAAAAAAGTAAGAAATTGTATTTCATCAAAATTACAAAGTTTTGCTCACTAAAAGACACAAGAAAACGAAAAGTCAAGCCACAGGCTTGGAGAAAATATTTGCAAAATGTACATCTGACAAAGGACTTACAGCTGGAATATATAAAGAACTCTTACAATTCAATAAGAAGACAAAGAACCCAATTAAGAATTAGAGCAAAAATGGGCAAACCACTTGAACAGGCTCTTCAACAAAGGGCAGTGGATGGCAGGTAGGCACATGAAAAGATGTTCAGCATCATTATCATTAGGAAAATGGGGATTGACAGCAGTAGATATCACTGTCAGTAGTAGAGAAACATCACTACACACCAACTAGAATAACCGAATTTAAAATTAAAAAGCCTGACCAAGTATGGCGGAAGGTACGGAACAGCAGGGACTCTGATACGTTGATGGCAGGAATGTAAAATGGTGCAGCCACGTTGGAAAACGTTTTGGCAAATGGTATCACTGACATTATTATCAGAAATATCATACACCTGAAAGAAGCCAAATCAAAAGGCTACACACTGTATGATTCCAGCCATATGACATTCTGAAGAAAGCGGAACTGTAGAGACGGTCAAAGGATCAGTGGTCGCGGGAGGCTGGGGGAGGGAGGGATGAATAGGCAAAGTATAGAGGATTTTTAGGCAGTGAGACTCGTCTGTCTGAGACAGCCATTTGTCCAAACCCACAGAATGTACAACAAAAGTGAACCCTAAGTTAAACCATGGACTTCAGTTAATAATAATATATTGATATTGGCTCATCAATGGTAACAAAAGTACCAGGATGCTACTAATGGGAAAACTGTGGAGAGTGTGTGTGTGTGTGTGTGTGTGTTGGGGGGTATTATGGAAACTCTTGTACTTTCCACTCAGTTTTTCTGTAAACCTAAATCGACTCTAAATAATAAAATCTACTAATTGAAAGTGAAATTAAAAATGACATCCAGCTCAGGGCACCTGGGTGGCTCAGTCGGTGAAATGTCCAACTCTTGGTTTCGGCTCAGGCCATGATCTCATGGCTTGTGGGTTCAAGCCCCGCATCGGGCTCCACGCTGGCAGTTTGGAGCCTGCTTGGGATTCTCTCTCCTTCTCTCTCTGCCACTTCCCTGCTCGCTCACTCACTTACTGTCTCTAAAAATAAATAAATAAACTTAAAAACAATTTTTTTAAATGACATCCAGCTTAAAAAGGAAAAAGTGGGGTGGGGGGGATGCCTGGGTAGCTCAGTCACTTGAACATCCGACTTCAGCCCAGGTCATGATCCCGTGCTTCGTGGGTTCGAGCCTCACTTCGGGCTCTGTGCGGACAGCACAGGGCCCGCTTCAGATCCTCTGTCCCCCTCTCTTTGCCCCTCCCCCAGTTGCACTCTCTCATAGGCTTGTTAGTTAAAATGATTTGAGGGTTTTTTTTGGTAAGAAAGGGAGCGGCGTTTGCAATTTAGTGCCAATGTTAGATTCATTCAGCCAATATTTATAGAACACTTTCCTGGAATAGCAGAGGACGGTGGCAGATGTGAACTCTGCCTTAAGAAGTTACGGGTCGTTTGGGCAGGAAAGGCGCTGGTCAATACCTTGGGTGTGAGCTGCGTGGACGCAGAGGACAGACAGGCGGGTCTGGGAAGGCTTTGGGGAAGAACTGATGTTTGAGCTTCCCCTAAAATGTGTGGGAATGGGAAGCATCCCAGCCAACGAAATAGGATAAAGTATAAAAGCTGGAAATCACGAGTTGAGTCTGGCAAATGATGAGTAGATTGTTTTGGCCAGAGTATGGGGTTTGCAAAGGGAAACGAAGACAAGATCGATTGCTTCAGGATCAAGTATTTACTGAGCTCCTTCATGTCAGGCATGGGTCTGAGCACTGGGGAGACGTGAAGTGAGCAAAAATCTAGAGTCCCCTTCCTCCTGGAGCTGGTGCTCCGGCAGGGACAGACAGGTGACGAGCATGGGTGGGGGGGGGGTGCTCTGTGAGCAGGAGGTGGTACGATCAGGGCTGCACTTGAGGATGAACCTGGCAGCAAGACCCCACGAGGGGGAGGCCATTGGAAGGCTGTCGAGGGAGTCCAGGTGGAGGGTGTGATGCCCCGCGCTGGGCTGCAGGTGGGATGGATGCAGGTGACTTCAGAAGAAAACGGTCCTTCAAAACAAACCACAAACAAAGCAGAGCGTCCCGAGGACCCCAAGCCGTAACTTCGTGCAGACGTAAAAGACCGAGGTTGTGTCAGGCGTGCCGGGCACAAGGCATGGTGACAGCTGTCCCTGGCCTCAGATGTGCCCTCTTGCTGGCAGGGTGGCTGGAGGAGCCTCCTGCACAGAAGGCATCCTTGCTCTGACAGGTTCCTCCGCCCTGCGGAAGTGCATAATCAGCTACCGCAGACACAGGACGGTCCCCTGCTTCAAATCCCCGGCACTCGCTCTTATGAATAAACCCTTAGTGGTCTCCTGTTTCTCTCTCTTATTTTTATGCAGAGCGTTCTAGCAGAAAAGTCCGTGTTTCCCCCCTGAAACAGGTTGCCCCTGTTCCCTTCGCGCTCTTGTCTCTGTAAATTGCATTCTCCAAGTTTCTTTAGGGAAGCATTTGCTCTGCACCGGCGCGGGCCCTCGGCTGGCTGTTACGAGGGTGAGCCAATCGTTTGAATTGCATCCAGCTGCTTCCCATCTGCGTTAGGTGGATTTCGGCGTGGTTCTCTGCACCCTCTTCTTAGTTGGGAATAGACAGAATAATTCTGTGTTCCGCCTTCTGTGTTATGGTGAATGGGACTTGAAGCTATGTCGTTCTGAGAACCTCTAGTTCCAAGCAAGAAAGCCTCGCAAGGTCTTCCAGCTGGCACGTTGACCAAACCCAAGGCGTGGAAGTTGCCAGAGAGGCTCGGAGCCTGTGGGAGTTCCCGGCGTCGGGAGGGGGCCTCGGGTACCTCAGTTAGGGGGTCTTACCGAATGCTGCTTCTCCACAGAGACCTCCTGAGAGTAGGTTATTCAGTGCAAGTAGCTGTTCACTCGGTTTCCACCCCTGTTGGAAAAAACAGGAAGAGAGAGGGATGTGTGATGTCACTGAAGACAAAAGAGAACCGTGGAAGGGCTTCGGATTGACAGCAACGTTCAATACCTGACCCCGGACTGGATCCCGTACGGGGGGGGGGGGGGGCATGCTTTCTCCGGCGTTAGATCAGCTGGCGAAACTTGACCACGAATCGGAGATTAAAGTACTGTATCTCTGTCAATTTAGTGACGTTGATAAGTGCACGGCGGTGCAAGAGAATATCCTTATTCTTTGCAAACACAGACTTCGTTCAGTGTGGAGGGGGAGGGGCTGCGCGTCAGACACGTGCACACGCACTTGCACACGCCCGTGCACACACACGTTCTGTGGCTCCCTGCCTATAAGGACAAAGCAAAGGAGAGAGACGATGGGCAGAACGGTAATTATAAGGGGATGCCGGTAAAGGGAGTGCGGTGTTCTTTGTGCTGTTTTTTTTTTGCGTAGGTGCATCTTTCCTGCAAGTGAAATTGCTTCCAAATAAAAAGTTAAAGAGCAAGGCATCAACACAAAAGATGGCAGCTACATTAGGTATCCCGGCTACATGCACTGCCCCATTTGGGTTGTGAAAGCCACAGATGGGAACATATGAACGCAAGGTCTTAAAATAATGACTCCTAATTAAAGTTTAAAAAAAAAAGTGTTTTGTTTTTTTGAGATGATGAGAGATCCACGTATAGTTGTAAGAAATAACACAGAGAGATCCCCAGGACTCTTGACCCGGTTTCCTCTTGCAAAACAATAGCGCACCATCACAATCAGGTTATCAGTCGGGGCATCGGCACTGATGTCGACAAGACCCAGAATGTTTTTCGTCACCCGGTGATCCCTCACACGGATACGGCCACATTGATCCCTCCTGCCCACCTCTTCCTTGTCTCTGGCAACCTGCTCTCCATTTGGATTACTCAGTCGTTTCAAGAGCGTTATACCATGAATCCTGTAGTACGTAACCTTTTGGGATTGGCTTTTTTTTCACTCGGCACGATTCTCCTGCAATTCATCCACGTCGTTGGGTGCCCCCCCTCTTTATTGCTCTGGAGCGTTCCACGGCACAGGTGGGCCACTGCTTGTGGGACCATTCGCCCGCGGAAGGACATCTGGGTAGTTCGCAGTTACGAGTTATTATGCGTAAAGCTGCTGTGGACGTTGGTGTCCAGGTCTTCGGGTTTTGTTTGGGATCGCTCTGTTGAGAGGCAGTTTGCGTACCAGACAGCATACGGGTTTAAGTGCACAAAACAACTCCATGGGGTTTTTTTTACTATTATTATTATAGTTACAGGGTTGTACAGCCGTCACCACAATCTAATTTTAGAACATTTTCATCACCCCTGAGAGACACCACATCCCCATTCGCTGTTTCCTCCGCCCACGCCCCGGCCAGCCCTGGGCAACTCTGGATCCACGTTCTGTCTCTGTACTGCGTATACTGGAATGGCATCCTCCACGCGGTCCTTCGCGACTGGCTTTTTTCAGGTAGCGTCATGCTTCCGGGGGCCATTCGTGCAATAGCATGCACCAGCCTTCATTTCTTTTTATTTGCCAGAAAATATTGTGTAGATACACCCTACACTGTGCTTAGTACATTTTATTGGTCCAGCACTCAGTGGGTGGACGTGCGGACAGCCTTCGCTTTTGGGCTCTGACGGATGATGCTGTTATGCACATTCGTGTACAAGTTTTTGTGAGGATGTTTTCACTTCCCTGGAGGTAGAATTGCCGTGTCACATGGTAGCCCTCCGTTTAACTTTCTCGAGGAACTGCCTGCCGGACCGTTTACCCCACGGCTACGTCATTTTGCAGTCTCACTGGCAATGTGTGAGAGTTCAAGTTTCTCTGTACCTTCACCAAGGCTTGTTGTCGTGCGTCTTGTTGACCAAAGCCATCCTAGCAGGTGTGGACAGCTCTCCGACCGTGATTTCGATTTGTGTTTCCCTACTGACTAATGACGTCGGGCATCTTTTCGTGGGCCTACTGGCCATTTGTACATCTCCTTTGGAGAAATGTCTATTTAAATCCCTTGCCCATCTTTAAGTGGGGATGTTTGTCTTTTTATTGAGTCGTAAGAGTTCTTTATATGCTCGGGATACAAGTGTCGTACCAGATACATGATTTACAAATATTTTCTCCCATTTGGTGAGCTGCCTTCACGTTCCTGATGGTGTGTTGATAGCACAAAAATTTCTAGTTTTGATATCAAACTCATTTTTTTTTCCTCGTCACTTGTACCTTTGGTGTGTGTGTAAGTTGTTCGGTGAACGTAAATTTTCATTTCACTGGGGTTAAGTGCCCGGGAGGGCAACTCCTGGGTCATATGGTAGTTGTGTGTTTGGTTTTATAAGAGATTGGCCAACTCTTTTCCAAAGTGGCTCTACTGCTACACGTTCCCACCAGCAACATCTTTACCAGCATTTGGTGTGGGTGCTATTTTTTATTGTAGCCATTCTGATGGGTGTTCGGTGATATCTCACTGTGGTTTTCGTCGGCAAATCCCTAGTGGCTAATGATGTGAAGCATCTTTTCACGTGCACGGTTCGTCATCTGTATATCCTCTCTGGTAGAATGTCTCTTCCTGTCTTTACCCGTGTCCTAATTGGGTTTTTGGTTTTTTATTGTTCAGTTTTGAAATTTCTTTACGTACTCAAGGTACTTGTCCTTCGTCAGTTACGTGATTTGCAGATGTTTCCACCTAGAATGTACTTGTCTTCTAGTCTCTTCGTAGAGGCTTTTACAGACCAAACATTTTCCATTTTGATGAGGACCATTTTGTCAGTTTCTCTATTTGGTGATGCTTCCAGGATCCAGGCTAAGAACTTTTTAGTTAGCTGTAGATCCTGAAAATGTTTCTGCTATGTTTTTTCTAAAAGTTTTATGATTTTATATGCTACATTTATGTCCATGTACCACTTCGAGTTAATTCTTGTACAAGATGTGAGAGTTAGATTGAGGTTCTTTTTTTTTTTTTTTAATGGACGTCCATTTGCTCCAGCACGTTTGCTGAAAGATTGTCATTCCTCTACTGAATTGCTTTTCTTTTTTTGTCAAAAATCAATTGGGTGTATTTGTGTGGGTCTATTTCGGGGTCTTCTAATCTGTTCCTTTGGTCTGTGTGTCTATCCCTTCACCAATAACACGCTGTCTTGATTACTGACTAGGTGTTAATATTAAGTAGAGATTTTCCTTATACCTTATACTTCTTTTTCATAATTATCTTAGCCCTCCTAGGGCATATGCTTTTCCATATGAATTTAAGAGTAAACTCGTCTATGCCTACAAAATATCTTGCTGGGACTTTAATAGAATTTTACTAAACTCATATTTGGGGAGAATTAACATCTTTATTGTGTTGTCTCCCATCCCATGAATATGGTGTGTTTCTTCTTTACTTAGGTCTCCTTGATGTTCTTCATCAGCACCTTGACATATTCAGTATACACATCCTGTATATGTTTTGCTAAGCTTATCCCTACGTGTTTTATTTTCTTTGGAGGGGCATTGTTTTTAATTTTCCTTTCTGCATATTTATTGTTACTAGATAGAAATATAATTTATCTTTATGTGTTGATCTTATAACCTTGAAGCGTTATAGTTCTAAGAGGTCTTTTGTAGATTCCTGGGGGATTTTCTACCTAGATAATTGTGTCATCAGCAGATAGGAACTGTTTTATTTCTTCCTTTTATTCCACATGCCTTTTATTTCCTTTTCTTGCCTTATTACAGTGGCTAGGACCTCCAGCGCTATGTTGACCAAGTGTAGTAAGAGTGGACATCCTTGCCTTGTTCCTGGTCTTAGAGGAAAAGCATTCAGTTTCCATCATTAAGTAAGATATTAGTTTTTTGTAGGTATTCGTTATCATATTGAAATAGGTCTTCTCTATTACGAACTTGCTAAGAATTTTTTATGAATGGGTGTTAGACTTCATAAAATATGTTTTCTGTGTTAGTTAACATGATCATATGATTTTTCTTTCGTCTGTTGGTATGGTGGATTACAATGATTGGTTTTCAAATGTTAAACCAGCCTTGAATACCTGGAATAAATCTCACTTGGTCATTGCGTATAATTCTTTTTATGGATTTTTGGATTTGATTTACTGACATTTGTTAAATATTTTTGAAGTGTATTTATTTATTTTGAGAGAAAGAGAGCGAGAGCATGTGGGAGGGGCAGAAAGAGAGAGGGAGAGAGAATCCCAAGCAGGCTCCCTGCTGATAGTTCGAAGCAGGGCTCGAACTCACAAACCGTGAGATCCTGATCTGAGCCAAAATCAGGAGCCAGCCGCTTAACCGACTGAGCCACCCAGGCACCCCTGATTTGCTAATACTGTATTTTATTGAGAATTTTTATGTCTACGATCACCATATTGGTCTGTGGTTTTTTTGTCTGTTGCTGTTGTTGTATTGGCTTTGCTGGTTTTGGTATCAGAGCAATACTAGCTTCATGAAAATGAATTTTTCCTCTCTTTTTTTTTTTTTTTTTTGGAAGAGATTATAGGAAAGTGGCATTGTGTTAATTCTTCTTTAAATGAAACCAGCTGGGTCTGGTAATTTCTTTTTCAGGAGGTTTTTTTTTTTATCACAAATTCAATTTTTAAAAAAAGTTTATTTACTTAGAGAATGAGCTGGGTAGGGGCAGAGAGGGAGAGGGAGAGAGAGAATCTCAAGCAGGCTTCACGCTCTGCACTGAACCTGACGTGGGGCTCGATTTCACAGCCGTGAGACTGTCACCTGAGCCGAAATCACAATGCTTAACCCACCGAGCCACTCCGGGGTGCCAGAATTTTTAAATGGTTAGAGAGCTATTGAGATTGTCCATTTCATTTTAGTTAAGCTTTGGTAGATTGTGGTTTGCAAGGAATTGATCCGTTTCTTGCAAGTTGTCGATTTTATGAGCCTAAAATTATTTGTAGTAGTTTCTTTTAAACCTTTTACTAGCTGTGGTCCGTAATGATATCCTGTTCCATTTCTGATATCAGTGATGTATACCTTGTCTTGTGATTTTTATCAGTATTTCCAGGGGTTTATTAATTTTATTGACTTTTCCCCCCAAAGAACCAGCCTTTTGTTTCATTGCTTTTCTCTGTGGTTTCCCTGATTTCAGTCTCATTGATTGCTACGCTTACTTTTATTATTTTCTTCCTTCTGCTTCCTCTGTGTTTATTTTGCTATTATTTCCCTGGTTTCCTGAGGTAGAGATTTAGATTATTGATTTTAGCCTTTCATCTTCTCCATTGTAAGCACTTCATGCTATTTTATTAATGCTATTTTTTAATGTTTTATTTTATTTCTGAGAGAGAGGGAGAGAGAGAGCGTATGCAAGCGGGGGAGGGGCAGAGAGAGAGGGGGACACAGGATCCGAAGCAGGCTCTGCGCTGACAGCAGAGAGCCCAATGCAGGGCTCAAACCCACGAACCGTGAGATCATGACCTGAGCTGAAGTCGGACACTTAGTCGACTGAGCCACCCAGGCGCCCCAATGACTTCATGCTATTTAAGCATTTAACGCCCTTTCAGCACCACTTTTACTTTATCTTACATACTTCTACATTTTCCTTTTTCATTCATTTTTTGGTATTTTTAAATTTCCTTTGTGACCTCCTCCTGATCTACGGGTTATTTAGAAGCGTATTAATTAATTTTCAAATATTTGGGGATTCTCCTGTTGTCTTTGTTACCAATTTCTGCTTTGATTCCATTGTGATTAGCATATACACACTGTCAACTTTTGATTCTTTTAAATGTGTTGAAGTTTATTTAACCGTCTAGGATATGATCTGTCTTGGTGAATGTTCCATGGGTGCTTAGAGAAAAAAAGTATATTCTGCTGTTGTTGGATGGAGTGTCCTATTTATGTCAGTTAGAGTCTACTGGTCACTTATGTTGTCCATATCTATAACCTTGCTGGCTTTCCAGTAATTCTATTCGTTGCCAAGAGGGTATTTTAAGGCTTGATTGTTTGGTACACACATATTTATTGTTGTTATGTCTTCCTAGTAGATGAATCCTTTTGTCGTTTTTTGATGGCCTTAGTACATTTTATTTTTTTATGTTACTTTATTTTTGAGAGAGAGTGACAGACAGAGCACGAGCAGGGGAGGGGCAGAGAGAGAGGGAGACACAGAATCCGAAGCAGGCTCCAGGCTCCGACCTGTCAGCACAGACCCTGATGCAGGGCTTGAACCCACAAACCATGAGATCATCACCTGAGCTGAAGTCGGACACTTAATGTCCTGAGCCACCCACGCACCCCAACCTTAGTACATTTTAAAATAATCTGCTCAATAGTCTATTAGTGTTCTGCCTTTCCTATTTATTTGACATTTGTTAATCTTAACGTTATGTCAGAAGTGACAATGTTGTATGTGAAAACTTGATAGTATTATGCTCTGTAAGATTCAAAGTGAATTTGGAATCATCGTAAGTATTCTTGATAAATATGGATTTTTTAGATAGATCTCAGTGTTGAGCCCAAGCAGGAATTTGAGTCTATGTGAGGAGAAGATGTTCCAGAATCTTGGGAATATACACAGGAGCTCTATCAGGATCTCCGGTTTATCCAGATGTGTCAGAATCACAGGTACTTCCCCAAGAAGGTGTAGACAGAGTCTCAGCTATAGACCCAAGGAGGTAATCGGAGTTCTGGGAATAGAGTCAGGATTTTGTATCGGGATCTCAGGTTTATGATCAAGATATATCAGAATCTCAGGTATATACCCAAGGAGGCTTAGCAGGATTCTGAGGAGGGGGTGGATTTTGAAAGTATAGTCTAATCATTAATTTACTTAAAAAGTTAAAGCAAGGTGAAAGGAGCATGTGAGCTATTTCTATTTATCAGAAGGGGACGTGAATTTTAAAAAATGGAGACACACTGGCTGTGGCCTTGTAACTCACTTACTCTATGTGTGTCAAAAGGATTGGCTCTGCTGTCCAAGGTGGAACAGCAGGGACTGATCTACCCTCCTGCCTGAGGCAGCCAAAAATCCAGACAGATCATATGAAGCAAGTTTTTCAAGACATTGGAATCAGGCCCTGAATGGCACTGATGTTGTAAGACGCAAACAGCCAAGGTGAGGGGTGTGACTTGAGAGCTGACAGGCTATGATGGGGGAGGAGGAGCACTCCCTTAGTTGAGAAGGTGGAGCTGAGGGTCCAGAGAGACCGAGATGTCTAGAGTCCCCAGGGCAAAGTGCCAGAGGAGAAGGCCGCACAGAAAGAGATCTCTACAGATGTGCTGAGGTGCCGATTGGTGTGTGCAGGGAACAGAAGTACTGGAGGCCAGGGAAGGAGCCATCCGAGAGGATGGGAGGGAACAGCTGGGGCCAGGAATAGTGCCTGATGCTCACATGGGGCCGGGAACAGGCCCGTTTCACCTGCCAGTCTGGAAAACCTCATACTTTGAACGGAAATGGATAGGGTACTCAGAAGGATCTTGCCTCAGTAGTGGGGAAAGGTTATACTAGAATGCATACTGCTGTGGTCCTGCCCAACAAACTTCACAAATAAGATACGAAAGAATCGGGCTTTTTCCAAGTAGCGTGACTGCATCTTAGAATGTAGCTCAAGAATATTTACAGGAATACGAAACTACCCAGCACTGAACAAAGTAAAGTCAAAATACCTGACATCTAATCAAAGATTACTAGACACGCAAAGTAGCAGGAAGGAGGACCCATAATGAGGGGAAAAAGATCAACGATTCGAAACCTACCCAGAACTGACATAGATATTAGATTTACCAGACAAGCACATTAAAGTAGTTTTTATGACCGTATTTTAGGCATTCAAAAAGTTAAGTAGATACAACACAAGATATAAATTGAACTTCTACACTGAAAACTACAGTATGTGAGATTAAAAATACACCAGGTAGAGGAACCTTGGTGGCTCCATCCGTTAAGCATCCAAGTCTTGGTTTTGGCCCAGGCCATGGTCTCACGGTTCATGACTTCGAGCCCCGCGTTGGGCTCTGCGCTGGCAGTGCGGAGCCTGCTTGGGATTCTCTGTCTCCCTCTCTCTCTCTCTCTCTGCCCCTCCCTTGCTCACTCTGTTTCTCTCAAAATAAATCAATACATTTTTAAAAATACACCAGGTAGACTTAATAGCAGAATCGATATTGCAAAAGAAAAGATTCATGAACTTGAAGGCATAGCAATGAAAAATAAAATGACACACATAGAGGAAAAAAAGAGTTTTAAAACATGAAAACCGCATCAGTAACAGTGGAACAACAACAATGGCGAAACAGCTTATAATATGTATAACTGGAAAGGCGTGGGGAACAGAAAAAATATTTAAAAAAACAATGGGGTCAATTCATTGGAATGATTTAACAATCCTAAAAGTTTATGCACCTAATAGCAGAGCTTTAAAATACATGAAGCAAAAACTGACAGAGCTGGAAGGAGAAATAGGCAAGTGTGAAGTTTCAGTGCAGTTTTAGTCAGAGGCCCCTCGTAGAACAAATACAGAGAATATCAGCAAAGATACAGAATATTTGAACAACACCAACTTGACCTAATTGACCCTTATGTATAGAACATTCCACCCGATTATGTATAGAACATTCCACCCGACAACAGCAGAATAGACACTGTTTTCAAATGCACGTAGAAGGTTTACCAAGATACGTGATACTCTGGGTCATAAAACAAGTTTTAAATCATACACGGTAGACTCTCCGACTATAGTGGAATTAAGTTAGAAATCAATAACATGAACATGACTGAAAAGCCAACAAATACTTGGAAACTAAATGGCACACTTCCCAATAATCCATGGGTTGATAAAGAAACTTTAAAAAGACATTAGAAAGTACTTTGGACTGAATGAAAATAAAAGCCACCTATGGGAATTTGTGGGATACTGCTGTGCACTTAAGTGGAAATTTATGGCAGCTAAACACCCATGTTAGAAAAGAAGAAAGGGCTCGAACAATGACTTTAAGAACCTGGACAAAGAAGAGCAAATTAAATCCAATGTGAGCAGGAATAAGGAAATAATAAAGATCGGAGTGGAAATCGATGAACAAAAAAAACCAAAACACAATAGAGGAGATCAATGAAACACAAAGCTGGTTCTTTGAGAAGGTCAATAAAATCGATAAACCTCTAGCCTGGCTGATCCAGGAAAGGAAGAAAAGGCACAGATGACCGATATCTGGAACAAGAGAGGCAGCATCACTACAGAGTCTACAGGTATCAGAAGGATAACAAGAGACTATTATAAATGACTATATGCCAGTACATTTGACAACTCAGATGAAAAGGACAAATTACTTCCAAAAACTGAACTCAAGAAGAAATGGATCACCTGACAAGCCATACATCTATTAAATAGATACAACTTGTAGTTAAAAACCCTCCCCCCAAGAAACTCCAGGCTCAGGTGTCTTCACTGGTAGATTCTCCAAATATCTAAGGCATTAATAATACCAATTCTACACAAAAACCTTCCAGAAAATCAAAGAGGGGTGGGAGTACTTTGCAGTACTTTGCTCATTCTACGAGGCCTGCATTATCTGATACCAAAACTAGACAAAGGCATTGCAAGTAAAGAAACCTAAAGCCCAATATCCCTTATAAACACAGATGCAAATATTCCAACAAAATTTTAGGACCTTAGATGCAATAATATATAAAAAGAATATTATTTGATAGCTAAGTAGTTTCAGCCCAGGAACGCAAGGCTGGCTTAACAGTAAAAAAATATATATGTAATTCACCATTTTAACAGAATGAAAAAGAAAAGCTAATCATTAATAATAAGACAACTGATTTTTTACAAAGGTGCAAAGGCAATTCTGTTGAGAAATCTTCTGTTGACACAATCTTTCCAACAAATTGTGCCAGCACCACTGGCTATCCATGTGTCTCAAGTGAACTTTGGTCCATATCTCACGCCATATACAAAAATTAACTCAAAATAGATCATAGACCTAACTGTAATCTAAAACTCTAAAACTTCTAGAATAAATACAAGAGAAAATCTTTGTGACCTTAGGTTGGGCAAAGATTTTATAAATATGACACCAATAGCACAATCCATAAAAGATAAGTTGATAAATTGGACTTCATCAGAATAAAACTTTTTGTTCTTCAAAAGACAGTTTTAGGAGAATGAAAACACTAAAAACAGACTGTGAAAAAAATCTTTATAGAGCATACACCTATAAAGGACTTGTATCCAGAATGCAGAAAAAACGAACGACTCTGAAGATTCACCTATAAGAAACTGAACAACCCAGTTTTTGAAATGGGCAAGAGATTTGAACAGGCACTTCACCAAAGAAGGTGTATGGATAGCAGTGTGAAAATGCTCCACATCATTAGTCATCAGGGCAGTGCACATTGAAGCTACAATCCCCATGCTAATGTTCACAGCTCTCCTGGTGCCACTGAACCTACAGTCACATGCTAACTTTCACAGCTTTCACGGTGGTGGTATGGTAGCACAACGTACCCATTAAAAGGGCTCAGATGAGAAAGACTGTCCATACCAAGTGTCGGCCATGGTGTGGAGGGACTGGGGCTCTCGTACACCGCTGGAGGGACTGTGAAATGACACACACACTTTAGAAAACAGGTTGGCGGTTTTTAAAAAGTTAAACACTTTTTAACCGTATGATCCAGCAATCCCATGACCAGGTATTTAGCCAATGAAAAGAAAGCATATGTCCATCTGGAGACCATATGTGAGTTTTGATAGCTGCTTTGTTTGCAGTAGCCAAGACTTGGAAATGGTTCAAATACCCACCAGTGGTAAAGGGATCATCAAACGGTGGCCAGCCATACATTGGAATGTTCCTTTGCAATAAAGAAAAATGAACCATCGGTATGCGTGACAATGTGAATGAATCTCGAAATAATTATGCCGAGTGCAGGAAGCTGGACAAAATGTGCGTATACTATATGATTCTATTTATATAAAGCTCTAGAAAATGCAAACACGTAATATACAGGGACAGAAAGCAGGTCGGTGGGGACGGGAGCATGGAGGGCAAGAGGGAGAGATTACAGAAGGGCACCAGGAAACTTGGGGGGTGATGGATATGTTCATTACCTTGATTGTGATACGGGTTTCACAGGTGTATACCTATATCAAAACTTATTAAATTATATACTTTAGGTATGCACAGATTACTGTATGCCCGTTGTACTACACCCACTTAAATTTTTTTTTTCACGTTTATTCATTTTTGAGAGATGGAGAGAGACAGGGCATGCGTGGGGCAGGGCCAGAGAGAGAGAGGGAGACGCAGAACCCAAGGCGGGCTCCGAGCTGTCCGCGCAGAGCCCGACGCGGGGCTCGAACCCACGGACCGCGAGATCATGACCTGAGCTGAAGACAGATGCTGAACTGAGCCACCCAAGCAAATAAAGCCCCCTTAAAAGAAAAAAACACACGCACAATGGAACAAGCAATCAGCTCCTAGTCAGCATGGGCACTGAAGCTTTGATTCGGACGCTTCCTCTGAGCCTCGAGGGGTCCGTGTGAAAGTGCTCGCAGAAGTGACTCCATCTACTGGATGAAGGAACCGTTCTCACTAGCTATGCAGGCATTTAGCAACGTAAGAACTGGGGATGCCAGTAGTCCCTCCATTTCATTTTGCCTTTAACAGAAACCTCCAGTCTTTATTGTAAAAACGACTTAGGGGCGCCTGGGTGGCTCAGTCATTTAAGCATCTGACTCTTGATCTCAGCTCAGGCCTCCATCTCTGGGTCATGAGTTCAAGCCCCACGCTGGGCGCGAAGCCTGCTTCAAAAAAATAAATACAATTTAAAAAATAAAAACAAATCAGAACAACGCTGGGTTTTTGTGGGTTTTTTTTCCTCACCTTCCAACTTTACTAAGGACTCTGGCAAAGGACGCTATTCACACGGCGGAGCTTGTGCTCCGCACGGACCAACTGGGATTGACTACTTGCCGGTAATCAGAAACCGGATTATCAGATCCCTAAACTGCTCATAGTTGGGTTGAACGTTAGAGGGTGGTTCCATGGCCCTCGCGAGCAGAAACCCAAGGCTGCCTGTCTGGGCTCACACCCCAGCTCCACTGGTTCTGTGACCCCCAGCGTGTCCTTGTCACCTGTCTGTACTGCAGGGTCCTTATCAGTAAAGTGAGCATATTAATAGTGCCCACCTCATGGGCGTGTTTTACGATTGAAATGAGGCCACACGTTCCTCGGCGGGCGATGAGGATTCGAGAAGCGTTACGGTCATCCTCAGCAACGTCGGCATCTGATTGGTGGCGGTGTTGTGCCTGGAATCATGGCCAGCCGTGACCAGGTCCTGGAGTTGACCCACGGAGCTCTGTAAAACCGTGACGACATGATGCGTACAAGAAACGTTTGCTGCCCCACCACGAGTGAGCGGGCCAGGCAGAGGTAAACCCCAGGCCTCTGGGAAAACCCACGTTCCGCAAGAATTACCCCCGACACGAGACAAGTACCGAGCAGCACGGAGGGAGAGAGTCTAGAGTCCCAGAGACACAGTCACCGCACGAAGAGAATAAAAGGGAACTTTTCTGCCCGCCCACCCGGTGGATGGCTTACCTGAATATTTAGTAAGGCGTCAGAAGTACTTTTCCTTCCGCGTTCTAAAGGTCTGGAGCCTTACTTCCGCCCCCAGCGCTCTCTTGAGGACCCCAGCCGGACGCGTCTGGTGTGTGATCTTTTGCATGTGACTGTCTTCCCTCTTCCAAAAGCCTGTGGGATCCTTCTCTTTGTCCCCGGTGATGTGCCTTGCTGTGGGTCCGTATGTGCCCGTTGTTGGGAACCCGGTGGACCCTTCCAGGGCCTTCATTTCTGAGACATGTTCCCGAGTTCACTGGCGGCCAGTGTCCTCCGCTCTCGTGCCTCCCCTGGGCTCCTGCCTGCCTTTCTCCTTTGTCTCTCCCTCCCTGCCCCCCACTTCCTTCTGGGAGACCGAGGCCTCCCTCCTACAGCTCTTGATTAAGTCTGTGATGGTGGGCTTCTTTAATTCCCAAGGGAGCTTTCTGTTCTCTGAACATTCCTGTTTCTGGCACGTTCTTCGCTTTCGACGAGGGCGGTGGCTTCTCTTTCCGGGGCTGTGAGAAACGGTTCCCCTGGTTTTGTCGTCTTCTTCCTCCTGTATGCTGTTTCCTCCACGTCGACTTTTCTGGATGGGCCGGTCGGCTGGCTGCCGTGTTTCCCGTCAGAGGCCTTCCTCGGAGCAAGCCTGGTGCTTGGGGGTTGTCTGTGTGACCAAGCGAGGAACCAGAAAGCCGGCCGGGGTCCCGGGCCGAGGGTGGGGACGCTCGCGTCAGGCCGGGAGGGGGACGGGCCCCGCCGGGGCCTGCTGGCCTCTCCCGGTCTCCCCTGTCAGGCCGCTGCAGTGTGGGGAGGCCGTGCCCTGACGCCCTGTGCCCCAGCCCTTCCCCCACCTACTCTCCAGCCTCCAGGGCTCCCGTTGACGTATCCTTTTACACCGTTTGTTTTTTTGTTTTCTGGTTTAATCTTTCTGCCGCGGTTTCAGCCGGGATTGGGACAAGAGTACACTTAATGAGATGAAGCCTTGTATTTTTTAAATGTTTATTTCTTTATTTTGAGGGGGGAGGGGGAGGAGAAGAGAGAAGGGGGGGAGAGAGAGAGAGAGAGAGAGAGAGAGAGAGAGAGACAGAGACTCCCAAGCAGGCTCCGCACTGTCAGTGCGGAGCCCAACATGGGGCTCGATCCCGTGAACCGTGAGCTCATGACCCGAGCTGAAATCAGGAGCCGGACGCTCAACCGACCGAGCCACCCTGGTTCCCCCAGAATTTACTTTTAATACAAAGCTTGGGGCGCCTGGGTGGCCCAGTCAGTTGAGCGTCCGGCTCCTGATTTCGGCTCGGGTCATGATCCAAGGGTCATGGGATCGAGCCCCATGTGGGGCTCCACGCTGAGAGCGGAGCCTGCTTGAGATTCTCCCTCTCCCTCTGCCCCTCTCCCCCACTCATATGCTCTCTCTCCCTCTAAAGAATTTTTTAAAAAGGATTCTTAAAAAAATAACCAATTCTGCAAGGCCTGACTCCTGTTTGCTTTTTGAGTATGGCCGTCAGGTTTCTCCTCTGTGGCCCCTCAAAGTCTCCTCCCACAGTCCTCCTGGGGTCGTGTATTTCGGGGGTGGTTAGTGGTCAACGTGTTTTATCTTCCACCCCCTCTCCAATGGCTGAGAGCTCCTCAGAGTATAAAGAGCAGTGTCCTCGTCAGCTGCCTCCCAACTGCCCGTTTCAGGCCACACACAGATGCCGAGAGGCACAACGGCCTCTCGGTGACGGAAGAAATACAGTTCTAACGTCGAATGTCAGTTCTCTAACTCGAACCGAGGAACGCAGAGAGGAAGCGTTTCCTTTTCCTCGTCTCCTTACGCAGAGGGAGGAAAGCAGCGATCCCACATTCAGGCTTTTTTTTTTCCCCCTCCTTTTGTCTAACCTGCCATAGAGCAGAACACAGAATGAGAACGGGCAGGCATCCCTCCCTTGGTCAGGCAGAAAACCCTCAAGACGAACTTACTGATTTCGTTATGTTGCGTTAATGACGAAGCTGTAGGTGTGGTTCTCACCCTGCAGAGAAGTGGACCCAAGTTGATAAAGTCATTCTTCTGAGTGCGGAAGGGCTGCCGACCGACCACGGGCGAGGGGGCGCTGGGCGCTCAGAGCGTTGCTGGAGAGGCTTTGCCCTCATCGGAAGCTTCTGGCATTTTCCATGCCGGGAAGTTCCCTTAGCCCAGAACCCTGCTCTGCTCTTCCGATGCTGCTTTTCCCTGGGCTTTGAAGAAATGGAGGCACGTCCAGAACTTGTCCGCCGGCCAAACTCAATACCATGGCCTTAGTCTGGAACCTGGAGGGAAGTCCAAGGGGAACGGTTGAAAACGAGACCCACCTTCTCATCACCTTCCTGAGATCACCAAACCGGCGTTAACCCCTGGGATGCTGAGGTTGCCTGAAGTAACCCTCGTTCTCCTTGCTCTAGACCTTGAGCAAATTTGGACTTCCAGTGAGGCGTCCCCGCGAAGTGAAAGATAAAGGGACTTTTTTCTTCAGAACTGGTCTTGCGTGTCTGTCTGAGGTTGGCGGGACGGCCCCGAGCGCTCTGCTTCGGACTGGCGTCGGCTCAGTGCTTTCCAGGGTGTATTTTGAGCAGTGCACTTGAAGGCGGCCCGGTCTGGCCTCCGGGGACGCGATTGTTTGGGGAGGAGCCACGTGCCCATCGTTTCGCGAACGCTCAGAACAACCGGCCTGGCAGATGTAATTGACCCCGACTAGAGGTACCGAAACCCAGGCTCCAAGAAATGTGGTCATGTGGTCAGTCCTGAGGGCGGGACTCGCGTCCTCCCCGAGCTGCTGCTAAGGACAGGGGAGGTGAGCCCCGCTAGCTGCATGGTGACTTCCCCGGGAGGGGAGGCGGCTTGAGGGGCCCAGCCCGTGTGTCCCTCAGAGACCTCGCACCTGCTCTACGACTGCCCTTGTCATCTCTCTGCCTCCGCCAGGGACACCTGCTGTCCTTACGTCCTGGATTTCCTGGACATCACCTCATCCTCCCAGTTACCTGCGCCAGAGAGTAGGTTAAGCCTTGCGTCTGCCCTGCGTCCCTGCTGCCGTGAGCCCCCAGCGTTACAGTTCTTCCTGTCCTTCCGTCCCTCCCTCCCAGGGCCACGGGCACATCTCCTGGGGACGGTCTCAACAGCCTCCTAAGCCCTCTGGATGCTTCTCCTTTAAAGCTTTTTTTGGTTTTTTTTTTTGTAAGTTCCTTTACTTATTTTGAGAGAGAGAGAGAGAGAGCGAGCCGGTGGGGGAAAGGAGCAGACAGAGGGAGAGAGAACCTCAAGCAGGTTTCACGCTCAGCGCAGGCCCGACGCGGGGCTCGATCCCACGGACCTTGAGATCATGACCTGAGCTGAAGCCCAGTCGGATGCTTAACCGAAGGATGCTTAACCCCCCGGGCGCCCCTCATCCTCCTCGCCTTTAAAACCAGGTCCCACCCACCTGCCAGGAAGCCCTAAGGCAAGTGTCGCCAGGCCCCCCTGCTGGCCGGCACCCTGCCCTGAGTCCTGTCGCCTCGAGGCACAGGACCACACCCCTTCCACCGTCACCCCTGGCCTCTCCTGCTTCTGCCTCGTCTCCTGCCACTTCCTGTCGTGCTGCATCACAGATGGGCGCAGATTTTGCCCCATCGGGGGGGGGGAGGGTTCATGTCCCCATCCCCCGGATCTGAGCTCGCCTTGTGGCTTGCCCTGGGCCACGCGGCCCGTGGCCTCGAAGTTGCTGCCCTCACCCTTGGGGTGCCGCTGCGCTGAGAAAGGCCCACCCAGCAGCCGGCACCGACCCCCACCGGCCATCCGTCCGCGCGTGGTGCCGCCACCAGATGGCCCGCCCGGCCCCGCTGGCCCGCAGAACCGTGAGCACCGAAAACGCTTGCGTTTCA
The DNA here is from genome assembly GCF_018350175.1 of Felis catus. Lineage (NCBI taxonomy): Eukaryota > Metazoa > Chordata > Mammalia > Carnivora > Felidae > Felis > Felis catus. The sequence continues at coordinate 138,460,899 of NC_058374.1, forward strand.
AGCCACGACGTGGCAGGGTTGTTAGCCAGGCAGTAACGCAGAGCCGACAGGTCTCGAAGTGGGCGGTACCGCCCGTCTCAGCGGTGTTTCAGTGATGCTTTAGGTCACCGTGCACACGCTAGGGACGCCCCTTACCCTCTCCCTGTCATTCTTTCTCGCCACCCTTCAGGATTCGGCTTGGGCGTCCCCGCCTTCAGGGAGCCTTTCTGGACCCTCCAGATTCCCCACATTACAGCCTCGACAATCCTGTTCGTATCTCCCCACCTGCTAGCCGGGCGAGGTACTTACTCTCTGGATTGCTGCGTTTCTCCTCTGGAAACGGTACCCATACTGCCTGCCCAGCCCCGGGTACTGGGAAAATTCAAACAACGCAGGTGACTGTTACTGGGGCTCCACCCGTGTGTTACCGTCTCCTTCTCTACCCTGTTCCCGGCCCCGCACCCTCTGCCCTGGGGCCGCGGGTCCCTGCAGGGCTAAGATTGCCTCTTCCAGTGCCCTCTCCAGGGTTAAGCCAGTTTCTAGCTCAGGGATGCCCACGTGTTTCCTGAAGTTCATAAGACGTGGTCTTTCAACCCCAAGGTGACCGTCGGTTTCACTCAGAAAATGAAGGCCCGGCCTTACAAAGTTTGCTGTCGCGTGTCTGATGTCATCCGGCTACAACCAGTCAGACCCTCCCCTGCTCCCGATGTCATCATTCCCTTTTGTCCCTGGCGTGGCCCTGGGTCCCCTGTTGCTTCTCTGCCGTCCGGTGGGTCAACGTTCCGGCGTTACCCTCGTCGCCGGGCTTCTGTGTGCGTCGGGGCAAAGCTTTTGCCTGGTAAAACGTGAACCTCGTCTCCGTTGACCGTTGCTTCTTGCGACAAGCTTTTCGGCTCAGATTTCACTGCAACAGGCACACGGTGCGTCCAAAGTGACAGCTGGCCTGTAACGATTGTAGCATCCCCACCGACAAAGGTAAGATGAGATTTAAAAATGAGAATTCCCGTTCCAGGCAAATGGGAAGGTTTGCTGGGTTTGAAGTGAAGAGAAATGCTGCCACGTCGTGTGAACTTTGTGGAAACCTGGCAGGAGTTTTCTTGGAAGTGTTAGGGAACATTCTTCTTGCGCCTCGAAAGATAGACGTTAGGGGTTCACTGCTACTCTGCCACATTGGGCTCCTCACGCATTTTCATGGGCCAAATTCTTGTGATTACAAAAGGCCGATGCCTCAGGCGTCGCCGGGGAAGACCTTAGATGTTCCCAGATAAAGCTGTGCACTGTGCAAACCAGTCATAATTATCCCGTTTTGGGTCGCGTTCATTGAAATAGGCCAGCCCCTGCCTTCTTAACCACTGCTACACCCTGGTGCTCTCCTCCTCCGTTTCAGATGTATTTCCCGAGGCATTTTCTTTACTGACTTTGGGAGCACCCTCGCTGATCATTATGCAGACGGCAGTGATTACTCAATTTCTCTGAACTTCTGGTGCCAGGTGAAGGTCCCAGAGGCTTTTTAGCATTTCTTTGTTTATTTTGAAATGTGATTTGAAGTCCCAGCCCAACGAATTGAGCTACGAGGCTCTAAATATTAAATATCTAAAAGGTGTACAGAAAAGTATAAAGAATCTGACAAGGTAGTGAATTACAGTGGGTGGAAAATGGGAAAATTATCTGATGGCTCTCTTGTCTGCCGCGCAAATGGTACTCCTTTGACAAAACTTCCACCCTTAACCTTTCTACCATTCTGAAGTCTTATCAGACCTAATTTAGCAAAAGGAAATGTAAATGGGTTCCTATAAGGTGACATCGGTAAGCACATGAAGTGATAACTCGAGGGGGGTTTTATGGTATAGCAAACTCAGGTGGGTTACAGAAAGATAAGTCATAGCAAAGTAAAAGTCCGATGTTTGTAACTATTTATTTGGACCCTTTTTGTGTCGAATACAAGTTCCGAGTGGGGAAAATTCATCTGTTCTTTGTCTTGAGTATCTAATCCCCTCGCGTATAAAAATGTTTTGAATTCTAACCATTTTATATTCATATTTCAACTCTGACAGCCAAACGAGGAAAATCAGGGATGAACAACGTTATCCCGTTTGGGGGATTTTTGTAAGTGATTTACACACACATCAACTTTAATAACATTTTTACTTTTTTCGTAACTTCATTCTTCGTGTAAGTTTGCAATGCAGGTGCGTTCAGCTTTGTGCGCAAAGGTTTAATAAATTAGCTTTCATATACGTAATCTAAGACTCTGAGTACAAAAAAGTGAATCACAGTTAAATTAGTATATCCAGCCTTGTAAGTTTGGAAGTAAATTTTATGGTTGCAAAAATTAATGGTAGCAAAGAAGATCTAGGAAAATGCAAGTTTGTTTTTTCAGTGTTATTTCAGCCTTAACTATAGGGACAGCAAAATCTTTTAAAGTACTTATTTTGGGGCGGCGGGGGGAAGGGCAGCTAGCCCTTGTACAAAAATAACTTTCTAAACTTGAACATAAGATAATGAATGCTTAAAAATAAAAAGTAGACGTAAACAAATAGCTTTTAATTGTCAGATGTATCAGATGGGGACGAACTGTGTTTTTTTGTATTTAAATGGAATGCCATCACGTTGTTACAGTCGCATTCCCAAAAACAAACATGTAGCTGATCTTGAAAGAATTAAAATTAAAAATTAAAAATGTGTTGACAGTTGGGGCAATATCGAGCTATTATTTAATACTTAATTTCAGAAAATATTTACGAAGGGCCTCGAAGGTCCAAGAAACTCCCTTACTAACGTAGCGGCACAGAGAAAGGTCGTACACAGTCGCAGCCCCAGGAGCCATCGAGGACCTGATCCCTCCTGGGTCTTTGATTTCCAGTCATTTGACGAAACGAAACTTCTTCACTGTCTCTTCGAAGCGCCTGATTTATGCCAGCTCAGAATATCTCCCACATTCTCTGTCGCTTCTAAGGTGGAGAATCAGACTGACCACCTGTCTGTTCATGTCTTTACCCCACATTCTGCACCCGGGTCTCTCCTCCTGGGGAAGTTGCTGACGGGCCGCAGCTCAGCTCCCTACATCCCTGTGTGTTGCACGCTCTTTCCTGCCGATCTGGGACTTTGTTTTTTACTGTGAGGCTGAGATTTCTTTTCCTTTTGTATGCTTTTTCTTTTTTTTTAAATGTTTATTTTTCAGAGAGAGAGAGAGAGAGAGACACACACACACACACACACACACACACACAGAGGGAGAACGAGAGAGAAGGAGAGTGCTTGTGAGCAGGGGAGGGGCAGAGAGAAAGAAAGACAGGATCCGAAGCAGTCTCTGTGCTGACAGCAGAGAACTGGGTACGGGGCTCGAACTCATGAACCATGAGATCATAACCTGAGCCAAAGTCAGACCCTTAACTGACTGAGCCACCCCGGTGCCCCAAGTTTTTGTTTTTGTTTTTTTAAGTTTATTTATTTTGAGAGAGAGAAAGCATGAACAGGGGAGGGGCAGAGAGAGAGAGGGAAAGAAAATCCCAAGCAGGCTCTGCACTGTCAGCACAGAGCCCCACGCGGGGCTTGAACTCCCAAACGATGAGATCACGACGTGGGCCGAAACCAAGAGTCAGACACTCAACCGCCTGAGCCACCCAGGTGCCCCTGTGCTTTGTTTTTAAGCCTCTGGGATGATGATACTTCACCATGCAAATTTCTGATCAGTGTCCCAACGCAGAATCACTCTGACGTCTGTTCTAGATTCCCTTGCGTCATGTTGTCTTTGGACACACCGGCTCTGCCATTTTGCCATCTGGGTGGCGGCCGGCCACACGTGCTGACGCAGAGTGGGCCGCGTCCTCACGGGCTGTCGCCCGGTTCCTGGTGGTGTCACTGCGCCTGCCGTGCCAGGCTTGGCTGAGCGTCAGAAATACAAACCCCGCACCTCCTGCTAGATCGTGCGAGAAGTGTGGATACAAAGTTAGCAAAATCCGTTCTCTACCCTCAAGACGCACTTCAAACGTTCTGACGCCCCGTGGAATTAGGGCCCCATCAGAACCGAGCCGCGGGGCTGCCGGGACCCGGAGTTGCCTGGGCTGGACCCTCCTCGGCTTCAGAGTAAGAGCTCATCATGCCATTTGTGACTCATTTTAGCCTCGTCTTTAAAAAAACAAACAAACAAACAACAACATGCCGTGCGAGAGCTGTTGATGTGCCGAATGCTTACAGGTTATCAGTTAATGTGACAGCCCTTCCAGTGTTTCAGCGGCCCTCGGCACAAAACGCTCATCGTATCTGCTTCCCTTTCTGTCCCCCTCCCTCCCTCCCTCCCTTCTTTTCATTCTTATCATTTCTTTTAATGTTCTGTCACTTTTGTATACTCTGCCCAAAGGAACACTCCGATTGGTAAATGCGCTCCTGAGACCGGAAAGTAGAATTTTAGCCGTTCGCGTTGGCGTTTCCGACATACAAGACGCAGCTCTAACATTTAAATGGGACGGCAAAGAACAGATGCCTTTAGAGCCCCGCAGGCCCCGGGGACAGGGAAGGAGGGCCAGGACGGCCGGGCACATGCATCTTGGTGGGAGCCGGGCTTGGAGCCCCGCTGCCCTTTCCTGGGCTCTCGGCCTCCGCGGAAGCCTCTCTGCGCTAGGAAACCCAAGCCCCGCCGGAGTTGTGCTGGCGCTCTCTGACGTTTCTCCAGTCGTTTCTGCCTTGCCTCGTCGGCCACACTGGGAGCTGCGGAGAAAACGGATCGTGTGTTGCGCCCGCCTGCCCCTCCTAAGGCACTTAGGGCAGAGGATACGCTAACTGGCACCTGGCTTGCTCTCCGAGGAACTGGGCAGTGGCTGTGCTATGTGGGCTTTAGAGCCAGACTTCCCGTGATATTTCTGCTTCTTGAGCAGAAGCCACAGCGATGGGGGCCGGGGCGGGGGGGAGGCCCTGGAGCCCGGAGCCGCCAGGCAGGTGGGCTGCGCTCTCTACCTGGGGACGCCTTCAGAGGAGCCGAGCCTCATCTGCTCGAGCCGGAAGCCAGAAAGGGCGGGCCGTGATTTGTGCAAACGCCAGTCCCCTGGCCAGAGTTCAGGAAGGTATTGCCTCACTCGCTGCAGGGATTTTATCTCGTTAGCTCTTCATTAGCAGTGAGACGGACGTTTCCCTAAATAAATCTCAGGTATGCCTTAAAAGCAACTGAAAAGTAAAATGATAAGGTCCCACAGTATTCAAACTCCCCGAGTGTAATGACAAGGAAACTAACACGATCTTACAGTTCGCGATCGATTCTTCCAGTTTCGACGCTCCTGCTAGGAAAACAGAATACTTGTAGGGAAAAAAAAAGGCTGCTGTCCACCTGCGTTGTCCCCTGTAGCACCGGGAACACGAAGGGGTCGGGGAGGGGGGTGGTCACAGCCCCACTGACAACACAGCCTCTGCCCAGCCCATACTTATTAGGCTGGACTTCATGGTTAAACCTCGAAGTGAGGGACTGTAGTTTTTCATGGTGAAGAACATCGTAAGTAATGCTTACCCCACCGTCTTGCTTGCCATTTGAAGAAATCTTCCTCCAGATATAAATGCGGAACGAAATACGGTAAAAAAAACCGCACAGACTCACAGCCCCATCCACACTCCTAGATTACAGAGAAGGAAGGTCCCTTCCTTTTAAAGCTCGTGAAAGGCTAACGATTCTCTCTGATTTTTCCCGTGTGTGACTGTCACCATCATGGTTGCTTGTCAGAACTCCAAGGGTGAGATGTGACTTTCACGGAAGCGTTTCACGGGAGCGAGTACCGTGGGTTGTGGGTTCGCTGGGGAACGGCATCCTCACCTCGGCGGAGAGCCCTGGCCGTTGCTGGCATGCACTGCTTGGGTCCCCTCCGTGCCGGGAGCCGTGGGCTTCACTGTGACCGCTTCAGCTGGGAAAGCGGTTCCAGAAGCCAAGCGTCGCCTGGTCCGTCTCATTGAGGACGCCTGACCACCAGGCCCGGGGGGTGGTCCTGGGGCGGGATCTCAGGTGGACTCGGACGAAGGTGCAGAAATGAAGCGGTGCGGGGAAGGCGTGGACCAGGTGGCGGCCCGGTGCCACGGGTCACGGTGGGGACAGGGAGACGGCGAAGAGGCGAGATCAGGAAGGAGACGCATCATGAGATCGCGAGTGCTGTGTCGAGGAGGGGGACTTCAGTCCGGAGGTCACAGGAAGTGGCTTCGGACGTTTGAGCAGGAGTGTGAAACCAACCGACACGGGACGTGGCACTGCTTTGACTCTGTGGCCGTGATTTTGCCAGGGAGGCCGAACGAGGCATCACAGACTGGGTGGCTTAAGGAGGCGTTTCTTTCTCACCGTGCTGGAGCCTGGAAGTCCGAGAACAGGGTGTTGGCGGCTCTGGCTTCTCCGGAGGCCTCTCCCCCGGGCTTGTAGGCGGCTGCCCTCCCTCTGCACACGGACGCCCCGGGTGTCTCGTGTGTGTCCAAGTGTCCTCTTCTTAGAAGGACGCCAATCGGATTGGATTCGGGCCCCCTTTAAAGACCTCCGTTTGACATAAACACCTCTTTAAGACCCTGTCTCCAAATATAGCCACGTCCTGAGGTCCCGGGGGTTAGGATTCCAATATATGAATTCTGGTGGGGGTACAGTTCAGCTCATAACAGGACCCACCCACTGGAGCGTGTTCTGTTGGTTTTTTGCCAGCTGAAACAGTCTGGCTTTGTCAGGGACGCACCTGTTTGGGTTTTTTTAGTTCTACGATGTATCCGTAAGTGCACAATCATGTTTTAGGAAAACCTGCATGAATTAGCCCATGGGTACCGGGAGAACATGCTGATGGCGTGTTCCCCCCCCCCCACTCGCCCTGCACCCCACGGCTGAGCTACCTCGACCTGCTCGCTCCTGGAAGGCTTCCGTCATGGAGCCTTTGCACTTGCCATTTGTTTGCTGGAACATTCTTCCCGCACACCTCCCCCTCTCAGACCCTGTTATCCCCAATCTGCAAGGCAGCGTCCCGTGTAAGGCAGCATCCGTTCCCCACCCGATGAGCCGTCGGACCAGGATCGGACAGTCCACCTGCGTATTTGTTTATTTGTTAACTGTCGGTGTCCCCACCAAGCGCGGTGTTCAGGAAAGTGGGGACTCTGTCCGCTGCTGTTTCCGGCCAGCTCGGATATAGTAGATTGCGCTGAGCACAGCGTGTAGACTCAGTAGCAGGTGAGTGATTCTACCAGGATCGGCTTTGTGTCCTTACACATTTTGTGTTTAAAGATTTTCATTTCCTTAGCGTGCTTATCTAAAGGCATGCTGAGAAAAGGTGGTTAGCGACGTCCCTCCTTAGGTTATAAGTTCAGGTGTGATGCTTTCATCGGAGGAAAACCAGTGTTCTTCTATATCCATGGTTCACGAGCTACTTCTCTGTCTTCCCAGGTTGCGTTTCCAGAACCATCTAAGCAACATGGTAGACACAGAAAGCCCGATTTGCCCCCTGTCCCCCCTCGAGGCTGATGATCTGGAGAGCCCATTATCCGAAGAATTCCTGCAAGAAATGGGAAACATCCAAGAGATTTCTCAATCCATTGGGGAGGACAGTTCCGGAAGCTTCAGCTTTACAGAATACCAGTATTTAGGAAGTGGCCCGGGATCAGATGGATCTGTTATTACAGGTGAGTGTGCTGTATCCTTAAAAGCTTTATTTAGAAATGTTTTGGTTTCGTTTTTTGGTTTTGGTTTTGTTTTTTTGTGTTTTTTCTTTTTTTTTTTTTTTCTTTTTTCCTGCAGAGAAAATTGTTCTCCCTAGCTGGAAAAGAGGTCACATCTCTGTGCAGCAAACTCTTTAGACATGATAAAGCATAGCCCATTCCCCTGGGCCTGCTGTGCCGTGTGTCTCACAGTACGCTTCTTTTAAAAGCCATACACGCATCAAATGATACTTGAAACTCAGTTAAGGCAGTCAGCCACATTTCTAAAAAAAAAAATCTGCCTTCTTATTTCTTTAAAGCAGAGGCTCCTATTCTAATAAAAATGACGGTTTTTTTTAAATCTGGAGATGTGTACGAGCCATCTCCCTAAATTCTACATTGCATTACGAACTACATCGAGTGCCAGCAAGGCAGAAACAAAGAAATAAAACACGGGGGCCACTCGGGTAACCTCTGGGATCACTGGGAAGGAAGAAGACGTAAAACGGTTCATCCTTCCAGACAGCACTTAAGCGAGCCCGGGGTAACGTGGCGTAAACCGTGCCCTCGATTCGAAAAGGCTCCGTCTGGGGTGCACCTGACTCCACACGCTTCCTGGCAGAAGTGGGTCTCCGGTCGGGACTGACCGGGCTGGACCGGGGTCGGCCCAGCTAGCGGTTGGCAACAGGGGTACGTGTGGTCGTCGGCTCTGAGCGTGGAATACCGGGGCCCTCCGGGGAACCGTGGAGAATGTTCTCCACGGCAGCGTCCACGAAAGGTCTCTGCGTTCTTTCCCCTCCGTGACCCCCATATGAGTCCTGAACCCGGAGCACGTTTCTCCCTACTGCCTTCTCACTCATTCCTGCTCCAGGAAGATGGTTTTCGTGACGATCGCACTGACTTTAGTGACGGTGGGAAGGGAGGGTTCGTGCTGTGCTGAACAGCGTGCGCTGATAAAACCTGTGCACAGAGAGTAGTGCAACGCGGATGCACTCTAAACCCAGCAGGCCCACCGGGGACAGACATTGTTCAAAGGGAGATGTGAATGGGGCGCCCGGGTGGCTCAGTCGCTTAAGCGCCCGACTGAAGGTCATGATCTCCCGGTCTGTGGGTTCGCCCTCCGTGTCGGACTCTGTGCCGACAGCTCGGAGCCCGGCACCTGCTTCGGATTCTGTGTCTCCCTCGCTCTCTGCCCCTCCCCGCCTCGCACTCTGTCTTTGTCTCTCTCTCTCTCTCAAAAAAAATAAACATTAAAAAAAATTAAAAAGAAATAAATAGAAGGAGACGTGAATGGGGGTGTGCCTGGCAACCATGGTTCATGGTACGTGCGATGCGACGGTGCCTGTGATGGGGACGAACAGGAAACAAGGAAAGCAGAGAAATCGTGCGCGTTCCCTGCCGCGGAACGCTCTGTGGTAACTTCAAGGAATGAATTCACTCCGCTTGCGTCAACATGAATCCGTGTAAAAAGTGGCACGGAGTGAAAATATGCCGAAGGATATCTTCAGCAGGGTTCAATTCCCGTAAAACCTCCAGCACCAGAGAGTGCCGCGTGGGGTAGGTGGGTTCCGACGCGCACCTCGTAAAGCTGGCGATCACCCGCCGAGAGAAGAGAGGGGGGCGGGGGTGGAGGGAAGGGTCTCCGGCCGAGAAAGAGACGGGGGGGGGGGGGGGGGAGCTCCGTGGGGAATTCAGCCCTTGCAGGTGGTACTTTCAACAGAGACGTGAGGCCGTGTGAGAAAGCGTCACAGTTTGGAAATCTGGGCGGTGGGTGTTATACTCTGTGTTTTCCTATATGTTTGAAGTACTTTAACGGAAAATAAAAACAGCGGGAAGGAGCATTCCTGGCCGGAGGAAAACAAGGCAGCTTGTGCAGAGGCTCGCGTAATCCTTGTGAAAACCCCGGACTGTTGCCGCTTTGCAAGTGGAAACGAGCCCACGGGAATTAGGTGACGTGACGTGACCCGGTCACACAGCTGGAAAGAGGCCGCGCCGAGATGTGACCCCGTGCTCCCCAGCTGGCTCCACACCCACGTTGTTTGTACGAACATCCCTTTTGACGCCCCGCTCTCGACCTCGTAACTCAGGGATTGTGCGACCCGTGGGACACCCTGTGAAGAGGATGCGTTAAAGGACTCTGCGGCCTTCGTGACCGAGCAGCCTCTGCGGTGACCCCAACAGACCTTTATAAACGGTTCAAGTCTTGGCTGCTTTTCCCACGACGTGCTCCAGAGGGAGTGTCCCGCGTGAGGGCCGCTTCCAGAAACAGGGAGGGAGGGACCAAGGAAGAGCCTCTGTCTTGTAGGCCCACCTTGCCGAGTCTTGTGGCCAGCCCGTGCCGGGGTCAGGGACGGTGACAGCCCGGCTACCCAGCACCGGTTAGCCACCGCATGGGCCTTATCTCCCTGAATCCCAAGAGCCGTGTTTGAGTTCGTCATTGTGTTTATTGAAGGGAAGAGGAAAGGAGGCAGACCCCGGGACTTTGGGACGTGCTGGAGGTTCCAAGCCCAGAGTAGGAGAAAACCTGGGCTCAACACCCAGCTCTCCACCCCTCAAATGGGTCCTTCCTTCTCCACGTCGTAGACACGCCGCACGCCGGGGTGTTTTTTGTGCACTATCTGTGGTTATGTTGACTGTCAGAAATCGGTTTTCTTCCGGATTCGAGATTTATCTGTGTCAATTTGTCTCTTTTCTTAAAGGAAGTGGTTTCTTCCCCCTTCTTTGGAAAACATACAGTCCCTCTTATAATGAAAGGATTCGAGGAGACGCATTCCTTCAGGCCAGACACAGTCTCGAGGTCCTTCTGAAATAAGGAACTTGCGTGAGCGGGGCGGACGTGTCATGGTAAAGCCCCCGGAAAGTTCTGATCTAGCCGTGGACACGAAGAGTGTTCAGACACCCTCCCACTTTCTCCGGGAAGGCAGAGGCCGCACAGCGGCCGCTCGGCCTGGGCTTTCTCTTCCCAAGTCCTCACCCTCCACCAGAAGGAATCTGAAATCACACTCTTCCAGTTTAGGGCAAGGTAGCTTTTCTAAAACTAACGTCTTTCGGGTCATTGTCAGGAGCTACACGCCGTCTGAAAGCTGGGACACAGGTAAGACCTGGAAACGTCACGCCAACTAGCCTCGTGGTCCATATGCTTCGTGGGAAGCCACGTTTGACCCAGCTCCACGGGCTGCCACGCACGTCCCGTCTAAAGAAAGTAAAGGGCAAGGGTTTGGGGGGAGAGAGTTCCATGCTGGCCTTCGACCAATTCCAAGGAACTTCGTGACCAAAACAGGAGGGGGAACTTAGCAAAAGTGAGCACACCGAGGTGTGCTGGGCACACGCCCCTGCCTCTGCACCGCCAGCCTTCCCCGCGGTGGGCGTGTGGTCCGCCACTCGTAGCCCCTCCGGCCCCTGACTGTTGATCCTTTCGGTCATTTGGAATCACCTCATACTTCTTACCGGTTTCCCAGTGCTCGTGTCACTGGCTAATTTGAGAGATAAGATTATCCCTCATTTGTAAATTAGATCTTCCACCCCTTGGGTGATGGTGCGAAATTACGTAAACTGCTCCCGTGGAAGGGCCATCTATAAAGTGTATTCACTTCACGTGTTACACCCAGGAGACCAGATGGGCGAGGCGGCTGGTGCAGCCTGATCTATCCTTCTCCCCTCGATTTTTCTTAGCGACTTGACTGGCATTCCATAAACTGCACATATTTAAAGTGTACCACTTGATGTGTATACGTAGACACACACGTTTAAAAAGTTTTTGTAATGTTTTATTTTTGAGAGACAGAGACAGAGCCCCAGCAGGGGAGGGGCAGAGAGAGAGGGAGACACAGAATCCGAAGCAGCTCCGGGCTCCGAGCTGTCAGCACAGAGCCCGATGCGGGGCTCGAACTCATGAACCGCGAGATTGTGACCCGAACCAAAGTCGGACGCGCAACTGACTGAGCCACGCAGGCGCCCCCCCCCACACACACATTTTAAGTGTGAAGCCGTCACCACAATCAAAATAGTGACCCAATCCATCAACCCCAAATTTACTCGTGCCCTTTTATAAACCCTCTTCTCCACCCTCGGTTTCCTTCCCCTCCCCTGAGCAACCCCTGGTCTTCCTGTCATTGTATATCTGTTTGTGTCTCCTAGACTTTGACATAAAAAGAATAATACAGGGACACCTGAGTGGCTCAGTCACTGAAGCACCCGCCTCGTGATTTCAGCTCAGGTCACGATCTCACAGTTGGTGGGATCGAGCCCCATGTCGGGGCTGTGCTGACAGCACGGGGCCTGCTTGGGATTCTCTCTCTCTCTCTCTCTCTCTCTCTCTCTCTCTCTGCCCCTCCCCTGCTCTCTCTGTCTCTCTCAAAATAAATAAACTGAAAAAAAACCAAGAAGAATACGGTATGTTCTCTTTTCAGTCTGACTTCTTTCACTCAGCAGAATTATCTGGAGCTTCTTCTGCACCAGTTCAGTCTTTCTGTCTGTTGTGTGGCTCTGCTCCTGTTTGCTTCTCCGTGCACCTGCTGACGAACATTGGAGTCGCTTCTAGGTATTGGCTGCCAGAGATCAAGCCGTGTACCAGTCTCTGTGTGGACATGTGCCTTCACTTCTCCCGGGTAGACACCTGGGAGCAAATGGCTGGGACATAAGGTGGATGTTTGTGTAGCTTTTAAGAAACTGCCCAAATCGGGGCACTGGCGTGGCTCAGTCTGTTAAGCGTCCGACTTCGGCTCAGGTCGCGGCCTCGCGGTGTGTGGGTTCAAGCCCCACATCAGGCTCTGTGCTGACGGCTGGGAGCCCGGAGCCTGCCTCGGATTCTGTGTTTCCCTCTCTCTCTGTCCCTCCCCCGCTCGCACTCTGTCTCTCTCTGTCTCTCAAAAATAAATAAATGTTCAAAAAAAATTTTTTTTAATGAAAAAAAAAAGGAAGGAAACTGCCAAAATCTTTTCCAGAACGTGATACCATTTCAGGCTCCCACCAGCGCGTGTGAGAGCTCCAGCCCCAGCACGCCGTCACCAACTGTAGTTGTGGTCAGTCTTCTGGGTTTTTCCCATTCCAACGGGCATGTAGTGGTATGTGATGCTGAGAATCTTTTGCCAGATATCTTCTTTTTAAAGAAGTTTTACTGAAGCGTAGCTGATGTACAATGTTCGTTTCAGGTGCACAACACAGTGAATTTTCCATACGATAATCTGTGCATTACAGAGCGCTCACCACGGCAAGTGTAGCCACCATCCGCCGCCACGCAGCGTTATCGTGATAGTATCGGCCGTGTTTCCTGTGCCATACTTTCCGTCCCCACGGCTCGTTTACCAAGTCTGTACCTCTTCTACGTACACGTCTTCTTCGGTGACATTTCTGTTCAGATCTTTTGCCCGTTTTAAGCCGAGTGGTATCCTTGCTCTTGGCTGCCGAGAGCTATTCCTCTATTCTGGATGCAAGTATCTTCATCAGATATGTGACGTATAAATATTTTCTCCTAGTCCGTGGCTTGTCTTTTCTTTCTCCTAACAGTGTTTTTCAAAACCCAGAAGTCCTTGATTTAGAGGAAATGCAATTCATCAGTGTTTTCTCTTGCATGGATCATGCCTTCTGCGTCATGTTTGAGAAATATTTGCCTGGCCCGAAGTCACTTTCTTCTACAAGTTTTCTGTTTTTTAGGTTTTACATTGATGTACCGGATCTGTTGAGTTAATCTTCATATGTAGATCAAAACTCACTTCTTCTCTCTCTCTTTTGCATTGTAAAGTTCTAGCACACTTTGTCAGAAAGACTACTGTCTCCACTAAATGGCCTTCATATCTTTGTCAAAAAGCAATTGACCTTACTTGCCTGGGTCTATTTCCGGACCCTCTGTTCAGTTTCATGGATCTGTTGTCTCATTTGATACCAATGCCACTAATTCCTGGCCACTGTAGTTTTAAAATAAGGCCTGGAGTCAAGTAGCGTTAAGTTCTCCAAATTTTTTCTTCTTTGCTAAAGGTGCCTTGGGTATTCTGTTAATTCCAGAATCAGTTTTTCAATGTCTACCCAACAAGCCTGCTAAGATTTTGATTGGGATTGCCTTGAACCAAAAGGTCGGTGTGGGGAGAACTGACATCATAACAACACGAAGCCTTTGGGGCCACGGACTTACTGCCTCCATTAGATTCATTCTTCGTTGTTTTCTAGTTTTTAGTGCACAGGTCTTTCACGGTTTTTGTCAGATTTATTGCTAAGTGTTTCATATTTTATAAGGTCTTAGGATTTTATGCACAGAGAGTTATGTCATCTGTACATAAAGAGTTGTACTTCTTCCTTTTTTTTTTTTTAATGGGCTTCATGCCCAGTGTAGAGCCCAGTGTGAGGCTCAAACTCATGACCCTGAGATCAAGTTCTGAGCTGAAATCAAGAGTTGGACACAACCGACTGAGGCACTCAGGCACCCCACTTCTCCTTTTTTAAGCTAGATGCCTTTATTTCATTTTCTTGCCTTATTACACTGGTTAGAACCCCCAGTACAATGTTGAATTAAGTGGGGGGACACCCTGCCTTGTTCCTGATCTCAGTCTCTCACCACTAAGTATGATGATGACCATCATTTTTCATAGATGCCCTTTCTTAGATCGAGGAAATTCCCCTTCTCATCCTAGTTTTCTGTGAATTTTTATCAGAAATTGAAGTTAGATTTTGGCAAATGTTTTCCCTGCGTCTGGTAAGATGATCAAATGACTTATCTTTATGATTGATTGATAGGGCAAATTATACTGTTTGATTTCCAAAGGTTAAGTCACCTTCACGTTACCACAATAAATCCTACTTGGTCATCACATATTGTCCTCTTTACATATTATTGGACTTCTTAAGTTTTTGTTAAGAATTTTTGCACCCGTGTTCATGAAGGATATTGGTTCTAGTTTTTTTTGCAAAATCTTTATCTGGTTTTGGTATCAGATTAATGCTGGCCTCATAGAATGAGTTGGGAAGTCCGCCCTATTCTCCGTTTTCCGTATATCCCTGTACAATTGATACTCTTTCTTCTTAAATGCTTGGTAGATTTCCCACACGAAGCAAAATTTTTTGGTCATATTTCTGTGTTTCATTCTGGATAGTTTCTTTACTGGGTCTTCAAGTTCACTAATCTCTTCTTCTACAGTGTCTAATCTGGCCCTGATCCCATCCAGTGTATTTTTCACTTCAGTTCGTGTAGACTTACTGGCATGACCAGTCTCTACCTAACACATCCAGTCTTTCATTCAGCTCCTTAAACACTTAGGATGCACTCATAAATTTCTATCGTCTTTGTTACTTTGGGGTCAGTTTAAGTTCATTGATTTTTCTCCTCATCATGGGTCATATCTTTCTGCTGCTTTACGTATTCTTAATTTTTTTTAATGTTTATATATTTTTGAGAAAGAGACAGAGGGCATGAGCGGGGGAGGGGCAAAGAGCAAGGGGGACAGAGGATCTGAAGCAAGCTCTGAGCTGTCAGCACAGAGCCCAGCTCAGGGCTCGAACTCACGAACCGCGAGATCATGACCTGAGCCGAAGTCGGACGCTTAACCGACTGAGCCACCCAGGCGCCCCATGTATTTTTTAATTTTTTAATTGGATGCCATACATTGTGAACTTAGTTCACGATGGATATTTTTGTATCCCCGTAAATATTTCTGAGTTTTGTTCTGGGATGCAGTTACCTTACTTGGAAAAGGTTTGACCTTTCATGTCTTGTGTTAGATGGAACCATAACAGTGTGGAGTCTGCAGGTAACTGTGCTGCGATACTGAGCCCAAACCCTTTTGAGTACTTTACCTGATGGCCTACGAATTCTGACACTTGCGTCGTGAATGGTGGTCACGGAACTCTATGCAGCCTTATCAGAGTCCTGGATGCCGTCTCCTCTGTCATTTCAGGTCGCCGCTGGAGCGTCTTTTCCTTTTGGTTCTCTTAGCTGGGGGAACAAAGAGATACGTGCACATGCTAACCCGTGTGTACACGCACGTCTATAAATATATCTGTACGTAACCATCTGGATCTCTGTTAAGCAGGAGCTCATACTGATGCCGGCAGCTCTAAGCCACCGCCATGGGGGTCGGTCTCACCCCTCCCAGCTGATCTGCAAGGGCACGCTCCAGCAGTGAGAGTCCTAGTGCCCACCATCCCTCCAGTTCATTGTCCATCTCTGTCTACACGATGGCGACACCAGGGTGGCGGGCCGTACCCCTGTGGGGGCCACTTTATCCGCTGATGTGCCTTGCTTGCACACAGCTCCTTTGCCTTCCGTCCCATAGATGCCACTGGTTTCCAGGGTTCCTAGGTCATGTCTTCTCCACGCCTCCTTCAGGGAGGCCCTTTCATACACATGTAACACAGTGAGATGACTTTGTCCCGTTCCGTATGTCACCCCACAGTCCCCCAGCCTCCTAAATATTTTTTATTTATTTGCACACGTTAAGGCTCGCCCTGTACTGCAACGTCCCGTGGGCTTTGACAAACGCACAGCGTCACGTCGTCACCACTACATTTGCGCATCAACTGTTTTGCCATTTCCAAAAGACCTGCCTCACCCGCTCAAGCCCCCCCAACCCCCGACCCCAGCCACTCGTCTTCGTGCCAACAGCCACGAATGAGCGTTCCCGTTGTTCCCCATCTTCGCCAGCACTGAGTGTTGTCAACTCTTTCGTTCCGTCTTGTTTTCATTGAAGCCAGTCTCGTAGGTGCAGGGCGACGTCTGCTTGTTCTAATTCACAGTTTCCCAGCGACCAGGGACACGGAGCATCTTTGCACGGGCTTCGTTGCTACCTCTGTATCTTCTTCAGGGAGGTGCCTGTCCAGATCTTCTGCCCGGTTTTTAATTGAGTCGTTGGTTTTTCTTACTGTTGAGTTTTACCCCTCCTCTGTGTGCTTTGGGTCCAACTCTTTTGTTCGATGTGTGCTTTGCACATGTTTTCTCCACATCTGTGGCTTGTCGTTTCGTTTTCCTGGCAGGGTCTTTTGGAGAGCAGAAAGAAGTTTTTAATTATAAGGAAGTCCAACTTTTTTTTTTTTTTTAAATCTTTCATGGATTTTGCTTTCGGTATTGCCCACGTGGACTTTTATCCTGTATTCTGGTGTGATTTACTGAGTTTACAGTAAAGCGCTGGAGGGAAGCAAAGTAACAGCTCGTGTGTGGGCCGCGCCCGGTGCGGGTGGGGAGGCCGCTGGGTGTGTTGGGGTCCAGAACCGGGGACGGCCCAGCGGCAGGTTCGGGGACGCTGCAGCGCTAACAGCAGGTGCACAGGCGGGGGTGGGCCAGCCCAGGACGGGGGCTCCTCGCTGAACACCTCACGAGCAGTCGTGCCCTTGGAAACCTGGTGTAGACACCGATGATGCATCTGCAGTGTCCATGAGTCTTCCCTCCTCTGTTCTCAGACACCCTCTCACCAGCTTCGAGTCCCTCGTCGGTCACTTATCCGGTGGCTCCAGGCGGTGCCGATGAACCTTCCAGCGTAGCCCTGAACATTGAATGTAGAATCTGTGGGGACAAAGCCTCAGGCTACCATTACGGAGTTCACGCGTGTGAAGGCTGCAAGGTACGGTGGAGGGGAAGGTCCCTGCTCCAGGGGCCGCGTGTGGTTCCTTTTACTTACTTACTTACTTATTTAATTTATTTTGAGAGAGCGAGAGAGCAGGGGAGGGGCAGAGAGAAACAGAGACAGAGAATCCCAAGCAGGCTCCACGCTGTCAGTGCAGAGCCGGACGTGGGGCTCGAACTCACGAACCGTGAGAGCATGACGTGAGCCAAAATCAGGAGTCGGGCGCTTAACCAACTGGGCCACCCAGGCGCCCCTGGTTCCTTTTATGTTTTACACAGATTTTCGTCACTACTAAAAAGATCTGCCAGAAGGACAGAGATAAGAAACAGACCCACGTAAGAGATTAGCTTCTCCGTTCAGAGGGTCTGGGGCAGATTGCTGGACCGTACTCGTTAGCAAGTCGAAGAGACATGTTTGAAAGAAAAGAAACAGTAAGAGGGATCCCTTTATTTGAGGCCGGGGCCAGGGAGCCCACTCGCTCTTTCAGTCCTCAGCAGGCCGGGGGGGCAGTGGTCCTCACGGCCATCGGAGGTGGCCGGACGCCACATCGTGCCTTTACGACGATGTATGTGTTCTCAGCTCTGGGGTTTCGTGTACACAACAATCTCAGCGTCCGGTTACAGGCAGAAATCTCCTTCCCCTGCGTGCACGGAGACAGCTTACTGACCCCTGGAAGATGCCGCGGCCTTTACCGGTGCAGGTGCGACCTGCCTCCTTGAGACGCTGTCGCAGCACCCGAACCTGGGGCGGCCTGGGAGGCCTGCGTCGCAGGGAGAAAAAGGGCTGCGTGAGCGGGGCCGGCTCTGCCTCCCGACGACGGTTAGAATTCTGTCTTCAGCCCCCCGCCTGACCCTGTGCCTCCTCCGGCCATCCCGCTGCACAGACCCAGATGACCAACTGAGTGAAGGCACCAGCCTCCCCTCCTGTTCCCCAAGAAATTGCTGTCCCCCCCCTGCGGGCCCCGGGACCAGCCCCATCAGAAAGACGTAGGAAGGAGTGGGAAGCAGAGAGAACAAGAACCGAAGCAAATACACAGACTCCTTCACAAGCCTTCTGACCACGTGCCTGTGACAAAGCTAGTTGCAGGGTGGCCTCTTCTGCGGGGCCGCACCTACGTTCCTTTCGTTTCATTTTTTTTTATGGGCTAAATAGTGACGTTTTCTCTTACTGGGGAGAGCTTAAGATGCTTCTGTAAAGCAAGACAACTGTTTACAAACAGTTGGCTCCCTTTTATTGTGGTCGATGGGAATTGCTGTCTTGCAAGGAGTTAATACTCCCTTCCAAGATGCCTAGGAAGTGTTTAGTCCCCAGTAAGGGTGTGGGTGGGACAGGGAGGGGTGACGCTTGTCCGACCCGGAGCAGGGCCGAGTACCCTGGGAGACCTCACTTGCGTCTCCCCAAACCAGGGGAGGACATCCGGAAACTGCTTTGCACTTGGCCACATTTTGTTGTGTTTCGTCTTAGGTGTAATGACATTTGCGATTTTCGGTCTGTCCCAATTATGTCAGACTTTTTAGAACCGTTCTACTAATTCTAGTTCGTTTGCAAAGGACCATAAATGAGCAACAAGGAGCACGAGTAAGGCAGTGACCCCGACTTGGCCGCGGCCCACGGTCGCTGATGGACTGTGTCTCAACCCCTCAGGGCTTCTTCCGGAGAACGATCCGACTAAAGCTGGCGTATGACAAATGTGACCGTAGCTGCAAGATCCAGAAAAAGAATCGAAATAAGTGCCAATACTGTCGTTTCCACAAGTGCCTTTCGGCTGGGATGTCCCATAACGGTAGGTAAGGTTGTCTAGCGTGCCTTCCCGGCCCGCGCCTCAGCCTTCCTCCCCCGTTGGGTCGCAGCGCACCGTGTTTTCCATGAAGGCGCTGCAAAGACAGTTAGGCCCCAGGTCGTTCTGCAACCAGAGTAGCCTAAGAAAGTAAGAGTCTCACGTAGCTGAGCTCGCGCAGCGTGCCTGCGATTCCCGTTAGAAACTCCACACGGTAAGACCGGGGTCTGAGATTTCCGCTGGGATGGCAGAATGGTCACAGCAGCCGAATGAAGCGTGGGCCATTGTAGGCACCTTCCCACGCTGAATTCCATTATTCGGCATCACGCCGCGAGTTTAGAACGTGCCAGTGAGGACGTGAAGGTGTAACCAGTTCCCAGCAGCGGCACGTCTCCCTTCTGGAAAGAGAAAAAGGGTGCCGGATGAACTCGTTCTAGCGGTCACTTCCGTCTCCTTGAACTAAGGGTCAGTTTTGGACCCGACGACAGTAAACAACCCCCAGCCGGTCCTGTTGCTGAAATGAGTAAATGGTGGGGCTTTTTCTTTTCTTTTTTTTTAATTTTTTTTTAAACATTTATTTATTTTTGAGACAGAGAGAGAGCATGAACAGGGGAGGGTCAGAGAAAGAGGGAGACACAGAATCTGAAACAGGCTCCAGGCTCTGAGCTGTCAGCCCAGAGCCCGACGCGGGGCTCGAACCCACGGACCGCGAAAATCATGACCTGAGCCGAAGTCGGCCGCTTAACCGACTGAGCCACCCAGGCGCCCCGGTGTGGCCTTTTCTTTTCACCTTATTTTTTTTTTTTTTAAGTCCAGGATTTATGAAGGTTGAGTTTTATCTTCCTTGCTCCAGAGCAGAACCCTGGCCGACACGGAGGGTGGGTTTTGACTCGTGGGTGAATCCTCGGCGCGAACTCTCTGCCCGGCGGTCGGTGGCCGTCACGGGCCGCCTTGCTCACTTCTGCTCGCTTCCTGTTCCCGTTTCTCCCCCCCCCCCCCCGCCCCCCAGCAATTCGTTTTGGACGGATGCCAAGGTCTGAAAAAGCAAAACTGAAAGCGGAAATTCTCACATGTGAACACGACCCAGAAGATGCTGAAACGGCGGATCTGAAATCCCTCGCCAAGAGAATTTACGAGGCCTACCTCAAGAACTTCAACATGAACAAGGTCAAGGCCCGGGTCATCCTGGCGGGGAAAGCCAACAACAACCCGGTAGGTGTCCCCGCGGCTGTTTGCCATCCAGCCTGAAGTGTCCCCCTGGCGACCCGTCAGCTAGAGTCCCACGGAGGGGCTGAGGAAACAGGTGTGAGATGTTGGGAGAGTGGTGTCACCCCCAAGGCGAGCGACAGGCCACGGATGGAGGCGTCCGGAGACTAAGGGGCAGCTTAACAGCAACTCCTGGGTTCGCTGCGCCTCAGAGCTCCTGGTGACCAAGTTATTACATGACTGCGTGATTAACACACACACGCGCGCGCACACACACACACACACACACACACACACACACACACACATCTGGTTAGTAGCTTAGGGGCATTTCTTAAGTGCATTAAAAAAAAAAAATCTCTATTTTATGCCAGAAAATGAAAGCATTTTCTTTTCATTCAACCTGTGTTCTTTTTATTATTTTTATTTATTCATTTTGAGAGACAGAGAGAATCCCAAGCAGGATCCGTACTCTCCGTGCAGAGCCTGATGCGGGGCTCGAGCTCACAGATCATGAGATCATGAACTGAACTGATATCGAGAGTCAGATGCTTAACTTCCTAAGCCACCCAGGTGTCCCCCAACATGCGTTCTTACTTATCCTTCCCCTAAAACTCCTCCCTCTTTTCCCATCACCCCTCCCCTCCCCCCCTCCAAGGCCTCCTCCTGTTTCTTCATTGAAAAGGCAAGGATATCTCTGGGCTTAGAAAGGGCTATTTGTTTACGGAAATTTTATTGTCTTCTCTGGACCTTTTCCGCAGCACTGAGTGGGTGTCTGGGGATCCTCCTTCACTCTGCCTCCTGCCCCCCCACCCCCCCACCCCATGGTCAGCTCAGCCTCCGTCTCCATTACAGAACTAATCTCAGGGCCTCTTCAAAGAGGGGCTGGCCCACGGTTGGCTGATGAAGATATTTTGCCTTTTTCCTACACGCCTGGTGAAACAGGTTTAATTTGTGCTAATGAGTAGCCAGCTGAAAGCAATCCTGATTGGGAATTACAAGCTGGAATTTTTAGTCACAGGAAAATGAAGTATTTCACAAGCCACTTACTTTCATGAACAAACCAACCTTCTCTTTGACGGAGTCTTTAATTCTTCAGTGAAATTCTCCCATTAAATAGGCTGAGACATTTCAGAACAGCTCAGGCAAACTCTATTAAATTGGCAAAGCCACACCCATGCTGGGAGGCCCCAGAGGCTTTTTATAAATGAGACCCTTTCTGGATCACAAGGGTGAGAATAAAATAACTTTTTAATTTTGAATTTCCCTCTTGGAAATGATTAGAATAACCCTGTATTAGAGTCACCGGCAATTCTGATCTCTTTGAGATCTCTTGCTCGCTTGGGTTTTTAGAATTTAAAGGGAACTTAAAAGTCATCTTTACTCTTAACCAAACACTGTTCTTTAATATTAATTTCATTCCCACGGAGTATCTTTCCGAGACCCTTCCCCCCGAGATCCACACGCCCTTGGAAGGAGCCCCCTCGGCCCGAGCTGATGCCATCTGGGCATTTCCTCTCTGGGAGGAATCTATTTTCATCTTAAGGAAATAAATAACAGACTTGAAGTCTGGGCTGGGGCTTCACTGTACAGGAGAAAGGGAATTCAGGAAACTGCTCGCGGGGGGGCGCGTGCCTGCCCCTGCCCCCCACCTCCAAACCAGAGTGCAAGGTCACCAGTCTGAAAGGCAGCGTGCAGGTGTCTGCTGCTCATGGCCGGTGATCCTGTGATCGCGGTGTCTGCACAGGGCTGGACTGCTTCACCCAAGGCCCTCTGCCTTGGCCCTCCCCCGTCCCCCTCCTCCCCACCAGCCCAGTGGGGCACTTCCTGGGACTTAGAGCCCCCAGTGCAGGACACAGCCTCTACAAAGACCCATAGCTGACCTGGAACCAGTTAGGAGGCTGGGTGGGCCAGGAGGGGGATGCTCTGGGAGGGGAAGGGGGAGGGCTGCAGAGAGGGTCTTGAGAGGAAGAAGGGGGCTGCAGGAAGCATGGAGATTCCACGGCTTTGGGGAAAGATCCGCAGGGGGGTGACGGCAGGGATAGCGAATGTTTCCGTCCGCACAAGGGCTGGTTTGAGCCCCTGAGATCTCCGAACCTTGAGGCCAGAAAACAAGCAGGGTCCTCAGTTACCTAGTCCTCGCTTGTCAGGTCCCTTGCTGCCCCCCGATATGAGGGTGCCAGGAACAAGCTGAGGTGCAGAGGCAACATCGGTGCCATCCGAACTTGGCTTCCAAAAGAAGTGCTCTTCAACAGTGTCCTAAAAAGTCCGTGTGTTGATGTGTGAGGTGTTAAGAATGCCACAAGGAGACGTTCCAGGAGGCCACTTGCAACGAGATGGCGAGGAGTGCTGAAGTCTGGGCCTTCCGCGCTCTGTCCCCTCCCGAGGGCGCCCTCCGCGTGCGGGCCGCTCCCAGGTGCTCAGGCCCCAGCTCTGCACACGTGCACACACCCGTCCTCGCTCCAGCTCACTTCTGGCTTCAGAGGCCTTACAGCCCTGAAGAGACAGAGGGTGAGTGGGGGAGGGGCAGAGAGAGAGGGAGACACAGAATCCGAAGCAGGTTCCAGGCTCCAAGTTGTCACCACCGAGCCTGACACGGGGCTCGAACCCACCAGCTGTGGTCAGGTCAGATTGTGACCTGAGCCGAAGTCCGATGCTTAACGCTTAACCGACTGAGTCACCCAGGCCTGGCTACAAGTTTCTTAATTCAGATGTTCCTCTCAAAGATTCCCGTGTTGCCCACAATTGTCAGGGATTATATTTAGAGTCTTTGAATGTCACCAGTTATGGAAAATCTTTGTCCTCTGGGAACATAATTTTTGGACAAAATCATGAGTCAGTAGCAGCCAGCCTGAATGCAAACTGGGATTATAGTAACAGAGTCAGGTGTCTTGTCTGAGAAGACTAAAGGAAGCAAGGGGACGAATTTTTGACCTGTGGCTGAGAATGGATTCTAACACTTGTTGTTTAATTTTTTTGAATGTTTATTTAATTTTGAGAGAGACAGAGCATGAGCGGGGGAAGGGCAGACAGAGAGAGGGAGACACAGGATCCGAAGCAGGCTCCAGGTTCCAAGCTGTCAGCACAGAGCCGGACTCGGAGCTCAAACTCATACACCGTGAAATCGCGACCTGAGCCAAAGTCGGACACTTAACCGAGTGAGCCACCCAGGCGCCCCAGTTTTTTTTTTTAATTTTTTTTTTCCAACGTTTATTTATTTTTGGGACAGAGAGAGACAGAGCATGAACGGGGGAGGGGCAGAGAGAGAGGGAGACACAGAATCGGAAACAGGCTCCAGGCTCCGAGCCATCAGCCCAGAGCCTGACGCGGGGCTCAAACTCACGGACCGCAAGATCGTGACCTGGCTGAAGTCGGACGCTTAACCGACTGCGCCACCCAGGCGCCCCTTTTTTTTTTTTTAATGTTTATGTAGTTTTGAGAGAGAGCGTGAGCCCGGGAGGGGCAGAGAGAAGCAGACAGAGGATCCAAAGCAGCCTCTGCGCTGACAGGAGCGAGCTCGATGTGGAGCTTGAACTCACCAACCGTGAGATCGAGACCCGAGCCGAAGTCAGACGCTTAACCGACTGAGCCACCCAGGCAGTGGCTAACCCTCTAACACTAGTTTTGAAAGGAATGGCAACATTATTCTCAACATTTCTTTTTTTTTTTTTTTTTAACGTTTATTTTTGAGAGAGAGAGAATGTGGGCACAAATGCACGTGGGTAGAGGGAGGGGCAGAGAGACAGGGAGAGAGAGGATCCCAAGCAGGCTCCGTGCTGGGAGCGCAGAGCCCAGTTTGGGGCTCGAATCCACGAACCGTGAGTGAGATCATGACCTGAGCCGAAGTCAAACACCCAACCGACTGAGCCACCCAGGTGCCCCTGTTTGCCATGTTCCTGATTCTTCGGGACAAGGGGCCTCTTGGTGACATCCTGAAATGGCATCACCTCTTTAGGGGATGTTGCTTCAAGATTGAAAAATATACTTTTTATACTGTTTACTAGAAATGTGTAGTAAAACCTAACTGAAGCTTACTAAATGGTTTCGTCCAAAGCAATTACACCAATAATTCACAAGTTAAGTTTTTCCTAAAAGCTGGTGCTGCCTGACTTTCCATAGAAAGTGCTGTTTAAATGTATTTAAAGACGAGTTCTTGGGGCGCCTGGGTGGCTCAGTCGGTGGAGCCCCCGACTTGAGCTCGATGATCTCGCGGCTTGTGGGTTCAAGCCCCGCGTCGGGCTCCGTGCTGACAGCTTGGAGCCTGGAGCCTGCTTCGGATTCTGTGTCTCCCTCTCTCTCTCTGCCCTCCCCTGTTTGCACTGTCTCTCTCTCTCAGAAATAAACATTAAAAAAAATTTTTTCTTAAGTAAAGATCAGTTCTTGTCAGTAACATCATCAACACACACGATACCAATCAGGTTTGCACATGAGTGATAGATGTCAGTTAGGAGAACCTTCTGGTCTCAGTGGGGAGTGATTTGGGGGAAAATTGGGCAGGTTTCTGCCTCACACTATTTCAACTCATCACAGCATGCTTTATTTATTTGAAATGACCACCCATGATGGCAGATACATTCATATTCTAACTTAAGTATAAAAGGCACATTCCACAGTTATATATAAGCAGCATGGGTTTTTTTAGATGGTCCTATCAACTGTGTTTATCAAGTGTGTTAGCATACATAATTTCTCTTTAATAAACATTGGTTTCTTTATATGAGCACCTGTTTGGGATTCAAATGGTTCCTAATTCTGTTAGTGAGGCCCTGCCTCCTTAAAATCCAAGTGATGATTTTATAAAAATGAAATGAAATATTTGTGCCAGTTATATCCCCATTTATGAGAG
The DNA here is from genome assembly GCF_018350175.1 of Felis catus. NCBI lineage: Eukaryota > Metazoa > Chordata > Mammalia > Carnivora > Felidae > Felis > Felis catus. The sequence continues at coordinate 138,485,887 of NC_058374.1, forward strand.
TATGTTTCACATAAAACCAGTCCCGGACGGGTTTCGGGGGCGTGTATCCCATTTCAGAAGGCCCTGTGCCTGGAAGGGCCCCACGCTGGGATGTAATGTTCTGTTGCTGTCTTGAAATTCTTCATTTTTTAACAAGGGGCCCCACGTTTTCATTTCGCCCCGAGGCCCGCAAATTCTGTAGCCAGTCCTGCAAGATGCACCATCAGAAAAGAAACCCATGTTCTGTGGTCACGTACTTTGGGAGCCTGTGCCTGCTCTCGAAGCTTCACTGCACACACCTGTTGCGATAGAGACTCTGGAAGGTCCTAACTTCCTTTAACTCAGCGTTTCCCAAATTTCTCTGGCCACACAACTTTAAGACCTTTATTTCTGCCATAGATACTTTTTTTTTTGTATGTTTATTTTTGAGAGAGAGTGCAAGCAGGGGAGGGCCAGAGAGAGAGGGAGACACAGAATCCGAAGCAGGCTCCGGGCTCCGAGCTGTCAGCACAGAGCCTGACACGGGGCTTGAACTCACGAGCTGGGAGATCATGACCTGAGCCGAAATTAAGTCAGACTATTAACCCACTGAGCCACCCAGGCTCCCCGCTGTTGTACTTCTAAAAAGCCAGTGATGTAGCCAAGGTGGCCTAATAGTATATTTTCTGGAACTGAGGGGAAAGTCATGTACCCTTTTATTTATTTTAAATGTTGATTTCTTTTTGAGCAAGACAGAGCACAAGCAGGGGAGGGGCAGAGCGAGAGGGAGACACAGGATCGGAAGCAGGCTCCAGGCTCCAAGCTGTCAGCCCAGAGCCCGACGCGGGGCTCGAACTCACAGACCGCGAGATCGTGACCTGAGCCGAAGTCGGACGCTTAACTGACTGAGCCACCCAGGCGCCCCCGTGAACTCTTTTAAAAGCATGTCTCCAGTCCATCCTAGAATGTTAATTCCTTAAATCTGAGCAATTTCCCATGAAGCAGAACTGCCCCCAAACTTCCTCAAAACAATGATAATCTGGCTTTTATGATCTTTGGAGAGCGACAGTTTGAGTCTTCCTTAATCAAACTGGAGATATTCGGAAATTTTGGCTCTGAATTTTGTATTTCGAATGTTTTCGCTCATTCACAGGGAATTTTTAGAGTATGCTCTTCAGGCGTAGAATCAAATTATATTTTCGTCCAACGCTGTATTGCAAACTCTGATTTTGTTTAAACATTTCAGAAATGGGGCACCTGGGGGGGGCTCAGTCGGTGGAGCGTCTGACTTTGGCTTGAGTCATGGATCTTGCACTTCGTGAGTTCAAGCCCCATATCGGGCTCGCTGCTGTCAGCACGGAGCCCGCTTCAGATCCTCTGTCCCTCTCTCTCTCCGCCACTCCCCTGCTTGTGCTCTCTCAAAAATAAATAAAACATTTTTAAAAGTTTTTTCAGAAACACTCCCGTGTATCGCTCCGATACTCTGCCTTGCTTCTGGGACAGATAGCACCCCACAGGCGCCCTGAAGGTGGTTTTGCACTGTGGTTTCTCCAGATGCTCTTGGGGGCCCAGAAATAGGGAACACATCATGCCAAGGGTCCAGATGCAATGTCAGTGACGTGTTTTGCCCATTGGCAGAGTGAGTCTTAAAATCATGAGCGGCTTATGCGTTCTACATTGAAATATCCCAGGAGGAATTGAAAATAATGCTTCGGCCCGCCTCATTACTGATCTGTAGAACACATTATAAATCACAGAGGTCGCGTAGAAGCTGTCATTTCTTCTGCTCTGCACACAGATCTGGTGTACGTTTTGGCCAGCTGCACAAATCATGTATGTGCATCCGTTCTCTTGTGCCCCACCAGATTATAATCCCTTCTGGGCATGCTGGCTTCAAGTAATATGGCCAACCGTCTCTTCTAACCCCCTCAGAAAATGGCACAACCAGTGGGCTCAGATGCACATGGTATGGCAACATACCGTGGGGGTTTGGCACTTGTTCCGGAACGGAGTGCTAAAGTGCTGATTTCAGTCTTATGCACAGGGAAACGAGGGTCCTTGGAGACTTTTCCCAGTCTATCCCCAAAGAGCAAGGACTTAACAACGCTTGTTTGCTTATCGCTATGCAAACTGTGCCAACTTTCTGAGTTCTGTATATCACGTGTCAAGTTTATTCCCTTAGCCGTGTTAGATAACGATGGATGTCTCCAAAGTTCCTAAAATGGTAAAATTGAGAACTATTATGGGATGAGCGAAATGGGTGCAGGTGATTGAGAGGCACATGTGTTTCATTATAAAATAAAGAAGCCAGGGGGATGAAAAGTACAGCTCAGGGACTCGAGTCAGTAATATTGCAGTAACGTCTGGCAACGAGGCTCGTCGTGGTGAACACGGCATCACACGTACACCTGTCGAACCACCATGTTGCGCACCTGAAACCAATGTGACACGGTGTGTCAATTGTACTTCCATGATAAAAATTCAAAAGCTATTGCAATTTAGGAGTTCAGAGAATATTATAAAATATTGGGGCGCCTGGGTGGCTCAGTCGGTTGGGCGTCCGACTTCGGCTCAGGTCACGATCTCGCGGTCCGTGAGTTCGAGCCCCGCGTCGGGCTCGGTGCTGACAGCTCGGAGCCTGGAGCCTGCTTCGGATTCTGTGTCTCCCTCTCTCTCTGACCCTCCCCCATTCATGCTCTCTCTCTGTCTCAAAAATAAATAAACATGAAAAAAGATTTTTTTAAATAAAATATTAAAAGTGCTTTGCGAACATTCTGTTGTTAGCTTTCCTGCCCAAATCAGACCTTCGTCGTCTTAGCCATGAAATCTCCACCCAGTGTCAGGAAGTGATGATTATTATCTTACTGACTTACATCATTAGTTCTCTATGTGTGTCTTCATGTCCCCGATTAGTTTTGAGGTTAAGGATGAAGACTGCCCCATGGGTGATTTGGAGACCATGGCTGTTCATCAATTCATTGATGATGAAGAGGACTGCCTGTCACCGGTTAATTGACCTTTTCCGGTGTTTCTTTGCAGCCCTTTGTCATACATGACATGGAGACACTGTGCATGGCCGAGAAGACTCTGGTGGCCAAGTTGGTGGCCAACGGCATCCAGAACAAGGAAGCAGAAGTCCGCATCTTCCACTGCTGCCAGTGCACGTCCGTGGAGACCGTCACGGAGCTCACGGAGTTCGCCAAGTCCATCCCTGGCTTTGCAAACTTGGACTTGAACGACCAAGTCACTTTGCTGAAATACGGAGTTTATGAGGCCATATTTGCGATGCTGTCTTCTGTGATGAATAAAGACGGGATGCTGGTGGCATATGGAAATGGTTTTATAACTCGTGAATTCCTAAAGAGCCTAAGGAAACCGTTTTGTGATATCATGGAACCTAAGTTTGACTTTGCGATGAAGTTCAACGCGTTGGAACTGGACGACAGTGATATTTCCCTTTTTGTGGCTGCTATAATTTGCTGTGGAGGTAAGTCGTTGACTTAACCTGGTGCCATGTCACCTGCAGCCTCCCGATCTGAAGAACAGCCGTAAATGTGGTACGCGCGGGAGTCGGGCACGTGGAGCGTGTGCTGGCAGGTGGGAGGCCATCTGAGCCCCTGCATCACCCCTGACAAGACTTAAGTGAGAATTACATCCTATCGTGTCATATTACAGCATACGTTTACATATGCAAATAAGTAGGGGCGCCTGGGGGGCTCAGTCGGTTGAGCGTCAGACGTCAGCTCAGGTCATGATCTCGCGGTTCGCGGGTTGGAGCCCCGCATCGGGCTCTGTGCTGATGGCTCAGAGCCTGGAGCCTGCTTTAGATTCTGTGTCTCTCTCTCTCTGCCCTTCTCCCATTCGCTCGCTCGCTCGCTCTCTCTCTCTCTCTCTGTCTCAAAAATAAATAAACATCAAAAAAATTTTTTTTAATTAAAAAAATACACAAATACCTATTTGTACATTACATAAACGTGTCCTATTCATAACTATAATGCTATATACATAAGTCTATTTCTAATTATAATCATATCAAATATATATTAGGTATAATGGCGATATAATTTGATCTAACGTATCTCGTATCTAATACATCTTAGATAGAATTATGTTATACTATACGGTGTATAATATTATTATATGATTCTATTATTACAGGATTATGTCCATATTACCGACAGTATTGTAGAGTGCCATATAGATGTTAGCACAGTTTTGTTCACTGTTGGCTTATTTATCCTATTTTATAGTGAAAATCATGAGTAGCTAACCGGCAGACTGCAGTTTGCTTTGCCAAGGACACGGATCCCACGGAAGGGAATCCGGGCTTTCGCCGGCTCTGCGGCTCCCCGAATCTTGGCTCCCCGTCATGTTCCTTTAAATAACCCTGTCCTGGTATAAGAAGGTCCTCCCTGCACTGTAAACTCGGCTGACCTTACCCAGCCTTGGGGGAGACCGAGGGGGCGACCGCCCCCTCACGCTGCCGCACGCTCTCCCGTCCCCCCGGGTGCGCTCGCACGCAGAGTTGAGGCTGGCCACGACCGCCCGGACTCCGGCAGCCCGGCGAGGCCTGCCCCTGTTCCCATCCGTCTGCACACAGTCAGGTGGAGGGAGTCCTCGCGCTCTGGCGAAGCGTGTGAAGTTGCAAAACGGCTGTACGTAATCTACCGCCGTCCTTGGGGTGCTCGAGATGGAGTGCTGTGCAGAGCAGCAATGCACAACTATTTATATGTAGGGTGACCACAGTTCTCCAAAGGAAATGACAATCCCAGATCAAGCCTGTATATACAGAAGAGTGGTGAGGTATCCATTAAACCCATATGATACATTAAACCTTTGTTTTTGAGAATCTGCCTAAAAAGTTAATAATTATAGGGGCGCCTGGGTGGCTCAGTCAGTTGAGCTTCCGACCTCGGCTCAGGTCATGATCTCCCGGAATGTGAGTTCGGGCCCCACGTCGGGCTCTGAGCTGACAGCTCAGAGCCCGGAGCCTGCTTCGGATTCTGTGTCTCCCTCTCTCTCTGCCCCTAACCCACTCACATCCTGTCTCTGTGTCTCTCAAAAAAAATAAATAAACATTAAAAAAAAATAAAAAATAAAGTTAATAATCATATTTGTGTTACAACCAAAAAAATAAAAACACCCACATCCTTAGCAACCCTTTAAAAAATCCTAGCTAAGGAGCAGGGCTTTAAAGGGAGCACTGCCTATGGGGACAGCGGTGGGGGCGGGGTACTTTCTGGAGCAAAGGCAGGACACGTGGTCTCAGACCGGCCCAGGACGTCTGGTGCTGGGGTTGCGCTACCCCAGGGAAGGCACCCGCTGTGAGTGTTGACCCTTCCCGCGCAGATCTCAGCCCTCGCCTCTCTGGCTTCGGGCAGCATCGTGTCCAGCTGGCGTCTGCCCTCCTACTCACATCTCACTCTACTTCCTATTTGGCTGAATCATGTCGGAAGACTCCTGTCTATACTGCAAAACCCCCTCTGAAGCAATCACCACTCCTGAAATAGTGGCGGAAAACCTGAAAGCGAATATCTAGTTTTCACTCAGGAAGAATTTCATTTCATCTTATGCAGCATTGGTTGTTCCCATCATCATCGGAATGTATAGTTCTCCTAATGTTCTGGGGTTCTTCTCCTGACCAGTGGTGATCAGGTAAATGCATAAGGAAAGGGCCACGCTCTGAGGGAGCTGGTCGAGTTAAGGCCGTATAAATATTTAGGGCCGAGTATCTGTCCTGTCTGCCCCTACTAGGCCCAGTAACGTGGTCTTCCAGCTGAGTCATTATCGAAAGGCAGGCAGTAGAAGAAAGAAGGGTCAGGGACGCCTGGGCGGCTCAGTGGGTTAGCCATCTGACTCCGGCTCAGGTCATGATCTCATAGTCCATGAGTTTGAGCCCTGCATCAGGCTCTGTGCTAACAGCTGGAGCCTGGGGCCCTGTTTTGGATTCTGTGTCTCCCCCTCTCTCTGTGCCCCTCCCCTGCTCACACACTCGCTCTCTCTCTCTCTCAAAAATAAATAAACATTACAAAAATTAAAAAAAAGAAAGAAAGAAAGGTCATACAAGGGGCGCCTGGGTGGCTCAGTCGGTTGAGCGTCCGACTTCGGCTCAGGCCATGATCTCACAGCTCGTGAGTTTCAGCCCCACGTCGGGCTCTGTGCTGACAGCTCGGGAGCCTGGAGCCTGCTTCGGATTCTGTGTCTCCTTCTCCCTCTCTGCCCCTCCCCCGCTTGTGCTCTGTCTCTCAAAAATGAATAAATGTAAAAAAAAAAAAGATTTAGAAAGGTCACACAAACTAAGGAGTTTTGCTTTCCCACACTGATAAATAGTTACAAGGCACTAACGCTGTGACGATCCCAACCACCTCTTCTTTCTTTCGAGGATAGATCGGCCGGGCCTTCTCAACGTGGGACACATTGAAAAAATGCAGGAGGGCATCGTGCACGTGCTCAAACTTCACCTGCAGAGCAACCATCCAGACAACATCTTCCTCTTCCCAAAGCTCCTGCAAAAAATGGCAGACCTCCGGCAGCTGGTCACCGAGCACGCGCAGCTCGTACAGGTCATCAAGAAGACGGAGTCTGATGCCGCCCTGCACCCGCTGCTGCAGGAAATCTACCGGGACATGTACTGACGGCTGCGAAGCGATCGGCGAAGCGCGCGGCTCTCCGAGGGTCTTTCCGAGGCGACAGCCCTACCACGCGAGCAGCGGGAGCCATGCCCACTTTGCACAAATTCCACCGTTCTCACCTTAGAGAACGGGACGAAAGCTCTAGGTAACCGGAACCCTAGTCCGCATTTCTCTCTCTCTCTCTCTCTCTTTCTTTCACACCAGGACTTCTCAGAGCGTGCCCAGTACTGACAAGCTGGTGACAAGTGGCTAAGATGCAGTTCTTGGGAAGTCAAGGGGAGTGACGCGCAGCGGTCTGGCTTTGACTCACCCGGTGTTAGTGCAAATTTCTTCACGTCGCGTTGGCAATTTACTGTCGGATTAACTGGTGACCTCGACATACGTGGTCGGCCTCCTCTTTTCCCCACCTTTTGACCCTTGTGCTCCTGTATCGTTTTGAAAACTAATCAGCACTTTTTAACTTTTATGATCCTGTAAATCTAGAGGAACCCAAAGGTTAGGTATGTAAAAAGCGGTAAAATATTTATTGGGAAGGTGTTAATTCTGTGTCCCGCGTTTGAGGAAAGACAGCATGCTGGTTTTTAATCGGGGGATTTAAAGTTTCCGAGATATGCCTGATAAGCCATCGGGATGCAGCGGCCGGTTGGTTTTCGCTGTCTTTGTGGTTGTAGCTAGTGCGCGGCAAAGGCCGTTTCCAGGTTTGTGTGGAAGATCCCAGGAAGCCACGTCCCAAGACCGCCCCTGGGCTTGACGGCCTGCCCGTTTCGAGCTGGCGTCTGTGGGCAGCAGGAGCAAGACAAACAGAAAGTATGTCAGGCTCTCTGTTCCTCTGACCTCTGTTTCTAAACCTGAACCGACCGAGTCAGGTTGTCTGGGGGCCACGAAAGCGTTTTCAGGAGCAAACTGACAAACGGTCTGTCGATGTTCCTCTGAGCCCTGTGTGTCAAGGCAGCTCCTTGGTCTTTTCCTGTGTCACTTTTTCAGATGGGCAGCTTTATTTTTTTAACCTTGGTGAGAGCAGCTGCTCCCGAGAGTGGAGAAAATGAGGCAGACACGGGCCAGGGCAGGGGTGGTGGGGGGGCACCTGGAGAGTGAGGGGGGCAGGCACAGAGTCCTTCGTGTGGTAGCTTTCCCAACACCTAAAATACTTGTTTCAGCCTTAAAGGTCATTTCTCAACCTCGGTCTGGTTAGGAAAGCAGTGTTGATCGTGGTTTTTGTCTAGAACATATGGACCCGGAAACACTCTCTCTTTCTGTCCACCATGGAAGGTGAGCGTCCCATGGGAGGGTGGCGGCAGTCCCCGCCCTCCAAGCCAGGCCGGGCTGAGCCTGCCAGGGCTGAGGCTTCCGGTGGGGGGCGGGGACACCGGCCACCTCTCCTCCCAGCAGCACTTAGGACCTGGTTGTGCCCTCAGCGCCCCTCCCCCTCTGTCTTTAGAAAATGTGGCTCTAGCGGGTCGATGCTATTTGCTGTTGGAAGAATGATCAGGATTGAAATTGATCAAGTTCCCAAGATCGGCACCCCGGGAATGCAGCCACAGAGAGGGCAGCTGAGGTTTCAGCTGGAAAAGGCAAACGCTACAACGGGCGCATCCTTTTCAGAATTAAACGTGACTGGTACTTTTCACTTTTCATCTTGTGGAAAGATCCAATTAAAGGATCTGTTGGAAGCAAGATCCTTTGATGGATGACACCATCAAGAGGTCATCCGAAATCAGAAGGGAGCTCAGCTTTGAGTCAGAGGCGCGTCCGCGTCCTGCCCTAGGACGGGGCTCCCTGGATCTGTGGGGCCGAAGGGCCGTGGCTTGTCCACAGGTTCAGGGACAGAGGCTACATTCCGATGCCAGGTCCTTGCTGCCTCTGTTGACCACTGGCCTCTCTCCGGAGGTGCCCCAGATAGACGCCGTTCACAGACGTGGCCTCGGAAAGTGAGCCTCGAGACCCAGGCTTTCAGAAGAGTCGCTCACACCGTCTCTATTTTCATGAAACTTATTTTTGAAAACTCCTTATTTCATGCATCCTGTGGCGACAGGCTGACAAAGCCACAGGTCCTGCGTTCCTAGCGTTGGCGAGCATTTGGCACTCTCGGGGCCCAGCTAGACTCCCGGCCGCGTTCCCGGTGAAGCCACAGAGGAGGCCGCGGAGACCTCAGCTCGAAAGCCACTTGAACTCGTTCACGTTTATCACACATTCGTTTTAAATAATAGTCACTAATCGCCACTCAATATTTTGGGTCACCTATTGAAAAGTTTCTCAGACCACTGACAGTCAGGTGGACAAACTGTTCACCAGTTCAAAATACTGTAGCATTTCCAGTAGGGACTCTTTAAACTGCATGCAGTGCCTGCTGGGTTTCAGTTGACGTCAGCGTGAAGTTCAGTAGATGGGACACAACAGGTTCAAGAAGCCTCAAGCCAGAGCCCGGAGCCCTTCCTCTCCTGGTGGACTGGCCCACGGGGCGGCTCCCCTCCTCACCAAGCCACAAATGCCAAACGCCCGGGAGGCCACAGGATTACGAACGGCCTTCGCAGGGCTGACGAGGATGAATCCTGAGCCCGGGAGCCAGCCGGACCTCTCCACCCGATTCCCCCAGCGTCCCTCCTCTTCTGCCTCCTCGGCAGGTCCGGCCGGGCGTCCCACACGCTGAATTCTGCCCCCGCCACCCTGAGGGCTGCACGCGCCCACGGCCGTGTCGGCGAGGCCCAGCATCATCAAAACCAGGGTGCTGGCCACTGCATCAGCACGCGGGGGAATCGCCGGAGTGCCAGAGAGCTGCTCCGTCCGTCCCGCCTTGCTCGAGTGTCCCTGCAGCCTTCCTCAGACTCTTGGTTGGACGAGACGCATCGAGAGCATCTTCCTAAAGAGTACGTATACGTCTACACGAGTAAGAACGTGAAGTCCAAGAGAAGAAACGTGGTGCCCAGGGCGTTCCAGAATGCCCGCAGGAGCTGTCCCTGTGGTCAAGGGATTCTTTTCGTTTTCAAAGCAAGAACGTTTCTTTCCGGGTTTTGGATGCATTTCTTACTCTGGGCCGTCCAGAACTCTAAGGAAACGAGCAAAACCTCAAGGGCCGTGTGGCGGTCCCCGGGACCGGGCAGCACCCCACGATCTGAGCAGAAGCTCGAGGCACAAGTACAATCCCTGGTTTAACGTCTGATGAGAAGTAAACTGTCCCATTCGGCCGCTACCGTTTCCCCAAATGCACAGCGTAGCAGCTACCTCAATGAGCTACATCAAAAGGCACTGTCAAAGTTAAGGGGCACAAAACGCGTGGGGTCCTTCTGGAGCATCTGGAGTCAGGCTCACCTTTCTTTGCTTGACTGCGCACAGAGAGATGGAAGGTTATAGCTTTCTGAAGGCACTCTTGTTGTTTAAAGGGAGCCTCGGAGATACACGTGTGCAGAAGTCGCTGCCCCGTTTAGCGGGACAGAGTTTGAGCATAAGCCGGGTCTAGGAGACATGACAAAGGTCACTGCCTGCATTGACCTGCCCCGCCGAGGGCCTCCCCTCCGCCTGAGCCTGCTGGCTGCCTAAGCCTGCCGGACGAGGGTGGGAGGAGGTGCCTCCGAGCAAACCTAGCTGGGCCGTGACTTTCCAAGGGCTCACCCCTGGTAGGTGCACCTGTGGCCCTGTGCTGACTCTGGGCCTTCCCTGCCTCTTGCTCCCTTCTTCAAACCACAGTGGCACCAAGCACATTTGATACTTAGCCACTGGATACATGATGGTTTCCTTGTCTTGACCCTGTGGCCACACCTGTCTTTGCAATGTCTTACGAACTTGCGTTTAAATAGGGGGTGCACAGTTTCAACCAAGTCCGGTGCTCTCAAGACCGACTGGGCCACTAGCCTGGCCCTACGCGGGGCGCTTCCGGGGAAGCAGGGAAAGCCAGCCGCCTTCAAAGTGCCTCTTCCCCGTGTGACCTTTCAAAGCTCGGGTCCCACTAGGAAAACATGTCCGGCGCTCATGGCCCACCACCTACGGCATGGACCTTTACCGCCCACAAAGCAGGCTCCCGCAGCCTCCAGCTCCCAGCCTCTTGAGGGCCTCGGCGGAGATCATCCCAGGTTCAAGTGGAAACATCTGGGCTCGGGGTGAGGGCCGCCTGGCCTTGTGCGTCTTTGGCCTCGGGTGTAGCGAGCACACTTCACCTCCTACCGGCACTTCCGACAGGCAGGGTGGCCTGACCCCGTCCTCCCCTGCAGGTGTTCCTGGAGGGGTCACCTGCTTAACGCCTTTAAGTTCATGGCAGTGATGTCAATTCAGGATGGCAGGGACATTCGACTGTCTGTGCACGTCACAGACTGAGATCGGTGCCACCAACTGAGGGCTATTAAGAAGCGTCCGAGGAAATTTTTTCCACGTGGCCAGTCTTCACCGCACTGGCACTGCCCGGCGCTCGGCAGCCCCAAAGCCGGGCTCCCTGTATTTGTTCTCCTTTTTTAAAAGTGGCCCGGCTTCTCCTAACTCTTGGTCCAAGCTGATTTATGGGGCTCCCCTGCCATTTTTTTCTAAATGTCTTTTATTTATTTTGAGAGAGAGAAAGTGTGCAAGCAGGGGAGGGGCAGAGAGGGAGGGAGAGACAAAGAATCCCAAGCAGGCCCCCGTGTCAGCTCAGAGCCCGATGCTGGGCTCGAGCTGATGAACTGCGAGATCTTGACCTGAGCCAAAATCAAAAGCCAGACGCTTAATCAACTGAGCCGCCCAGGCGCCCCTCCACTGCCACTTTAATAGGATTCAGGAAAATGGTCATCGACCCCCAGCCTGCCAAACACACCAGAGTAAGAATTAAAGCAGTGAATTTGGTCAGACTCGGGGTATGGGAGGTCCATTGCATCACTGCCTTTCTCTGGAAACCACAAGGCAAACCAGAACGCGTTACTGAAAGTTTTATAAGAGGGGGGAAAAAAAAAGACAATCTTCACGCTTTAGTTTAAAGAATTACATAGTTCTTTCCATTGTGATGTTTTCGTGGAATGCGGCAGGGTGTCTTAAGCTTCAGTTTGGTGGGGCGGGTTGAGGCTCGTAAAAAAGCCGTGGCCGTGGCCCGCGGGTCAGGACAACGGGCGGGCGAGAGGCTGCTGGCCGGGGTTACTTGCACGGCCCTCGGCCAGCTGGGGCCCTGGGGCGGTCTTCTCACCTCTAGAGCGGGGCTCCCAGCGGACCACTTGCCTCTCCACATTTCAGTCTGAACCAAGAGAAGTGCAACCGTTTCCCACCCACCTCAGGGAAGGGGGGACCATACCCTGTGGCCCAGCTGACGTGCAAACAGCCACGCCCTGTCGGAACTCCGCATCCACGTTCCGTGTCTCACCTTGATTGGAGCCACTGAAAACATCAAGGACCCCAGGGGGCCCCCGTAGCTGTTAAATGCCTCATTTGCAAAAGCAAACAAACAAACAAACAACTAAGAAACAATTTTTTTTTTTTTTTTTTTTTTTTTTACATCAGAGAGAATATTAAGACCTGGGTCAGATTTTTCCATTTAAAATGTTTGCTAGTTTAGGTCAAGTGTGAAAGGCTTCCCCACGTGCTTCTCCAGAGAAGGGGATGTACCAGCCTCCTCCTCCTCCCTCACCCTTCCCTCACCCAACAACCAAACTTCATTTCGTACGATCGACTGCAGTATCGCGCCAACCAGGGCAGGGACACGCCCTCCACCCTGATCCCTGCCTCCGAGGGCACGAGGGGAGCCCCAAAGTGGGGGCATGCGGGCCACTGAGTCTCCTGGCCCAGAGGGGGTCCCCCGGCCTCCGCGGGGCCTCTTCAAGCAGGGAGATCACGCTCCAGGCCCAGAAGACAAGTGCGTGACCAATCTTTCCAGAGTAAAATCGTTCACTTTCGGAAAACATCTTCTCTTTTAAAAAGCACAGACGGCCTGTTCCTGTTTTCAGGCATCATAAAAAACGTACCTCACAAAAGACGAATACCACTCAGTACCCTTCTCAGTAAGATTACGGTATTTGTGTTTGAGTATCGTTATTTTTTCTACACTGTACGGGAAAATGAACCATGTTGATAGCTCTATCTTAAATACTGTGATTCAAGTTTTTTAAAAATCTAGTATATAAATATCTTACTAACTTATAATCATGCGTTTAATGACAGAGATTTGGGATCTTTTGAAATCAGTATTAGTTGACTCATACTCTTAGCAGCCTGGCTCTTGAACCCTACTGGAAGCACAAAGGAAGCCGGAACACAACAGCTGAAATACAACTGCACACGCACGCTCACACCGCCGGTCCTCCCTCCCGAGCCACTCGGAACTTACTTCCCGCGTCAATCCGTTCCCTTCGTCTTAACCCCACACGCGTGAAGCACAAGCCAGCGGGCCTTCACCGTCTCTACAAGCAAGGCTGCGAGAGACCCAGGCCACAAGTCACTTACTCCTCGCAGCAGTGCCTGCCGAAGACCTGAACTAATCCCGTGCAGTAAGTAGCTGTCTGTTCTTCAGGGAATTATTACCTGTGGGTTTTTACCAAAGAACTTGGGCAATTTGAAATCTTCTGATGGAACGTGCGCGCCGGCTGCTTCCCTGGCAGTGCCCAGATGGGCCAGCCCGAAGCATAAACAGAAACCACAGCCCCCACGGCACTCCGTGTCGTTTTCAGTGCCTTGGCAAAGCTTCCTGGTGCGTCCCCCCCGCCCCTGGGATCCACAGGGCCGTTGTACGGAAAGCCGAGGGGGAGGGTGACCCACGCACATCAGCACATCAGATGGGTGCAGATTTCCAAAGCAAGACTGAGCTTGGTTTCTTGGTGTGTTTATCGTTACCATTTTTAGGTGCCTTATATTCCCCAAGTATTCGGGGGCGGACAGACCCCTTGTCATAATACTAGACGGGAGCGGTTCCAAAGCAGACCTTTTAGAGCAGGTTCTGGTGTCCTCTCTCTGGCTCTGGGTGGAGCATGCAGGGCCTCAGGGAGCAGGGGTGTGCAGAGAAAAGCAAAGGTAATCTTCCTAGTCACGTTAACGGATAGTGGTTCCAAGGAATTAGAAAATGGCTATAAAATAACTTTAATGTCTAAAAATCTTTGGTCCTCTTCTTTTTTTCCTGCTAGGAGATTGAACTGATCACATATATTGATTTATATCCTGAGTTTGTGGGAACGTACAGGTTTGGAATGTCCTACTGTAAGACTGATGAATGTAAGGAGTTAATTTCAGGGTACAGCGTTGCCTTAATGGTTTTAAAGAATAAAACTATTTTTTAAAATTATTTGGTGAGTTTTGAGTGATGCTGTGAGGTGAACGTTCAGCTTGAAAATTCCTGGCCGTAGCATCTGCCCTCAGCCCAGGACAGCCCCCCGCTCAACCCTGCACCTGCACAGGGGCCTTCACCTGTAGCCTTAAGTCCTTCCGTGGACAGAATGGCCCTAGAACAGTGTGACCCTGAGATGACAGCCATTTATCTGACATAACGTGACACACGGGGAGCATGTGAAACAAACCCAGTGCACAGATCAGCCAGTAAGAGCTCTTTTTCCGTTCTCTCCTCAAACACGCATCTAACATTCTCCCGGCCGGTGAGTTGGCCTTGCGGTACTTACTAGGTGAGACCGCCCCGTTCTGCCCTCTGAGAACCACAGAGGCTCACACACGGTTGAGTGTGTCACCGCCTGGGGGCCGGGAAGGCAGGGGTGCCCGGGGCAGCCTATAGTCCACTGAGGGCTGGTGCTGAGTTCCCTGAAGTTTCCAGAGCAGAGTGAGGGAAGGAAAGGCAGGGGAAGGCATTCCTCTCCCTTGGGCTGGAGCCAGAGCCTGAGGGGACAGAAAAGGCTGGAAGTGGCAACACCCAAGCCCCACTCCACGCCAGATCCAGAGTGCCACGGAGAACAGCTGTCCTGCAAATGTTTCAGGGGAAGGATTACTTTCCAAAACGTTAACTGGTTGTCTGGGTTTTTAATTATAAATCCAACACATGATCGAGATTAAAAACATGTTCTAAGCATCACAAGGGTGGGAAGTGAAATCCCACTGTCCCCAGGCCCCCTAATCTCTCTCCGCACACCCAGGCACATTCCCGCAGGTCACTGTCCTGCGTGATCTGCGTGAACGCTCACTTCCGGGGACGGGAAGCGGGAGGCCCCAGCCCTCCTGCCTCCAGGTGAGCAGGAAGGGACAGGTGGCCTGGGCCAAGACAGGGAGTTTTGTCCCTTGGCTTCTGTGTCCTCGGGGTTGGGCAGAGCACCATGTCACCTGGAGGCAACTCCTGGATCTGACGAATAGTGCGAAGGGCACAGAGGGCCCCCGGGGGGCTGCGAGTGAGCAGGAAACAAGCCGGGAGATGACCCTGCAGGAAGGCCTAGAGCCCCAGGTCCGGAAGGAGAGCAGAAGGGCCAGCAGGCCCAGCCCTGGCTGGCTTTGTGCCAGTTCTCAGCCGTTGCTCGGTTCCTGCCCTGTGGTCTCAACGTCGAGGGCGGCTCTGGACGGGGCTAGGTCTGCAGGAGGTGTGGTCTGAGGTCAGCCTTCTGAGGGCCTTCTCTGCACGTCTCCCTGTCCTCTTGCTACCGCAGGCTGGGCCCCAGCTCCCAACGCTGCTCCTGATGGCCCCGAAAAGGGCCGGGCAGAGCAGTTCCCAGCTCAGCCCCCTCCCTGGCCCAGGCTGCACTCATGTCCTCGAACCAGGCTGGCTGGCAGGCTTCTTTGACGGACCTTTCCTTTTCCCCAAGTCTTGCCGAATTTCCCAAGGGAAGGCATCGATGTTCTCCTGGACACAGGGGAGGCAAAATCTCTTGGAATAGAATAAGCTACACTCCTGAAAGAGCAAAGGGGAAGGGTGGGGCTAAGTACCACAGAATGGGGAGCACGGAGCAGCTCCTCCCCAAGCCCAGCCCTTTCCACACACGGTGGGGGGGGGGGGGGTCCAGAACAGCACAAGGGAGAGCAGGGGCTGGGGGCCGGCCAGCCCCCTCCAAGAACGTGGCCATCACCTAAGGGAAAAAGATGGAGGAGAGAGGGGGCAGGAAACACCCAGACCCTTCAGGCAGTGGGGTGTCCGGGGGTTTTGAGCCTGCGATAATCACCCACCGAGGCTGGCAAAGGCAACAGAGAGAGAGGCAAGGCAGGCCTGGGTTAACCAGGGTGAAAGAGGCGGGATGGCACAGAAAGACTCGGGGGTCTGCCCTGCTCCGTCGCGGTCAAGGGCAAACAATGAGCCGGAGCAGAGGCCACACCTAAACAGTCAGAAATCCTAGATCCCTCCCTCTCCTGGTTATCGCACGAGTGGGACACAGACTTGGTAACCACCGCAGACCGAAAGGGCCACGAGCAGGTGGCTGGTCTGGGCAGGAGGTCACAACCACGGCCATTCTCCCCTGTGCCCATCCTCTGTCACTGAACTACGGAGACTCACTGCCCAGGCCCTGTCCAAAGACTGCTTTCCCAGCCCCTTCTGCCACTGGGTGTGGCCACGTGGCAGCTCTGTGCCACCTCCTGGTCATGCCCTTTGAAGGAATGGGGATGTGCTGTCTCTTCCTGCTGGCGGGAGCATAGGTACGATGGCAGGAGCTGCAGCAGCCACCGTGGACCCAGTGGATGTGAGGTGCTGAGTGGCAGCAGTGTCTTTCCTGCCAGCATCACCTGCTCTGGACTCTTACACGTATGAAAAATAAGTGAATACGGTTTGTCGTAATCATGCCACTGTATTCTGGGGTCTCTGTTCCAGCAGCTCAGAGTGTGCCTCAGCTAAGACAAGGCTGCCCTTCCTACAGTTCTCAGGAGAGAGCTGTTCCCGTGTAAGAGAGAGGACTCACTTGTCACTAACAAACTGTTCCATCAAAGAACACTGGAGACTTCGGAGACCACCCTCTCCTCTGCTCACCAAGGGCAGCCCAATTTGTAAGCGTGGCATTCAAGGCTTCTCGCCACCTGGCGCCACCCTCCTTTCCGGCCTTCATCTCGCAGCTTCCTCTCTGCCACTGAGTCCTCACCGGCCGCCCATCTCCAAACACCCCAGGCCTCTGCCTCGCGGAGGCTTCCTCCCACCCCGTCAAATCTCATCACCTTGGCCTTGCAGGGACAGAGGCTGTTTAAACCTTGTTGGCACTTTGCCCCCTGGCAGAAAGCCCAGGGACCCCTCTACTGCCCGTCACTCGGGTTACGGGGGCCGCACTCCTCCACCTCCCTCCATCCTCGGGTTTTCAAACAACAGGCTCACCACCCTGGTGGACTGGGCCCACTCAACCTCTCCAAACCTCAGTTTTCTCATCTATCAGATCAGTATAATACGGTTTTGCCCAGCTAGGCTTGGGCCAGATTGAAGGAATCTGCACTGGTAAAACAGGCCCCAAGCACAGGAATGCTCAAGAACGCTCCAGAAAGCACAGTTCCCTCCTCTGGAAGGTCCCGCCAAGAACAAGTAGGAAGAAGGTCACCGTCCCACGGAGAGAACAATGGCCACCCGCATGGCTGGTGCGGGGTGGGGGAAGGGCTGTCAGCACCCACTGCTCAGCCAGCACGGAGACCCTGCGACTGACCCCAGCCCGCCCCTCTGCCTGTCTGCTCACTTCCGTTGGCCACAGGACCCATCCATGATGAGGTGGCCTCCAAGAACCCCCCCGGCCCCCACCGAGTGACTGGGAGGGCTCCTAGGATCACCCAGCAAGGAAAGGCGGATGCTCACGCCGACGTCAGGAAGGCTCACGCGTCACCTTTCCCACACTCGTGCATGTGGGGTCCTGGCCACGGGGAGGGAGGGAAGGCAGCCCCAGCCCACGCAGCTTACCCACCGGGCCCACACACACCAGCCGGCTGCACAAACTGCACTGAGAGCCAAGGACCAGGAATCTGCCCTTGTCTGAGGTGAAGGGGTCCTTCATGACGTAACTCTCCTCCAGAAGGCTGCAGGACGGTAAGGCAGGTGTCGGTCTCCGGGTTAAGGGGGGTAGGAAGGGGCCTGGAGGTTCCGGAGGAGCTGGGTGACCCCTCAGGACACTCCTGAGGTGTCCAGAGCCCGGACAGGGATGGACCTACAGCTCAACACCCAAGTCGTGCATCACACTCAGGCTGGCACCAGCCAACAGCTCCGGACAGGGGGCCTGGGGGGGGGGGGGGGGTTCCGTGGCCAGGAGCCTGAAACGGGGTACTCACACGACAGACTGGGTGTCAGGGGGCTTCTGCCCCACGTAGCTGTATGGGGCTGTCAGGGCACAGAGCTGGCACTTAAACACACCCAGGGGACGGTGGTCTGCCTCACACTCCATCTGCAAGTTCAAGAGACAGGGCGCATCACCTGCAGAACCAGGAACGGTGCTCATCCCCTAAGCCTCCGGCTGCGTGTTTCTTACCCGTAAGACCCAGGACACCCCTTACAGACAAGGGACCTCAAGTTCAAAGTAAGCGGACAAAAGTCAACACAAGTTCGCGCGAGTCAAGGCTCTGGGCGATGCTTCAAGCCTCAACGGACTACAGAATCCGCTCCGCCCCTGGCCATTTGAGCCCTCTTTACCTCCGACAGTACCTATTTCCAGGACGGCCCCCTCGCACCCTTCGCCGTCCTGCACTTGCCCGCCTCCTCGCTCTCGCTCCACCTACAAGGCTTCCCCCCACCTCCACCTCCAGAACCTCCCTCGGGCTACTTCCAAGATTTTCTCTTATTTTTGGCCTTCGGCAGTTTGAATATACACATCTACGGGGTTTCTTTTCCGTACCGATCCTGTTCGCGCTTCTCTAAGCAAAGGGGGCGGATGCAAGTCTCCCCGGGCTTCGTCAGCACCCCCTACGTCCGGAAGGCGGCCGCGCCATCTCCGCCTGCCTGCCTCAGTTTCCTGGAGGGCCGCGCACGCCCGAGCCCGCCTCCGGGGAGCCTTCCCGCGTCCTCCATCCCACCCCAACGCCGCGGGCGGCCGCTCGGACCTCGGAGCCCGGACACCACAAGCCTCCGCCGAGCCGCCTGCGCCTCCAGGACGCGCCACTCGCCGCCGGTAACCGGCCCGGCCCAAGGCGCTTGCGCGGCCCCGCCCCCGACGGCCCCGGCCCCGCCCCCGACGGCCCCGGCCCAGGGCGCGTGCGTGGCCCCGCCCCCGGCAGCCTGGGGCGGAACTTCAGGGTGGACTTCCGGCTGCGGGGCGCGGCGGCGGCTGGAGTGAGTCAGGTCTTCCTCTGGTAGGAGCGCGTCGAGCGGGTATAGTGTTGCGGCTGGTCCCAGGCTCCCGTTTGCTCTCTGGGGGTTGGGACTTTATCCTTTGGGGACTTGAGAAATAAGGAGTATCTGGGAATAACAACCACTCCTGGACCTGGGCCCCAGGGATTTTAACAAGCGCTCTGATGTTCTTTCTAGCGGTTTTGACCTCGGGGTGCTTACAGCAAGGGTATTTTTTGGATCAATTCAAAGATCTTCTACTGTGGGGGTTTTTTTCTGGGTCTGCCCAAAGGTGGACCATCTGGAGGAAGCATTGCATATATAACCTGTAACCACTCAGATACACGACCTTGATCTCAGGATAGAGATCAGGTTAGACAAGTTACCAGATGGACTAGATAGGGGAGCCAAGGGAAATACTCAAAGAGCAAATATTCGTCTGTGATAGAAAGTAAAGTTAATTTTAAATTTGAGCTATCCACAGCTTTTAGTGTAAGAAAAAGTTTACCCAAAAAATCCACAAGGTTTAATATTATCCCCAAATATATATATTTTTAAATAGTTTCCCTGGGTGGCTCAGTGAGTTAAGCAGCCGACTCTTGATTTCAGCTACATGTCGAGAAACTACATGTAGAATAAGCACTATATCAAAACAATGAAACAACTGGCCACAGAATGGGAAAAGATACTTCCAAAAGATGTATATGATAAAGGACTGTCATCCAAAATGTACAAACAACTCTAAAAAACTCAACTAAAAGAAAACCTGATTTAAAAATGGGCCAAAGACCTGAACAGACATCTCACCAAAGAAAATATAGACGGGAGGTAAGCATAGGAAAAGATGCTCCATGTCCCAGATCATCAGGGAAATGTGGATTTAAACAATGAGTTACCACTCCATACTTGTTAGAATGGCCAACATCCAAACGCTCACAACACCAAATGCCAACAAGGGTGTGGAGCACCAGGAACTCTCCTTCATGGCTGGCGGGGATACAAAATGGTACAACCATTTGGGAAGATGGTTTGGCATTTTGTTACAAAACTAAACATAGGCTCAACATACAGCCCAGCAATCATACCCCTTGGGACTCCCCAAAGGAGTTAAAACTTACGTCCACACAAAACCTGCATGTGGGTGCAGGGTAGAGCAGTTCTGTGCATAATTGCCCAAACTTGGATGCAACCAAGATGTCCTTCAGCAGGTGAATGGATAAGTAAACTGTGGCCCATCCGGGCAATGGAATCTTACTTGAGACTGAAAAGAGAGGTGTTATCAGGTCATGAAAAGACATAAAGGAAAACAAAAACAAAACAAAACAAACAAACAGACATAAAGGAAACTTAAATGCATGTTACTAAGTGAAAAAAGCCAATCTGAAAAGCTTATATATTATATAATTCCCCCTATATGACATTGTGGGAAAGGCAAAACTATGGAGAAAGTAAAAAGATCAGTGGTTGTCAGGTGTTACAGGGGAGGGAGGGATGAATAGTTGGGACACTGAGGATCTTTAGGGCAGTGAAATTATTCTGTATGGTAATATAATAGTGGATCCATACCATTACACATTTGTCCGAATTCCTAGAACATACGACACCAAGAGTGAGCCCTAATGTCAACTATGGGTTTGGGGTGACAATGTAGATTCACCAGTTGTAACAAATGAACCACCTGGTGGATGTTGGTAACTGGGGAGGCTGTGCATGTGGGGGGAGGGGGGGGTCACTGGAAAATCTCTGTAGCTTGTTTGAGGTGAACCTAAAACTGATCTAAAAAATAAAGTATCTTTTTTTTTTTTATTTTATTTTTCAACGTTTATTTATTTTTGGGACAGAGAGAGACAGAGCATGAACGGGGGAGGGGCAGAGAGAGAGGGAGACACGGAATCGGAAACAGGCTCCAGGCTCTGAGCCATCAGCCCAGAGCCCGACGCGGGGCTCGAACCCACGGACCGCGAGATCGTGACCTGGCTGAAGTCGGACGCTTAACCGACTGCGCCACCCAGGCGCCCCTAAAGTATCTTTTTAAAAACACCAAAATAGCATTCAAATTTGATGCAGGGAAATGAGAACTAGGGAATAGAAACATTTGATGCAGTCTGAATCCGAAGATTCGTGCCAAATAATCCTGGAACTTATCTCTATAGAGACTACTTTCAGGCCACTTTGGATCAAGGTGGATCTCTATCGAAAAGGGATTTGAACAAAGTGAGTGGACTGGGGCAGTTTCCGCTTCTGTCTCTCTCTCTCTCTCTTTAATGTTTATTTCTGAGAGAGACAGAGAGAGAGAGAGAGAGCAAGGGGGAGGGGAAGAGAGAGAGGGAGAGAGAGAATCCCAAGCAGGCTCTGCACAGTCAACGCTGAGTCCGACACAGGGCTTGAACTCATGAACTGTGAGATCATGACCTGAGCTGAAGTCGGACGCTTACCCGACTGAGCCACCCAGGTGCCCCTCCACTTCTCTTAATAATATCCCAGCACTGGAAAATGTGAACTTAGCAAAACACAAATACCTTCTGGATGGAGGTAAACTGTGAGAAATGGTGGTAGACATGAGATGAGGATAACATTTAGATGAAGAAATGAAAGTTTTTCACATGTGCTGTCTTTACGACGTGTAAACATGACATTAACATCCGTGGGTTCAATTCTAAATTTAAAGATTTAAGAATTTTATTGACGGGGCTCCTGGGTGGCTCAATCGATTAAGCATCTGACTTCAGTTCAGGTCATGATCTCATGGTTCAGGAGTTCGAGCCCCTCATCAGGTTCTGTGCTGACAGTTCAGAGCCTGGAGCCTACTTCAGATTCTGTGTCTCCCTCTGTCTCTCTCTCTCTGCCCTCTCCCGCTCCCGCTCTGTCTCTCTCTCTCTCCCACTCTGTCTCTCTCTCTCAAAAATAAATAAACATTTAAAAAATTATCTTTAAGAATTTTATTGACCGGGGCACCTGGGGGGCTCAGTCGGTTAAGTGTCCGACTCTTGGTTTCAGCTCAGGTCATGATCTCATGGTTTGTGAGTTCGAGGCCCGAGTCAGGCTCTGAGCTGACAGCGCGAGCCTGCTTGTGATTCTCCCTCTGTCTCTGTCTCTCTCCCTCCCCTGTGCATACTATCTCTCAAAATGATTAAATAAACTTAAAAAATTATCGAGAATTCCACTTGCCACTCCCCTCAGGAGAGTGCATGCTCTCCCAACTGAAATAATTAGAAACAATCCATGTGCTCCGAGGACTCAGGAAAAGTTTTGTAACTTGGCATTATCGTCCACAGGACATAATTATATGAAAATCTTTGTTCTTATCAACACGATGTTTTTCTGTAATGACTGCAAAAGAACACAGTTTTATAGGAATGCATACATAATACTTTACAGATAGATTATGTACGTCTCTTTGCTCATCCAAGGGCCAGTGGCCCATCAAGAGAACACCCAAATGTACACAATAATAATTCAGTTATCTTTGATATTTTGCCAATTTTCAGCTATATAAAAACCATCGCTTAACATAGTGTTTTCTCATTACAAAGGTGTGTCTGTCAAGGTAGGTGGATAGAATATATTATATGTAATGGTTTGTAAGTTTGTTTCATAACCTTTAAATATTTAGACATATGGAGGCTTGTAACATCTCCTGGTGCCACCTTCCCCAAGGAGTAACTTGCTAGGGAAGATAATTACCCATATGTTCTGGCGGTACTTAACAACTTTTTTTAATGTTTGTTATTTTGAGAAAGAGACACACACACACAGTGCAAGTGGGAGAGGGGCAGAGAGAGAGGGAGACGCAGGATCAGAAGCAGGCTCCAGGCTCTGAGCTGCCAGCACAGAGCCCGACGTGGGGCTCGAACCCACGAACCTCGAGATCATGACCTGAGCTGAAGTCAGATGCTTGACAGACTGAACCACCCAGGTGCCCCAGGCCTGAGGTTTTAAAGTAAGCTTGTAAAAGTAGAATATACATCCAGAAAAGTCCAGCCTTCCTAAGTGTATGGCAAAATGAATCTGCGCGAAGAACAACAATGTAACCAGCGCCCAGTGAAGCCCTTGTAATACACACATGATACACTGAATACCAGCCACACACCAGATTTACCACCGGCGGCGCTTCCTTCAGGCTCAAGGCAAAGAAGGCAAAGTTCGGCTCTCTGTGGTGTGGAGGAGGGAGGATGCATCTAGAGACCTGTTTTTGTTGCCTATGGACAAAATGCCTTTACTGTTGTATCATTTTTAAGTAAATTTTGAACAGTAAAATATACATACAGAAGCAGGCCTTAAAAATGCAAGTTTCCGGGGCATCTCAGTGGCTCAGTTGGTTAAGCATCCAGCTCTTGATTTTGGCTCAGGTCGTGATCTCACAGTTCATGAGTTCCAGCCCCACATCAGGCTCTGTGCTGACGGTGCGGGAACCTGTTTGGGATTCTCTCTCTTTCCCTCTTTCTCTGCCCCTCCCCCACTCGCTCTCTCTGTCTTTCAAAATAAATAAATAAACTTAAAAAAAAAAGATTTTTTAAAAATGCAAGTTTTCGGAGCCCTGGGTGGCTCAGTCAAGTCGAGCATCCAACTCTTGATTTCCACGTGGGCTCGAGCCCCATGTTGGGCTCTGTTCTGGCCACCCGTGCACACTCTATCTAAAATAAAATTGTAAAAAATGCAAGTTTTTGGAATGAACAAGAGTCTGAGGCGGATGTACCCCCCCGCCCGCCCAGAGCCACAGACGGAGAGCTCTCTAGAAGATTTGTTGAACTCCAGAGTTCTTAAGGGGCTAAACTGAGAACAAATCCAAGAACGTTCATCTTGGTTTCCTGTTCGGTGTGGACTTGGGAGGGTATTCAGAACTGTCGCCAACTTGTTCTGGAACATAGCTACGCTATTCCTGGAAATATGAGGAGGACAAAGGAATCTTTAGAAATGGCTTTAAACTTGCTAAGTTGTGGTTTCGTTGCTTGAACTGCACAGGGTCCCCAGAGAAACCCATGTGGATGCACTTTTTCCCTCCTGGTGAGGAAGCAGCCACAACCCAACAGGAGGAAAAGTCTAGAACCATTCACATTTTATGTTTTTGTGTATGAAAATAAGGTAATAACGATGATGACGATGATGATGATAACTCCTTCAAAAAAACCCTGTATATTTGTCTCACTTGTTACTTTGTTTTCCTGATAATGTTGCATTGGCATTTCTACATTTCTTAACCATATAATACTTATCATTGCTCTATTGGATTAGAAGGCCCCTGGCGCTCTCTTCTTTCCTAATATGCGTGGGAAAGTCCTGTGACCGCCAGACTTCTCATTGTAACCAGAAGTTGAGAGCCTCGTCTCCTTCGTTGGACCTACAGCTGTCTGCCTGGTCCTCGCTCAGACGGCTTCCATGTCGGTACCAGGAGGGGGTGGTCCCCTTCCTGCACCAGGAGGCCTCTCTAGCTGGCACTCCCTCCCTCCCAGTGCACAGCTCCAGGTCATGGGGTACAGCCACCCCCAGAACATTCTTCCTGGGAAGGGAGGCCAACCGGTGTGCCCTGAGCCTGGAGAGGGGCCCAGACTTCAGCTGATTGCTAATTTGGGAAGAGTGTCTGGGTGCATTGACCCCATGCCTGTGTGGGTCTCCCAGGCTCTAAGGGGAGGACTGCCCCCGGCTTCCCATGGCTGGGGCTTAAACCCTCTCATCCTGCACTCCCACAGGCAAGTGCATGGATCTGACCGGACCACAGCCGGCCTCTGCAGGTAAAAAGTAATTATTTGGCCCCTGTGTTTACTTGTTCTCAACCTGTTCAGGAGTCGGGTGGTAAAGAGGGGTGCTATCTACGACCGTGCACGCCAGTGGAGGCCAGCGGGCCGGTATGGACCCGGCCACTCCCATGACCTCCCCACGAGGGGACTTAGAAAAACCGTATCTGCCCTGTGGACACTGCTGTGTGAGTCGCATGCAGCACGGAGTGCCACGGCCATTCCGCCCCGCTCAGGACCGCAGGGGCCCTGGGGAAACCGCAAGCGCCTGGGACACAGCCGCCACCCCCCTGGTTTGGTCGTCCCCCTCTGCCGGCCCTCCACGTGGAAGGCAGGAGCCATCCAAGTATATGCCCTTCAAGCAGAAATCACTGCAACTCTCAGAGAAGAAAGCTCACATTTAATTCTGATAAAGCTTAAAGTGGCATCTACATAAATGAACATGCTTCTGAGTGAAACTATAAGACTACTACCCCTGTTTCTCTTAAACAATAAGCCACATTTTCTTTAATACTCCTAAGTAACCCACCATGCCATCAACAACCCAGAGCCCCAGTCCTGGATGGATATATTACTGTCGTCACACACATAGAACATTTGCTGTCTTTCACTGTGAACCCTCACCCCAACACACACAACCTTTTGGTCATTAAACGAAATTCATGTCTCAAGGCCCGGAAAGTGTTGTTAAACTTTACATCTTTAACTTGCAGTCGCCCTAAAGAATAGGTGGGGAGCTTCAGACTTCCGACCGTCCGTTCCCATCCCTGAATTCAAACGCAGGGGAACAAATCCTGGAACTCCCCACAAGGTCCCTCCAGCCCTGCCCCAGCTGGAGTGTGGGAGGTAGGGGTGGGGAGGGGAGGGGCGGGGCAGGGGCAGGGCGGGGAAGCTCCGGCCCTGGTCTGCAGAGGGAGGTCCCAGAGGAACTGAGGGAGCCACAGGCTCTCGGCTCCCAGCCCTGGTTGGGGGGGGGGGGGAGTCTCAGCAGGAGAAGGCTCTGCCCTGGGAAGGTAGATTGGGGCGGAGAGGGGGCGGGACTCTTGCCTGTGGTTCTTGACACTGTCCCTGATCATACAACGAGATAAACCATTTTCTTCCCGTTAATGTTTCTGGTCTTGAGCCCCAGATACCGGCGGCTCTTCTTCTCCGGCTGCCCATACAGCATGTCCTCAAAGAACTCCGGTTTGTCTCTGGCCTTGGGTTGGAAGAACACACACCGACACACGGTCCTTAGCTTGCAACACAGATAGGTCATTGCTTCCGCTTCGTCCGATGGCTCCTCGTACACGGGCTGCTTCATTTCCTCATAGGCTGACAAAATCACCGCCTGAAATAAGTTGATCAGTATACAGATCATCACCAGCATGAAGGACGAGAGGAACAGGACCCCCAGCACCCGGTTGCCGGAGAACTCGGTGTTCTGAAAAGCCGAAACGCAGTAGGAGAATATTGTCTGCGTGGCGTGAATCAGGTTGTTGTAGTTCCATTCGTGCTGGCCGAACACCAGGTAGCCAAAGGCCATGTACACGAAGAAATACACGGACACCACCAGCGCCATGTGGCAGATGCCGGGGAGGGCGGTCTGAATGGCCCTCTGGGCCAGGCGCACGTCATAAAAGAATCTGGAGTACCTGAGGGTCTTCAAGATGGTCAGAAACAACAGGAAACCCAAAATGATCCTCATGATGTGATCTACCTGAGAAACTGCATGAAAGGGGACAAACTCCACGGGGTTCGACAGGTAAAATTGAATTATGCCAGCGGCCAGGAAGTGTTTCCTGAGAAAGAGCACGATCAGCACGGTAAATATGCATTTTAGAGCAAAGTTGAGCAAATTGTACACACTTGTCACGTAGGAGGCCCTTTCTTGCAAAATGATATAGCCCTCGTCGACAACGTAGGCT
This sequence comes from Felis catus, assembly GCF_018350175.1. NCBI lineage: Eukaryota > Metazoa > Chordata > Mammalia > Carnivora > Felidae > Felis > Felis catus. The sequence continues at coordinate 138,512,198 of NC_058374.1, forward strand.
ACGAAGAAAATGAGGACGGCCGCGTACAGGTAGATCTCAGCGGACGTCCTCCTGTCGAAGTCAGCAAGCGAGAAGGAATGCACGGACGTGCTCGTGTTTACGACTCCCGGCTGTGAAACCTCAAAAATGACAGAAATGCTGCAGAATAGACTGACGTCCGGGTTAAAGGTGGTCAGCTCCAGAATCACGGCCCAGGTCTTCTCATCAAGCCAGTTGTTGCTCTGGAGCTCCCCGAGCCGCATGCTGGAATTAAACTGCTGCTGTTCCGGAAAAAAATAGAACACATAGCCCCCCGACCTGTAGGTGTGTAAGAGTCCATAGGAGAAATACGCCCACGTCTTCTCTTGAGGCTTGTAAGTAAACCCATTGGTGTTCTTGTCCACAGCCCGCTTACCCACTTTATCCCAAACGTTAGAGTAGCTTCTGGTGTCTTCTGGGTCTGTGCCATACTCCGGATGACAATGGATGTCTCTGTCGGTGCTGTTCTGCACAAAGTCTTGGGCGGGCGGGCAGAGTTTTTCGCCGGGTTTGGCCCTCACTTGCCTCAGGAGCGGAAGGCCAAGGATCTTGGAGGAGCTGTCGGGAAGAAAAGTTGGGTTCGGGTCGTTGTGGAGCAGAGGCAGCAGCACGTGGTCCAGCCACCGGTAGATGTCCTCCAGCTTGGTCACCGTGCCGAGGTCCACAGAGAACTGATCGCGGATGAACTGGTTGTAGTAGAAGCTCTCGGTGTGGCGCAGGAGGGCCACGAGCCTCAGCAGGAGCGCCAGAAACAGGAAGTGGGTGAGAATGTAACTGAGGAACAGGAGCGCCCTCCTCTTGGTTCTCTTCTTTCTTTGGAATATTCGGATTTCGTCTTCGGTGAGGGGTTGGTACATCCTTGAGCTTCGCAGCTGCGTGATCTGCTCGTGTCGCCTTTTCATTTCTTCCGGGCCCATCTTCGCGTGGAACAGCTTGATCTCAGTGTAGTGGTACTTGCTTGCCCACGAGAGGTTTTTACAATACTTGGGCCTGCTCGTCCTGACGCCTGACAGGAGGATAATTTTGGACGGCTGCACCAGGAAAATGGACAGACAGAACGCACAAAACGAAGCAAAGAGCCACTCTATGGACTTTTCGTAGCCGTAGGTCAGCCCATAAAATACAATGAAGAACGCGGATATACTGCAGGTGGCGAAAACCAAGAACCATGCTACATAAACGCAACACCCAGGCAGGACGATCCTGTGCTTCTCTTGGAGTTCTGGAGGATTCGCCTGGGAGGGCGGCTGCGCAGGAGCAGCTTCCTGATCGTCCTCTGCGTTTCGGTTACTGGCGTTCATGTTAACATCTCGGGGCCGGGAGACCTTGCCCTCTGCTTTCTTACCCCGGTGCTGCTCTGGCGCTTTGGGAGCTTTAGGGCTTTTCCTGGGGGGAAGCTTCGAAGCTGCTCTGGCAGGGGCACCGTCAGTTTCCTGAGCGTGCCACTTTTTCAGATGTTCCTCCCAGTATTCACTTGGGACTCGCATCAAGGGGGTCTTCTGGGGAGACACCTCCTCTACAGTCACGCGAGGTTCCTCCTGGGAATAGGTGAACAAAAAGGCGATCAGTAGTTGCACAGGGATGGTGATTAGGACACTTTCCAATCCTATCATCATTGACCTGATGTACTTTGTCTCTTTGGGATCCGTGTCTTCTTTTCTGTTGAGATTAAAGAACATAATGTTGCATAAAAGGGAAGACAATAACATGGCTAAACAACAGGACAGCCGCTGCAGCCTATTGAACGGCCTAGCACTGACCCCGGAGAAAACAGAGAACCACATGTGATTTTTCTCCAGCTTGTAAATGGAATCTATCAGGAAATAGTCCTTCTTCTCTAGAGGCTGGTCAGGGGGGGTAACGTGAAATGTTCTGTCCAAAGAGGTGTCAACAGAAAGCCATTTCCGGCAGAGGAACAGCCAGATGTGTCTGCTCAACAGATTTTCCACTTTGATTCTGCTTAAATACCAACTGGGGGCTCTGCCCTCATTGTTGTGCCACACGCGAATGGAATGGATGTCCCCCAAGTCACGTTCCGTTGTGAGGAGGAAAGTGTTGATGCTTCCACGGGAGAGGGTGGTAAAATAGGGGTGGCTCAAACAATGCACGTTGCCGTCACCCTCCGTGCCCTTAAGTTGGATGAAGACGTTGGCCCTGGTCCCAGCCCCACAGCGCATTCCTGTGAAAATGGTGAGCAGGTAACACACCTTATCGTAAGGATCGTTGTCAGGTAGGATTATCACGTATTGCCGAAGAAGCTGGTCCATGGCATCTTTGTGCAAGACCCAGAACGCTAGGAATACGTACACGAGCACAATGAAAAGTACAGCAAAGAGAGTCACGGGGTTTTGGGTGACATTCCTGATGACCTCCAGCCGTAGGTCTACGGGATTAGGGACCACAATCACATTGGCCGTCAAAAAGTGGGTTTGCAGGTGCAGGCTGGCTTTTTTGATCGTGGCCAGCTGCCGCCGGGCCCTCCTTGGGTTTTTGCAGATACAGTGCATTCTGTCCCAGGTGGTCTCCTCTCCGAGAACACAGTTGTCTTCTCTCCAATCGCTCTGGATCCCGTACATGTCTAAGCACTGAACGCTGAAAAGGGCGATTCTCACTAGCTTGTTACTGGGTGCCATGACAAAGCGAGGTGCCTGCAGAGCCATGGTCACGGTGCACTCGGACGAGCTGCCTCGCTGAGCTATGACTTGCAGCAGGGACGGTGGAAGGCAGACCACGCGGGCCTTCTTAACCACACAGGCCTGGTCAAACAGGTCACTCTGGTTGGCGATGGGAGGGATGTCATAGGGCACGAAGAAGGTGGCCACCAAAGCGGCGGGGGTGATCTCACTGCCAGCATATACCAATACCGTGAACACCAGGGTGACTTCCGTCATGATGTGGACCAGCACCTCATTCACTGCACTGCTGTCCACCTCAAAGCTAAACTCCCCCGTCGTCCTTTTGAAGGGCTCGTTAACTTCGTGGGGCGCGTTGTCGGGTCCCACCGTGAGATTAAAAGCTGCAAAGCTCAAGTTTCTTCTGACGATGTGCACTTCGACCACATCAGGTGTGATCTCTAGCACGTTGCCTTTGGCGGGGATGCCTGTCATTTTGAACCCAACCACCTCTGCAGGATAGCTTTCCTGCTGACTTAACCAAGGAAAGGGATCATCTGCAAACTCACAAAACATGGTGGAGATCGGAGCATTTTCAGGCAGAAGGGGGACACTGCTCGCATTGAGCACTGGACGAAAATAATTTCGGCCGAGCTTCTTGTTGGTGAAGGCCTCGTTAATATCCCGCTTTTCTGTTTTCTTGAGGTACATGTTAAAGCTGGAGGCCATCATTGCAGTGGTTTCATTCCCTGGCACCATGCCAGCCAATATTGTGTCTGCTAGAAACTCCAACCCATAGAAAGGCTCATCCACTACTTCATAGGGAACACTCAGTTTAAGGATATTAGACAGACTTGTTAATATCCCAGTGCTCACGATTTCTATTCGTTCAGAGCTAAAGGATTTATGTTTTTGATGAGATTGTCGTAGGGCGTGGTTGGCTTGCCAGACCCTCACTGTGGCAAGTTTCTGAGCCATTCGAGTGAATCCAGAGGTTGTCTGGGTTACTTTAGCCATACACACGACCACCTGGCTAATTTCCTCCAAAGTGCTGTTGGGAAGAACGAAAGTCTGGTTGACGAGGTGTTCCCGGAGTCTGGTTTTGTCAGCTTGCAAAGTTAAGTCAGCTTTCATGCTATTCACCACAGAAGCTGCTATATAAATTAAGTAGCCTGCAGGCAAAAATTCCCGCTGGTCAAGCAAAGTAGAGAGTGATGAAGTTGGTCCCATGGTGAAATTGAATAATCGATCAAGCACATTCTTTGATGAGATTTTGTCCGTAGGAGCCCGTACGGTGGCGTGCAGGGTCACCGGAGTAAAGGCTCCTAGAGAGTCATATACCTGAACAATGATCTTCATGACATAATGATTAGCCAATCCACCAACGGGGAGAAAGGAAGGGGGTGATGTGGACTCATGCCCCCAATACAGGATGGCCCCCAAGGTGTTCTCTTTCACAGAACTGATTTGCCCAAAACCGTACAAATCAGAAACTACTATTTTGTATGCAAGAGGGATGTTCTTGTCCGTGAAATTAGTACACCGGATGACAAACTTGGTTAAAAGTGAAAGTCCCTTAGCTGGATTGATGTTGCACTGCCCGGGCTGAGGAGCGTAGTTAATAGCAAAGGAGTACCTCAAGGTCAAGCCCGCTCCGCTCCAAGTTATTGCGTATACAGAAACCAAAAACTCAGCTTCGGAAAAATCCCTAAAAGCAAAAGCTTTTATGGTCAGATAAGCCCTGGCCCTCCCTGTTGTGGTTTGTCTCGCCCAATCAAATATGATCTCTTTACCTGAAGACGACAGAATCGACCACTTATAGTAATCATGGTCTCCTGCACACCCGGTGCAATTTAGAAACAAAGAGAATCGATCTGAAATAATCAAATTACGATTGCAATTTTCAATGCATGAAATGTGTGCTGCGGGTCTTGGTCCTGGGAGCACATGCACCCTCCTATCGGCATACGCTGTTCTACTGCCCTTCCGGATCACCATTCTGAAATAATACACATCTTTGCCTCTCAGTGTTCTTGGCAAAAATGACAGGATGGGGCCAGAGGCCTCCTTCCACCGCAGATCGGTCTGCTTTGCAGTGAGACAGACTTTCCTGCTTACCACTATAATTGTCTCTCCTTGGTAGTTATTTTTATCTTTGGTGCAGTACCAAGAAAAAAGGAGTCCCTCTGAAGAGTTGCCTGAATCTGGGTCTGATGACCTGCTTCCATCCAGAACCAGCGAATCTGTGAAATTCATTGTTATGTTGGGCCTGGCAGGAATAACCACCGCCTGTAGGGGGCTTCGAAGAACGGTGACGTAGACGATATCGGAGCCTGTTGCCCGAGGTGTATTTGACTTCCTTGTGTAGATGGTGAGAGTGAAGTTAAACACGTACACCCCCCAAGATAAAGAATTGGGGGGGATTTCCATATACGCTGGAGTCCTCCCTAGGCTGAGTTGTGGTACGTCCAAAGGCTGATTCCAGTCCGGCACGTCGGACACGGAGGGCACGGAGAAGACTTGCCAACTCGGATTAAATAAGGTGGCTTCCAGGCAGTCGTACTTAAAGGTTGCATTCAAGGTAGTGTGCATTCTCCTGCTCAACACCACCGGATCTCGGTCCCTATTGATCCTTACCAGGCTGACAACACAGGGCAACTGTGCGGATAACTGGCAGGACACGGAAGACTCGATGGCTTGGGGGCCGTCCGAGTTGACGGCTTCTAAAACAACAGGCGTGGGCCCATCCGTGGGGCACTTGGCTTGGGCCACGAAGCCCGCGTAGAGGCGAGGGTCGCCGGCGGGCAGAGCAGAGGAGGCCTGGCGGGGGCGCCGCACGCTGGCGGGTGGGACGGGCACGAGGCGGAAGGTCCACTCCGGGCGCCCGAGCGCGCCGTGCAGCGGGGTGCGCCACAGCAGGGACAGGCGGCCGCGGCACGCCCACAGCTGCAGGTCCACGAGCGTGGGCGCGGCGACCCCGGGGGCGCGCAGCAGGACGCGCACCCGCAGGCAGAGAGGGCGCGCGGGGCCGCGGGGCAGGCAGAGGCCGCCGCCGCCGCTCAGGACCACGCCGCCGCCCGGGGTCGCGCGGGGCCGCAGGCGGAGGCGGACGCCGCCGCCCGGCCCTCCGAGGCCCGGGACGCCCCCGAAGGTGCGCAGCGCGGCCGCGTCTCCCTGCGCGGCGGGCGGGGGCCGGCGGGCCGAGGAGGGGCCCTGGCGGCGGGGGCTGGGCGCCCCGGGAACGAGGACCGCGGCCCGGGCCGTGCGAGGATCCGGGGGCCGCGGGAGGCGGCCGCGGCCCAGGACCAGGCCCAAGACCAGGCCCAGGCCCAGGAGGAGAAGCGCGGGCCCGGGCCGCATGGCGCCGCCTCCCCGGGAACCTGGGAGCCGCCGCGGCCAACGGCCGCGGGTGGGGCGCGGGCCGCGGGATCACAGGGGCGACGGGGTCACGACCTGGAGCGGCGAGTGGGGCCTGGGCTTCCGGGATCCCCCCGCCCCCTCCCACGCCTGTGTAGGCCTCGATCGGGGAGCGGTGATGGAATTAAGTCTGCCAAGGTTCCCAAAAGCCTGAAAGGCCCCTTAGCGGGAATCCTACTCCCCTGGGAATATCCAGTTTCAAGACGAGGTCTGTGAGCTCCCCAAAAGCCCAGGGTTTCTCTTTTTTGCTCTTCATTCTTAAGTTGAAACCCGAAGTCACTGATTGTAGATCTTTCTTCTTTCCTAATAGAAGCATTTAAGGTTAAGTGTCCCACCAAACGCTTTGTAACCGCATCCTGCCTGTTTGTGGTATTAACGTTATCATTCAATTAAATTTTTTTCTACTTTCCCCTGTTTGGGTTTTGACCTACAAATTAAAGATGTGTGGTTTATTTTTCAGATATCTGGAGTTTCTGTGAAATTTTATGGGCTTTGATTTCTAACTTAAGCCTGTTGTGGTCAGAGAACACATTCTATGTGATTTTGATCCCTTTACATTTATTGAGACTTGTTTGAAAGCTCATACCTAGTGTGGTCTGCCTTGATGTGTTGTCCACGTGTACTTATCCCACCTTTGTTGGGTGGGCTGCCCTATAAATGCCAACCAGAACAAGATGGTTGGTACTGACACTTGGTTCTTCCATGTCCTCTCTGGGTTTTTGTCTAGCTTTTCTATCACTTGCTGAGAGAGGATGTTAATCTCTCCTATTATGACTAGAGAATCGTCTATTTTTAATTCTGTCAATTTTTGCTTCATGTATTTTGAGGCTCTATTAGATGTATACACATTTTGAGGTCATGTCTTAATGAATTGGCCCTTTTATCATTGTGAAATGTCTGTGTTTATCTCTAGCAATAATCTGTGTTTTGAAGTCTAGTTATGTGATATTAAAATAGCCAAGTTTTATGTTTTTTTTTAAATTTTTTTTCAATGTTTATTTATTTTTGGGACAGAGAGAGAGACAGAGCATGAACGGGGGAGGGGCAGAGAGAGAGGGAGACACAGAATCGGAAACAGGCTCCAGTCTCTGAGCCATCATCAGCACAGAGCCCGACGCAGGGCTCGAGCTCCCGGACCGCGAGATCGTGACCTGGCTGAAGTCGGACGCTTAACCGACTGCGCCACCCAGGCGCCCCGCCAAGTTTTATGTTAATTGTATCTTAGTGAAACTGGAAAGTAAAATAACCATACTAGCCTTCTTATGCCTACGGTCTATATGGCGTATTTTTTCTCATTCACTTACTTTCACTCTATTTATGTCTTTATATTAAAGTGTTCTTTTGTAGGCAACATTTAATAGGGCTTTTATTTTCTTATCCTCTCTCTCTCTCTCTCTCTCTCTCTCTCTCTCTCTCTCTCTCTCTCGCATTCTCTCTGAGTGCACCACACACCAAGGAAAGGACATAAGAAGGCAGCCATCTGCAAACTAGAGAGACGACCCTTACCAAGTACCTGACACGCTGGCCCCCAGACCTTGGACTTTCGGCTCCAGTATTGCCAGAAATATTTGCCGCTCAAGCCCCCACTCTAGGGTATTTTGTTTTAGCAGCCTGAGCTGACTAAGACCACAGGAAAGATGAGGGCTGAAAACTCAGATTGGGGCCATCAGAGGTCATGTTAGGGGAGGAGGCACAAATGGAGAAGGCAGACTCTGGACTCCCCCAGTATTTAGAGGTCAGGCCAACAAGGCGCCAGAGAAGCAGCCTCAGTGGGGCTGGCGGGGAAACCAGGCAGGTGTGGTGTCCTGGAAGCCATAGGAAGGGGGTGGGGTGGGGGAGGTGGTTCAAGTAAGGGGCTGTGTCAGACCAAATGATGAGGAACCGGAGGCGGAGGCAGCGGCTGGGTTTGGGCCCGCAGGGCCTTTAGTGTCCCAGACAAGTGCAGTGTCAGTGGTTCAAACAACCATGTAAAACTCTGGACAAGTTTTGCCGGCATGGCAGAGCAGAGAAGTGTATATCTGAGATCTACAAAGATAAAAAAGAGCGCTGGTATGCCCACATCCCAGCCAAGGAGATAGAAGGATCCCAGTGCAGTCCCAGGCCTCCGCGTGCCCTGCAAGAGAGAATTCTCAGCACCACCAGGGCATCATTGATGTGAGTTTCGTTTCTGCTGCTGCCTCGTGTTTCTTGACTGTTTACACAGGAACCAGTCCCTCCGCAATGCACTGTTTTGCCTGTTGGTAAACGTCACCTAAGGGGATCATGTAGCACATTTTCTTCCACAGACTGTAGTTGTGAGCACGGTTTGCTTCAGTTCAAAAAATGACCTCTAGAAACGTGTGCGCGCCAGGCTTCCGCGGGGGACTCCAAAGAGCTTGAAAGTGACCGCTGCCTTAGGGCCCCCCTGCCTCCCGAGGGACTCCGCGGCGGCGGCCCCAACACGGTCGCCTGCAGGCGGGAGCCCCCTGGCGGGGGTGGGGCAGGAGTTGGGAAGGTGAGCGAATCCCGAGCTGCCCCGCTGCCCTGCGGGGGAGGCGAGTGCGCCCACCGAGGCTCCCGCAGCGGCTCCTCCCCTCCGGCAGGCGCGGACCCCCTCGGAGCGCCCCCGGGGCGGGGCGGGGCCAGTGCCGCGGACCAGTGAGCTCGCGGGGAAGCGCGGCAGCTCCGCCCCGCGGTGTCCGCCCCACTCTCCCGCCCCGACGCGGAAGGTGCGGAGTCGTGCGGGGTCGCGCGGATCCACATCACCGGCCCGGCCACCCACTTGCCCCCATGGCCGCCACCGCTCCGCTGCGCGACTGCCAGGTACGCGGAGGTTGAGCCCGGCCGGGCCCCGCGGCCCCGGCATGGCTTGGCGCTCGGCGGCGGGGACGGGACCGACCTGCGCGGGACCCTGGATCCTCCGGGGAACCGGCCCCCGAGGGACAGGCGAGCACCTGGGTGCAGGAAGGGACCAGAGTACCCTCCTGTGGGACCCCAGCGGCGCGGCTCGGACCCCGCGGAGACCCCGAGACCTATAATGCGTTAGCCCCAGCCAGTGTGGCTCAGGAGTGTCTCTTTCGGACCCTCCAGGGTGGGCAGCCTGAACCCATTTTGCAGATGAGGAAGGTGAAGTTCAGAGGAGCCGGGGGACTTGCCCCCCCAGCCGTGCAGCCTGAGGAGCTGCCCGCTGTGCTCCGGGAGTAGAGGACATTTTCCTTCCCAGGGCGGGGACGCAGGTCTGTGCACCCCGGCAGGATCCAAAGGGCAGCCCTAACAGTGAACAGTTCTAACGATCTCTAGATCTTTCTGCTGACAGACTTGTAGGTCTGCATCATTTGATAAAGTGGAGAGAGGAGAGGTATTGTTGCTGTGCTTGGCAGATACCGTGTTTGCCCGCCAGTTGGAAAGTCCACCCTGCCGGGCCAGGCTCTCTAAGGCTCTACCCCTTTTCTGTCCCCCTAGACCTCCCCTCAGCCAGATCAGGGACTCCCGTTTCCTGAGTGCTCCCCTGGCAGACACTTCACAGTCACCCCGTGCATCCTCCAGAGCCCCATTCGGGGCCAGCGAAGGGTCTGAGAGAGGATGTTGCCAGAAGGCACACAGCTATTTAGGGACCCCTGGGGTTTGCATCAGGATCTGCCCCCTCGCACCCACAACTCGGCCTCCTCTGCTCTGCACCGTCTATGAAATCTGAGAGTCCCTGCCAGCCCCACAAGGCTGGCTCATATGGAAACCCACACTCACATGATGCGAGGCATTTGGAGATCTTCTGTGCTTGGGGGTTGGGGTTCACATTTATGGCTGGAGGACTACATGGAATAAAGCCCTGAGAGTCTCTTCTTGCTGTGTGCAGGCGTGGAAGGATGCGGGCCTCCCACTGTCAACCACGAGTAACGAGGCCTGCAAGCTCTTTGATGCCACCTTGACCCAGGTATGCCTGCCGGGCAGCGCGGCGGCCTCTCTAACGGCCGGTGGGGAGGTGTTTAAAATTACCAAATGCTTTTAACGGATTTATTTTTCATTTTTAAATGTTCTGGCCCATCGAACAGCTACATTTACTTACACCACGCAATGAACGGTCCTTACACAAGTGCAAGACAATGCCCCGCACCCCCGTCCAGCACGGCTTTGCTTAGATTTACGGCCAGACTCCCGTGTCGTGTGATGTACTCTCCCAGGAAAGCCGGTCGACGATGACCACGAGCAAGGGTGGCACTCAAGGCTTCCTAAGCTTCACATCTTTATCAGCACTCTTGTTTTATAAACAGTGAAGCTCTTCCGCCCCATTCCTGCCCAAATCTCCTGGCGAACTTGGGTACAGGAGGGCCCAAATGGGGGACCCAAACATGCTTCGTAATGCTTAGAGGCCCCGCAGCCAACAGCTTGGGAAGTAGGGGATGCTGTTTTCAATTGCGTAATGATGTTAGCAGTGGGTTACAGCGCAATTTATGTACTCCGGACCCTGGTGCATGGGAACGTGTTGGAGACAACCCACGGTGTGGGTGAGAGGTGCCCCCAGGGTCAGGCAGACAGCAATGTTTATCAGGATGCTGACTCTCCCCAGGCCTCCCTCTATGGTCTGCTGAGGGTTTGATACGGGGCCCCTCCACTTCGGGCTTCGGCCCCTGGCTGGGGCCAATTTTTGAATATACCACTCTCATCTATGGCTGTTCCAAGACCCGCCACCGTATTACCAGTAATTTCTAACACCAGTGAAGGAGCCTGCAGTTTTAGAACTAGGAGGGTCTCAAGAGGTAGGGTCTAACCACTTTGTTTGACGGTGGGGAAACTGAGGCTCAGAGAGCTGTGCTGACTCCTGCAGTGAGGCAGATGATGAGCAGGGTAGGCCTGGGTCTGTATACACCGATGGGAAACTAGAGCCGGGTTTATCGTGAGCAGTGAGAACCCTGCCTGCGAACTCCATCCACACAACGTAAGGACCGAGGAAGCTTCTAGAAACATAAGTACAAGAAACAACCAGTGAGATGCTGTGAGCTTGCCGAAGGACTCCACTGTGCTCATTTGAACTCTGTGCCCTTCCTGCACGTTTTGGCCCCAGTAGAGCCCCGGATTTGTTACAAAGCCCGTTCCTCAGTGTAGCACAGTCTTTCCCCAGACCCTGCCTGTGTATTTTCTGTCCCATTATCAGCATCTCTGGGCCATTCTGTGTTCGAGTGTGGGGGTCTCCGCTCCAACTCCCCCGTGTCTTATTAAAGCATACTCTGCTAATTCTGTGTAGATGCAGGTCAGACATTTGATAGGACACATTTTTTGTTTTGTTTATTTTTGAGAGAGAGAGAGGGGGTGAGGAGGGGCAGAGAGAAGGGACAGAGCATTCGAAGTGGGCTCTGTGCTGATAGCAGTGAGCCTGATGGGGGGCTTGAACCCACGAACCGTGAGATCACGACCTGAGCTGAAGTCGGACGCTCAACCGACTGAGCCACCCAGGCGCCCCTGAAGGTCTTTTTGGAAAAGAATGAATGGAAAGTAGGAAGGTCCCAATTGTGGCGCCCGACTTTGAGGCCCCCTCTCATAGCTAAAGAAGTTGATGTTCGGGGCGGGTCACCTGTCAGGAAGAAGCTTTCTTTAGATGCTTCTTTCCTGAATATGGGGGCCTCACCCGCCCTAGAAAGTGTGCCTTGAGTTACGAGTATTCAGGCTCTTCGCATGAGACCAACCCGGGTGCAGTTCAGGTCATGAAATCCTTCGTTTGCTAGAGGGAAAATCCAGATTCAGACACATGCCTTCCTTAGCATGAACTAAGGACTCCCTGGGGACAACGTTGTTTTGCCTTTTCTATTTCAGTATGTCAAATGGACCAATGACAAAAGTCTTGGTGGCATTGAGGGCTGCCTGTCAAAGCTCAAAGCAGCAGACCCGACCTTCGGTGAGTGATGCTGTCCCCGGGTTGAGGAGCCGCGTCTCGTGGGTCCGAGCGATCTCTGACTGAGAGACTCCACTGGCCTGGGGAGGGCAGGCTGGTGGCAGTGACCAGGCTGGCCTTTTGCCCAGAGGGAGGGCAGCAAGACGAGAGCGACTGGTAGGCTTGGCATAGCACTGCCTTCGTAGAGATGCCAGGTTCCATGTAAGGCATCTTTCTTTTAAAAAAAAATTTTTTTTTTTAACTTTTTTTTTTTTTAACGTTTATTTATTTTTGAGACAGAGAGAGACAGAGCATGAACGGGGGAGGGTCAGAGAGAGGGAGACACAGAATCCGAAACAGGCTCCAGGCTCCGAGCTGTCAGCACAGAGCCCGATGCGGGGCTTGAACTCACGGACCGTGAGATCATGACCTGAGCCAAAGTTGGCCGTTCAACTGACTGAGCCACCCAGGCGCCCCCCAAAAAAAATTTTTTTTTACATTTATTTATTTTTGAGAAACAGACTGAGACAAAGCATGAGTGGGGGAGGGGCAGAGAGAGAAGGAGACACAGAATCCGAAGCAGGCTCCAGGCTCTGAGCCGTCAGCACAGAGCCCGATGCGGGGCTCGAACCCACGAACTGTGAGATCATGACCTGAGCCGAAGTCGGACACTCAACTGACTGAGCCACCCAGGCGCCCCTGTAAGGCATCTTTCTAATTTTTTCCCTAATTGTTTGTCAGGTCGACAGGGAAGACACCGGTCCTATTTCTCAGGGGAGGAAAGAGAATGAGAAACGTACCCCAAACCACTCAGCTGGTAGTTGGGTGGCTAGGACCACATAAGGCTTTCTGTTTTCCAGACCTGACCTAGAACACCAGAGGTGGCTCCTGGGGACTTTCAGGACACCAGTGAGGCTTAACCCGAGCATCTGGGCCGCCAGGGCCTAGTGACGGAGGCTGGCATCACAGACAAGCTGTGTGCGCAGAGGGCATGGGGAGGTCAGCCCCGTGCATTTCAGAACCCCAGGAGGGTGGCCCCAGGAGGGGTGGGGTTCCAGGCCTGGAGGAAGGGCTGAGGAGGGCAGGGCAGTAACCACCATCCCTTTCCATGCCACTGTGGCCGGCTCCCACTGAGGACAGGACGCACGGGATGGGGGAAGAAGGAAGCTGAGCCCAGCCTATGGGGGACCAGGAGCCAGGAATAGGCTCCGGCTCTCTGAGCAGACCTCGGGCCCCAGGATAGAAATGGGGGCCACATGGGTCGTCCCAACACTCTGGTTGGGTCCTGGGTCTCCGGCCTCGCCAGTGACTGAGTTCTAAATGCCGGCGGACCCCGTGCCTCTGTCAGGCTGGGGGCTAGGAAGCTCAAGGGGGACCCGGGGGTCTGCAGACCTGCCAGCAAGGTTGCTACAAGGGCACAAGGCATACCCTCCCCTGTCCCCCCCACCCCCCAAAAAGCTCTCCGCACATGAGTGGCTGAGACAGACTGTACTCCAGGGACCAGCCCCCCCTGCATGGAGCATCTCCTCAGCAGCCCCCTGGAGGCCCGGCGTTGGTGGTAGTGACAATATCAGCCGATGAGGGAAATTAGGGCTGGGGGGTCGTGGGAGCCGGCAGGCAGCCCTGACCAGTTCACCCAGTGAAGGAAGATGCTCCAGACATTGGCAGAATGCCCTTGTTGGAAAAATATTTGTGGAGGTACAGCGTGTCTCTAGGGCTGCTAACGCTCCTCGTGAGTGGCAAGGGCCCAGGCTGGGTTCCCCACTGCTGCGGGGGGGCCCGGCGCACAGCCGACCAGCCGCCTGGCCTGCCCCTCCAGGGATGTGGGTATTTATTCCCCACTTGAGGCTGGGCAGGGCAGGGCTGGGCAGGGCAGGGCAGGGCAGGGCAGGGCAGGGCAGGGCAGGGCAGGGCTGGGCAGGGCAGGGCAGGGCAGGGCTGGGCAGGGCTGGGCAGGGCAGGGCAGGGCAGGGCTGGGCTGGGCTGGGCAAGGCAGGGCTGGGCAGGGCAGGGCAGGGCAGGGCTGGGCTGGGCTGGGCAGGGCAGGGCAGGGCAGGGCAGGGCTGGGCTGGGCTGGGCAGGGCAGGGCAGGGCAGGGCAGGGCTGGGCAGGGCTGGGCAGGGCTGGGCAGGGCAGGGCAGGGCTGGGCTGGGCAGGGCTGGGCAGGGCTGGGCAGGGCGGGCAGGGCGGGCTGGGCCGGGCAGGGCAGGGCTGGGCAGGGCTGGGCAGGGCAGGGCAGGGCTGGGCTGGGCTGGGCAGGGCAGGGCAGGGCAGGGCTGGGCAGGGCTGGGCAGGGCAGGGCTGGGCAGGGCAGGGCAGGGCAGGGCTGGGCTGGGCAGGGCAGGGCAGGGCTGGGCTGGGCAGGGCTGGGCAGGGCTGGGCAGGGCAGGGCTGGGCAGGGCTGGGCAGGGCAGGGCAGGGCAGGGCTGGGCAGGGCTGGGCAGGGCGGGCCGGGCCGGGCTGGACGCCCTGAATCACCAGCTGCTGCTTTCCAACCTTTCGCCAGCGATGGGCCATGCCATCTCTAACGGCCTCGTGCTGATCGGCACCGGAAGCTCCGTGAGGCTGGACAGGGAGTTGGACCTGGCCGTGAAGACAATGGTGGAGGTCTCCAAAACACAGCCGCTGACGCAGCGGGAGCGGCTGCACGTGTCTGCAGTGGAGACCTTTGCCAAGGGGTGAGGGCCTCCCCGGCCGTGGCTGGCACCCTGAGACCGCGCTGGGCGATGCCCCGGGGGCTCCTCCACCGCCCTTGGGAAGCGGGACCAGGGGTGGGCTCGCCCTGCCTCCTGTGGCCATCTCTCAGTGAAAATCACATCCTGCCCGTCTGCTGTGCCTTCGCTTGACTGCAGAACGAGAAAACAGTTGGCTAGGATTTCCAATTTAGCATCCAGACAACTTTCCTTCTTTAAATGAATTGGGTGTTATGTTTGTGACAAAAATGATAGGACCACGTTACAGAAACGTATGAAAGACCAGAGCAGAAAGCACTCGCCCTATCCTCGCCCCAACATACCCTCGCGAACATCTGTTCACAGCCTTCCTTCCGGGTTGTCCCCCCTGTCTCCCTTGTGGCCACGGCTGTCCCCCTGTGTTTCATGGTCCCGCAGCCCATCTCTGGGACAGCCCCTTGCGTCTGCGCCGCCAGGGGAGATGCCCCGCACAGCTAGGCGACCTGAGCTGATGTCTCATGGGTTCCGAAGCAGGAACAAAAGGGGCTGAGTCAGTGGCAGGTGTCGGCACGGGGGTGGGCTTCCCCCTCAGCTGGCTCCCCCTCACACAGCTGGTTCCCGGTCCAGGGAGATTGCCTTTGGCAGCCTGTTAAACCAGTTTTTTTGTTTGTTTGAATTCCAGAGTAAAACTTCCTGCTGGTTTTTCAATGTTCTGAGCCACAACCTAACATGGAAACTTTTTTGTGTGGGTGTATGTAGAATATGTTCCCTCTCTCTCTCTCCCCTCTGTCTCTCTCCCCACACCCCATCTCTCTGTCTCTCATATATATGTATATATATTATAAATATATACAATATATTATATGCAAATATATTTATATAAATATAAATATTTAACATAGGAATATTTATATAAATATATATTATAATTATATATTACGTATAGTATATGTAATTATATATTATATACTTAAATACATATATACATATTTCAGACTCTGGCAAGAAACGATGCCTTTTGCCCACCACATGTGTATGAACTACGTGTTCAGCGCTGCTGAGAAATCTCTCCTTGGCTTTCAGGAACTTTTCCAGAGCCTGTGAACTATGGGAACAGATTCTCTGGGACCACCCAACAGACATGTTAGCCCTAAAATTTTCCCACGATGCCTACTTTTATCTGGGCTACCAGGAACAGATGCGGGATTCTGTGGCTCGGATATACCCCTTCTGGACGCCCGACATCCCCCTTAGCAGGTATGTGCCGGCTGGAAATCATGTCGTTTCTTTTTTACTCTCTCTCTCTCTCCTCTGTCCTAAAAGCATGGCAAGGCTCCTGGCCTTGCCCTGGAAATCGTGAGTCTGCTGTGGCTCTTCTCCGAGTTCTCGAAAGTGAAAAGATCTGTTTGCTCTTCCTCCCCTCCTGTGAACAAGGCAGCAGCATGTGTATCGGTCAGCCCAGGGTAGTTTTGGCTGCGGTAACAAGCATCCTCCGGCTCTCCAGAGGCTTGTTTCTCACACATGCTACACCCCTGTCGTGGGAGGGCCCAGGGCCCTGCACCCCTTGTCATTGTCTCCCTCCTACATCAGGGTCCCAGATGGTGAAGATGCTTTCTGGACACACTGGTCACTGAGAGGGAGAGAAGAGGGCACCCCCGAGGGACTCACGGTGGCAAGGCTTACGGAGGAAGGGCCACCCTGCCATCCCCAAGTCATTGGCCAGAGCTGGTCACCCCCCTCCCCCCCAGGACACCAGGCAGTGGAGCTCTGCTGTGTGCTCGGGAGGAGAGGGAGGCCTGGAGTACCTGAGCGGTACTCCCTCCCGTGTGATGGCTGCACAGAATTGCCTTCAGTGTGTCTTAGTCACAGGACGGTTGTGAAAATCAGACAGCCCCGTGGATTGGAGAGCTGGGTTCGGCAGGGTTCTCTATAGAAACACAACCAGTAGGGTATGAATATCTGTAGCTATATTATTTACATGTTTATACGGGGCAGAGATTGATTGATTTTAAGGAATTGGCTCATGCAGGTGCAGGGACTGGCAAATAAGTCTGAAATCCACAGGATGGGCCAGCAGTCTGGGGAGTCCATGTTGTAACCTGGAGGCAAAATTCCTTCCTCTGAGGACCTCGGTCCTCTCTCTTAAGTCTTCAACTGTTTGGACGAGGCCCACCCATATTATGGAGGGTAATCTGCTTCACTCAAAGTCTGTAGATTTAAATCACATCTGAGAGATTTAATCACATCTGAGAGATACCCTCATAGAAACATCCAGATAGTATCTGACCGAACAACTGACCAAACAACTGGGTACCATAGCCCAGCCGAGGGGACACATGAGAGTAACCATCCCAAGAGCCTAACAATACCGGGCACACCATAAGCATTCAATGCATGTTTCAATGTGGAGGATTAAATGACCCCAATAAATATTTAGAAGCAATATTTAAAATATTTAAATATTTAAAAGCAATATTTATAATATTTAAATATTTAAAAGAAATAAATATTTAAGGGGTGCCTGGGCGGCTCAGTAAGTTAAGCGTCCAACTTCGGCTCAGGTCACGATCTCATGGTGTGTGAGTTCAAGCCTCACATCTGGTTCTGCAATGAAAGTGCAGAGTCTGCCTAGGATTCTCTCTCCCCCTCTCTCTCTTTCAATAAATAATAAAATTTAAAAAAAGAAGGAAAGCAGTATTGAAAAGTCTGGAAGCCCGTGTGCTAGAACACTGCAGCTATGAATCGTGAGAGCTAGACTTTGTCACTATGCGCGGTAGTAAAGATAACACCTGAGTCACCAGTAGAAACTCTGTTGTTCTTCCTTGTTTTCGTGGGATCCCACAAAACTACAGCAAAAGACTGCCTCTGTCACATGTGACTGGCCCGGCGCTCAGTGCTGATGATCACAGACAAGCGATGGAGAAATGGCAGTGTGTGCTGATTCAGTGAAGTGTCCCCTCCCGGGCCGGGCCTGGGCCAGGAGCGAGCGGGACAGACGGGTCCCGGCCACTAGGAGCTGGGGTCTGGGGAGGAGCTGTCCAGCAAGTACAGGCGGGGCTGGGCTGGGGGTGTGCACGCCGCTGGCCAGCAGAGAAGCCACTGCCAGCCTGTGCTCACCAGTACTTCCCAAGGGAGGTGTCCCGGGCTGTGCCCCCAGGTGGGTGTCACCAGCCGGACAGGCAGGAGAGGGCCCTTGTCGTCCTCAGTGGAGACAGCGCGCTGATGTCTTAGGGGGTGGGCTGTGAGTCGCAGAGGGGCCCGCTGCAGAGACGGGGTTTGGGGTAGACGATTGTGCCGACGCTGGGGGGTCACGGCGCTCCCCACCGATCAGCAGCGTCCAGTTGCTGGGAAGCCTGGTGCTTGGGGTGGTACCTGGAGGGGGCGTGTGTCCGTCTCCTGGGGCTGCTGGGACAAAGTGCCATAGACCGGGCCACCTAAAGCGACAGTCCATTCTAGGGGAGGCTCCTTCCTCGCCTCTCCGTGGCTTCCGGCGGGAGCTGGTGATCCGGGGTGTTCCTTGGCCTGCAGCTGCGTGGCTGCGGCGTCTCTTCTGTGTTCACGTGGCTCCATCCTTCGTGTGTTGTTGGTACGTCCCTGTCCGAGTCCTCCTCTCCTTCCTCTCGTGAGGACATCCGTCGTTGGGTCTAGGGCCCACCCTCGTCCCGCAGGACTTCAGCTCGAGGGCGTCTGCAAACGCCTGCATTCCAAATTAGGGTCCGTGCTCAAGCATCGTTTTGGGGGACACGGTTCGGCCCATACTGAGGGTTGCACAGTCCACTGTTGTTGAAGACTTTTTGTTTGTTTCCTCTCTGTTTTTTTTAGCTACGTGAAAGGCATCTATTCCTTTGGATTGATGGAAACCAACTTCTATGACAAGGCAGAAAAGCTTGCCAAAGAGGTAAGTGGGCCCTTCCCCTCGGGGGTGGCGTCAGGCGGGGCAGAGCCCACACGGCCCCCCCTCCCCGCCCCCCCACTCTGGTCCGGTTTCCCGAGAGACCCTGGGGAGGACTCATATTACCAGCAAGGGCAGCTGGCCCTCCCACAGTCCGCAAACTGCCTCCACGGGCCAGGAAGGTGAATGAGGCCCGGGGAAGCTGTGTCCACCTCTCCCTCGGGGCCCCGTGCAGGGCCACCCCAGGCTCCCCGAGCTCTTGTCTGTCTCTGTCCAGAGCTCCACGGTTGCAGACAAAGGTTGCCTCCGGGTGGCCCCTGACCCGGGGGCCGGGGTCTTGTCAGCCAGCTCTTCCCTCGACCTCTGCCTCCCCCCAGAGGGAGGGAACCATGGCGAAGGGTGCAGAGGAGTGTGGTTTTGCCAAGCGCCTCCTGTCGGGCCGGGCCCTTCCCGCCAAGGGCCGGCTGGTACCAACGTGCATGCTGGACGCCCCTCACCAGCGGACCGGGACTGAGCAGTAGGCCGCGGCGGTGGACTTGGGGCTCGTGGTGTCCTCTGCGGCCCTCGGAGGCCGTGTCCTCCAGCCCCTCTCCTCACAGGAGTGGAAACGGACCCCGGGAGGGAGGGGCTGTCGCGCGCCCGGGGACGCCCTGTGCCTGGCTCCGTGACAGACACCCACTCTAGTCTGCTCATCCCCTCCGCCGCGAGGCAGCACGCTCCTCGCCGTCCAGACGAGGGGGCCACGGCGCAGAGAGGCCACGGCTGGAGCCTGCTCACGTCCAGGCAGCTCAGGGAGGGCAGAGTGTCTGCTCACCGGGGCCGCCTGACCCGACCACCGCCCGTTAGGCTGCCTGGACCAGACGCGGCTCCCCCGCGGCCCAGCCAGTGTTCCTCCCCATAGACGTCGCCCTGGTTGCCCACAGCACCCCTCCCCCGGAGGCAGCCTGCACCCTTGGGGGGCCCAAGCGGCCATGAGGTTTCTGAAACCTGTTCCGGTTACACAGATGGAGCCCAGACTTGAGCGCAGGGGGACGGTTCCATGCTCCATGGCGGTCTGGGCTCCGTGGCCTGAGGGAGCGGGTCAGCCACGGGAAGGGGCCCTGAGCGCTCGAGGGCTGTCAGACTGGCTCGAGAAGCCAGAGGGCAGACAAAAGGTGCAGGCCGACGCCCCACCGGGAGCAGGACGTGGTGGAATGGGGTGCCCTTTCTCCTGCTGTACCCACTCGTGCGGGTGCCACGCTCTGAGCCCAACCCCAGTACACCCGAGGGGATTACTGGGCAAGGCCATGCTGTGACCGTGACTGCCAGGCCTCCAGGAGAGCGAGGGTGGAGTCTGGAGAGGCCTCGCGGTGGTGGTGATGCTTGGGCCTGCGCGCTTCTGCGTGCCAAACCCCAGGGGCCCCGAGAGCAAAGGGCTTCAGGCAGGGGAAGCACAGCCTGCTGAGCTCAGGAAGCTTGGAGCCACGTGATAGGCTGAGGCTCAGGGCGGATGGGGGCGGGGCGGGCCCTAGGGCAAAGGTTGCGGGGACAGGCAGGGCGGGTCGTGGAGTGCCTCGTGGCTCTGTCCCAGGGAGACCGGGGAGGAAGCTGGTCCGGCGCCCCTGGTGGAAGGTGGGGCCTAATCTTGGCCGTGGGTCCGGGCCACTCCCTGCCCTGAGCTGTGCCCCGCAGGAGAGCAGCACACTTAGGGGATCCCTTCTCAGGACGCCCCCTCCCCAGGTGTGCGCGGCCGTGCCCCTGCAGTCCCCGAAGTGTCCTGGTCCTGCAGGGCTCTGCCGAGGTGCCCATTGTCCCTGAGGACACCCTCTTTCTTACAGCGCCCCCACGTGGACCGGGCCGGCCCATGCAAGCAGCGGGCGGGAGCAGAGAGGCAGGCTTACCGGGGAAGGGGAAGACCTGTCTGCCTAGACCTCACAGCAGGTGCCAGGCCAAGGCCTCTGCCTCTGTGAAAGGCACGGGGCACCGAGGCAGTCGGTGGGGCTGGAGGAAAGAGCGGCCTGGTGTGCAGGACCTGGGCTCGTGTGGATTGTCCCCTGGGCCACTTTGAGCCTCAGCCTGCCGCTCTGTGCCGGGCACTTAGGAGGTGCGCAGTAAGCATGAGCTGAACACAGGACTAAAAGAAAGCTACAAGGGGGTAGGAATCACGCCCCGTGTCCTGCCCGCCTTGCTGGTCACCCGGCAGGCTCCCCGGTCACGTGAGTGGCTGTTGTTATTCATAGCAATCCCGTCAGAATGAGCCCGGGCTGCCACGCGCGTGGTCATCCACGAGGGGCAGCCGTGAGCACTCGGCAGTCTGCACAGCATTCACGCACGCCCACCGCGTCCACTTGATCTCCAAGGCCAGCCCCGAGGGGATGGCGGCATTACTCCTCACCAGGGGGGACAAAGGCCCAGAGAGGCTGGCCGGCAAGTTGCAGGTGACTCGGCCGCGTGCAGGAGGCTCTGGGGCCAGGAGGATGAGTCCTGGCTTTGGAAAGACCCAGCTGTGGTCTTTCAGCCTCCCTGAGCTCAGTTCCTCACCTTTGAAGTGGGCGGTGAGATCCTCGCTGGTGGCATCCTGTAGATGGTCAGCGGGGCTGGACTTCGGGGTCACTGCTGTTTTGAGGCAGGGCCCGGTGCGCACGCGCTCCAGCAGCTCAGGCCCCTGCTCCCCACGTAACCTGGCCACCAGGCGGCCTGACTAATCCTCGTGACCTCCGACCATCTTCCACCCCCTCCCCACGTAGGCTTTGTCCATTAACCCGACAGACGCATGGTCGGTGCACACCATCGCCCATATTCACGAGATGAAAGCAGAAATCAAGGATGGATTGGAATTTATGCAGCACTCAGAAACCCACTGGAAGGTACGATTCCTGTCGATGGGTCATCTGCCTGGAAAGTTCCGCCCATCCCCTTGGGTTAAGGCTTTAAGGACAGAAGTTACAGGCTGCAGCTTAGTTCTGGGGGAGCTGGGTTGTGTCGAGCCGCAGTGTCCCCAGGGACCCACAGGGCTCCCCGAAACCTGCCGGTGTTTTGCAGGTGATTCTAGAAGATTCTAGAATCTAGATCTAGAAGATTCTAGAAGTTTTGGGCTGGGGCATTTGGTGTAAAGGAACGGGTCAGAAAATGACCGAGGACACCAGAGCCTGGCACGGGGGAGAACCGTAAGAACCCTGAGCTGTGTCTTACCACCAGCCGGCTGGCTCAGCATGGAACCCACGGGTGGGCTCGGGGAGCACACGGCGCAGCCAGGGGCCGATGGGGCAATGATGTGCAGTCGGCTCCCCTAGGCAGATACTGATAGTGTTTGCGAGAGTGCTGAGTCTGGGGGAGGAGGAGCAGCTGTGTGGCCATATCCTCTGGGCTGAGGGCCAGGGGCTTGCCCAGGCAGAACCGAGGGAGGCCAGGGAAGGCTTGGGCCAGGGCCTTCCAGCACATTCCATTCACATCCCTCCCCCAGACGCTGCGATTTTACTGGGTGTTGGGTGTTGGAGGCCTGGCTGGACCCTGGGGCAAGAAAGTGACCCTCTGAGCCTCGGTTTCCTCATCTGTATACCTGCTGTTGTAACAACTGGGAAGCCCCCAAATGAGTTCTCCTTGGTGTTGGTTCTAGACATGTGTACAATGAGGCAGCCCAGTCTGGCCGGGTAATGCTTGCGTCTGTCCCCTGCTGTGGCTCCTGGCAGCCTCTGGCCTGGCAGGACAGTCTTGCTTTAGATAGTGTGGCCTGGGACTCCCTTTCCTCCTCCTCCTGCCCCAGACTGGTGCTCAGTCAAGATCCTACCCTGGGGACCCCACGGAGAGTCCAGCCCAGACTTCTCTGTCCTCAAAAGGCCTGATCAAGTGGAGTGAGCAGCTTCCCAGCAGCCCATGAACCACACCGTGATAGGGACGCTCTTAGGGATGTGGAAACTCAGAGGAGGCATCCAACCCCCCTGGACTTGAGGGTGAGGTGGTCACGGAAGGCTTCCTGGAGGAGGCAGCCCCTGAGCTGGGTATTGAAGGGTGGCTAGGCGTTTGCTAGGTGATAGATGGGGAGGTGGAGGGTATTCCAGCCAGATTGAGCAAAGACACCGAGGCCTGCAGGGGCCTGTGAGGAAGAGGGGACACAGGCAGCCTGGGTGTCCTCAAGCACAGGTGCAAGGTAGACGTGGGCCTTGGAGAAGGTGTTGTCAGTTCCTCTTTCCAGGAGGTAGAAGGTGGTGTCCAGGTAGGGGAGGAAGTGTTCGCGGTAGCCTCACAGAAGGAAGGGTTAGTGCTCACGATGGGGCCTGCAGACTGCCAGTCGTCAACCACACCCCCCTTCCTTGCCGGCCTCGCCAGTTCCTGAGGGGAGTCCAGCCCTGGGCTCATTGATCCTCACGGCTTTATTGGGATTTGGACACCCCGGGGGCCTCGGCACCTGTTTGTGGATCCATCGCTCGTTTTCTTGAGGCTTGAGGAGCAGGGTGACCTCCGTGTCAACCGTTCTCAGAGCTGACGGGGACGTCGGGGCACAGAGGTGCCTGGCACAGGCCGGCCTCAGCATGGGTGCCGGGGAACGTTTCCCGCACTCAAGGTCGGGGGACGGTCCTGCACTGTCACAAAACCACAGCTGGTATTTTTTTGTCCCACAGGCTGTCAGATTTTTCTCTAATTCTCTCATTTTTCCCCCCAGGACTCTGATATGCTTGCTTGTCATAATTATTGGCACTGGGCTCTGTATCTGATTGAGAAGGTAAGCTGGTTAGCTGTCTTATTCTACAAAGATGTCCAGAGAAATAAATATTTGTCTACCTTTTGCTGGTTCCCCGGGATAACAGTTTGGGTTTGCACGTTTAAATGGTGTCTGGTGTAACAGAGCATTAAGGTTTTCAAATAGCTCTTCAGGCTTAAACCACGTGAGGTGTTTTTCGCTGTGTGGACGCGGAAGCCGTGTAAGCCGCATGTAATTTGTGGACACAATTTAGGTCAAGTGTCCTCAGCCGCTGGAGTGAACGAAGCCCCCACCCCTCAGGCTGCACCTGAATGAGCTGTGAGACCCTCCAAATGCTTTGTTCCAGTGAGAGTGAGGGTGTGGGGAACAGCCTCGCCCCCAGGGATTCTGCCCCTCGGTCCCCTTTGTACGGGAGCTTCTTACAATGGTGCTTATCGTGGAAGAAATCTAGAAGCTCCCTAAAACTCCAAAGGAAGGGGCGCCTGGGTGGCGCAGTCGGTTAAGCGTCCGACTTCAGCCAGGTCACGATCTCGCGGTCCGTGAGTTCGAGCCCCGCGTCGGGCTCTGGGCTGATGGCTCAGAGCCTGGAGCCTGTTTCCGATTCTGTGTCTCCCTCTCTCTCTGCCCCTCCTCCCCTCCCCCGTTCATGCTCTGTCTCTCTCTGTCCCAAAAATAAATAAAACCCCAAAGGAAAATGCCCAGAAGTTGAGGGTCCGCGGTGACACAGAGATGCAGTGACACAGTGTGTGGAAGAAAGCAGTGGCCCCCATTGAATGTAAGACAAGGAAAATACAGGGGGAAAAAAAAGACTAGAAAAATAACGTGAGAAAGCTCATAAGAGTCTGACAGGCGCAATGGGGACAAGAATGCTTCAATAGAAACTGTCCCCTTAGCGGCAGAGGCGCCAAGAGCCCAGAGCAGAAGTGGTTCTCCTCTTCCACCCTAAGACCCTCTGGGACACTGCCCCTGCACCCCCCCCCCCATGGGATGTGCTGGGGTGGGGGGTGGGGATTGGCTTTTCGGCTCATTTCTCATATTAGGTTTCACCTTTGCTACATGTTTTTGTTTTTTTAAAGTTTATTTTGAGAGAGAGAGAGAGAGAGAGAGAGAGAGAGAGAGAGAGAGAGAGAGAGAAAGGGAACGAATGGGGGAGGGGCAGAGAGAGAGAGAGGGAGGGAGGGAGGGAAAGAATCCCAAGCAGGCTCCTGGCGGTCAGTGCAGAGCCTGATGCGGGGCTCAAACTCACAAACTGTGAGATCATGACCCGGGCCGAGATCAAGAGTCAGACACTTAACCGGCTGAGCCCCCCGGGCGCCCCTCCCCTTTGCTGCATGTTGATCACGGGACCTTGATTCTTGATTTTTCCAGGGCGAATACGAGGCCGCGCTGACCATTTTCGATACGCACGTAAGTCTACTTTCGCACCTAGTTTGGTTGAGGGCAAAAATTTGCCTTTTTAGTCTCTAGCGGGTGTTTGAGCCCATCAGTATTGTCTCAGCCAGAAACAGCAGCGGAAGCAAGAGCTCCCCTCTTGTGTCAGGCCTGCTGGGGTGATTTCTTGCCCCACGTAGCGGCGTAACCCGTGACCCAGATGGGTCGAAGACTCTCGGGGACTCTGTGCGCCGTGGGCGCTGGTAGAATGACGCATCTAAGTTGGTCCTTTCTGGCATCCCGGGCTTTTCTCTAGTCATTTTCGATTGCTTTTCTCTGGTGGAATCAGTGATCTGCCCACGGGAACTTTTTTCACTGTAGCAAAATATGTACGAGATTCGCACCGGGATCATTTTTGCGCATATGGTTTGGCGGCCCTGGGTCCATTGACTGTCACCACGGCCTGTCTCCAGAACTCTTTGGTTTCTCCGACTGTAACTCCGTGCCCGCTGAACACTAGCTCCCACCCACCCTCCTCCAGCCCCTACGTGTGCCTTTAAGAGAAAACCAGCCTAATTCACGGCTCCTGGGAACCCCTGTGCAGACTTTGAAACAGGAGACCGGGGTCACAGAAGTGCCTGGGGCCCAGGGCTCTAAACCCCAGGAAAACATTCAGTAAAGTTTCAGTTGAGTCTTCCTGTCGAGTTTTGTCAGGATTGTGTAGTGAGAAGTGAAGGGTGACTACTCAAGTGCCGTGAGGGACAGGCCAGCCGAATGCTGACCTGGGAACTGGTGACCCAGCCTCCCACCGGCGTGGCCTGAGGCTGGGGACCGGAGGTGACAGATGCTGACCCGGCCTCTGCTGGAGGCTACTGTTCTCTCTTGTTCGGGTTTCTGGCCTGGACCTGCCACAGGCCTGGGCAAGGGGAGGATCCTGGTAGTTGAGGCAGAGGGGCGGTGGTGGGGGCTCCTGTTTGCTGAGGACTGGCTCCGTGCAGGCCCCACACGCGGCCCATCCCTGCGGCCCCTCATGTGCCTCCCCCCCCCCCCCACCGCCCCGCCCCTGTCTTCCAGGTCCTCCCCAGCTTGAAGGCCAGTGGAGCGATGCTGGATGTGGTGGACAGCTGCTCCATGCTGTACCGGCTGCACATGGAAGGTAGCCCGGTCTGCGTACTCCCCTTGCGCTCCTCTGCCCTCTCTCCTCCCCCAGGACGAGAGGAAGGGGACCTGGGCCCAGAGCTGGGCAGGAGCTGATGATCGAGCCACTCAGGGCCCCGCTGCAGGCCCAAGTGGCTTGCCCATCTGTGGGCCTGGGTGCCGGCTCTGCAGTTGCCTTCCAGCCCGGCTGAGGCCTCTGGGCCCCGTGCCTTTCCCACGGCCTGCCCACCGGACCCGCAGGGCACGGGTAGCACCTGGCCACCTGTCTTCGGGTGCTGCCTCCTCTCTCAGAACAAGAGAGGCGACCGTTTCTCAACTCCCTGGGATTCCAGAGCGCGAGGTTTCTCAACATTGTCATCCCACACTCTGCAGGTAGCCGCTTGCCAGATGCTTCTCCCTTTCCCCTCAGGCCCAACCTGTATCCGCTCCAGGCCCTGGGTCAACGGGACGATGTGGGGATGAGACCTGGGCAGGGCAAGCTGTTTCCGGAGGGTTCCGGGAAGGCCTCCTCGTGGAGGTGAAATGTGAAGCATGGAAGGGTGTGCAGGGTTTTGCCAGGCAGGGATGGGAAAGGATATTCGGTGCAGGGAGCAGCCTGTCCACTGCCCCCAGGACACAGAAACCGGCAACCTGCTACGGGACGAGTGACCGAAGAGCAGGGTCAGTGTGGTCCAGGCTGAGAGGCAGCTGGGGCTGAGCTCGGGTAGGCCGAGGCCAGAGCAGAGGCTGCTACTGCGTTTTCCAGGCCAGCTCAGGATGTTCAGATGGTAAAGCGGCAAAAGTGAAAGCTGGTCTGTCGAGGGGCCTGGAAGAAAGGTGGAATCCTGTTGACCCAGAGACCCTGTGAGCCCTTTGCCTGCAGAGGCAGGGCTTGAAGCCTCCTGGAACTCTCTGGGGTCCCTGCAGCCTCTCACCTTGGTGCACGTGTGGGGGGGCGGCTCAGAGGGACAGAGGCTGGGAGGCACAGTCGTGGGGCCAGGGGCATGTGGAGGCAAGACAAAGGACACTCACTCCCCCACCACAGAGTGGAGACTCAAGAGACCTGTCCGACCTGACGGGCCGAGACAGAGGTCAAGGGCAACATCTCCCGAACCACTTCGGGAGGTGCCCCCAAGAAGCAGGAAGAAGCTAGTAACTTCCGGGAATCGGGAGGTGCTGCTGGGGAGCGGAGAAGGGTAGGGGCTGCCTATAGAGTTGAGAAATCTAGACACGAAGGTGGGAGAATTATTAACTGAGCAGATTTTTATAAAACACCTTGTATCTCTCAGGCGTCATATGTAACCATAGGAAGAGTTTTATTTTATGTATTTTTTAAGAGTTTATTTTTGAGAGAGACTAAGAGAGAGCACAAGCAGGGGAGGGACAGAGAGGGAAAGGGAGGATCTGAAGCAGGTTCTGTGCTGACGGCACAGAGCCCGACGCGGGGCTCGAACCCACAAACCGTGAAATCATGGCCTGAGCCGAAGTCGGACGCTTAACCGACTGAGCCACCCAGGCGCCCCCACAGGGAGAGTTTTAAAAATGGTTTGGGGGGTTGTCAAAGGGGCCAGAAACTTCACTTACTACCCTTCAATAGGTTAATTTGTTTACCTTATGAATCTGTTGCTTTTATAATTACAAGAAGTTAACATAAAATGGGCCCAAAGGCCTCAGTATGAGGCCCGATGCCGCTTGCCGGCCCTGCTCCCCTGCCCAGCCTCTGGGGGGCGTGGGGGTACAGGAGGCCCCTGCGCAGGACGTGCTCATACAGAATGCCAGGTCTGTGGTTTCTTCCCCGTGTCCTCAGGGGTGTCCGTGGGGGAGCGGTGGCAGGACGTCCTGTCGGTGACCCAGAAGCACAGCCGTGACCACATCCTGCTGTTCAACGACGTGCACTTCCTGATGGCATCCCTGGGTGCTCGGGACCCCCAGACCACGCAGGAGCTTCTGACCACCCTGCAGGATGCCAGCGAGTATGCACCGCAGACTGGGCCCTGCTGAGAGGGCAACAGAGGCCGGCTCCGTCCCTGCCCCTGCCCCTGCCCGCCGGGGGTGCTGGGGGTGGGGGCCCCCTCGGGGAGTACGGCTGTGGGGATGCCGTGGTGGTGGTGGGGGGCTGCTGCCACACGTGTGCCCCACAGGCGTGTGCTCCCAGGTGGATGTATCCCATGGGGTACACTTGCTCCCCCAAGAGATGGGGCACATCTTCCGGCTGGGAGTGACAGCATCTGTGTCATGGGCACAGCCTCCCACAGGGGACATGGTGAGGCCCCAGAACCAGAGAGACCTGCTGCTTACAGCATCTGAGATCCCAGACTGAGCCTCAGATCTCTGCTCTGAGCCTCAGTTTCCTCATCTGCAAGCTGGGGACAGTGGCAGGAGAGGGAGGTGCAGTGACACGGTCATACAGCTCCCCGGCACAGCTCCTGGTATGGGTGGGAGGCCCCGGGGAGCCCAGGGTCCTCCGCAGCGTGGGCCACCGGGGATGTAGCTGAGCCCCGCCTGTAGGGCTGGAGCTGTGGGAGGCATGACCCCTGGTGGTCTGTCCTGGGGGCCAGGCGCGGGCTGGCCACCGCCACGGCCGCTGCCCTAGCCCTCCTCCCAGAGCTGTGCTGCAGGAACCGTGGCCTGTGGCCGGGGAGGCAGCTTCAGGAGAGGTGTCCGCTGTTGGCTGTCTTTTCACCACAGGGAAGGCCTGGGGAGCCCACCAAGCACTTGAGTATTTTTTTTTAAATCTTTTTAATGTGTACTTATTTTTGAAAGAGAAGGAGACAGAGCATGAGCGGGGGAGGGGCAGAGAGAGAGGGAGACTCAGAATCCGAAGCAGGCTCCAGGCTCCAGGCTCCGAGCTGTCAGCACAGAGCCCGATGCGGGGCTCGAACCCACAGACTGTGAGATCGTGACCTGAGCTGAAGTCGGACCCTCAACCGACTGAGCCACCCAGGCACCCCGAGTATTTGATTCTGGCTTTTAAGACAGGCTTAGAGCCGGCCGCTGCCTCCATGGCTGCAGGCCCTGTGACCCAGACCAGCGGCCACCTGAGGGCCAGCAGGGAGACAGGGGCCGTGACAGCCGTCTGCCTCGGCCCCGGGGCCAACTCCAATACCAGGCCTTTACCTGCATCGTCTGCAAGCCTCCTGACAGCCCCGAGCGGTTGGCACTGTTCCCCACACTTTACAGATGAGCAAGGTGAGGCCAAAAGTTGAGGGGCCTGCCTGAAGTCAGGTCGCTAGTGGACAGCAGAGTTCAACCCAGGGTTGAGAGAACCCCCTTGTCTCCCCTTCCTGGCCGCTTCTCTTCCGACCAAAGCACCTGCTGTGTCAGGCCCAGAGCCGGGGACACCCTCCCCTCAGGACGCCGGAGTCAGGCAGGGAGGCATCTGTGCTGTGACGGGCAGTGCAGAGTGCCCTGCAGGTGACCGAGGGCACCTTCTCCGGCTGGCAGGTCCCCCGGGGAGAATTGCCAGCACCTCCTGGCCCGTGACGTGGGGCTGCCCCTGTGCCAGGCCCTGGTGGAGGCCGAGAACGGGAACCCGGACCGTGTCGTGGAATTGCTCCTGCCCATCCGCTACCGTATCGTCCAGATCGGAGGCAGCAACGCCCAGGTGAGCCTCCGGCCACACCAGCAGCCTGGGTCCGGCAGGGTCTCTCGGCGTGGGCGCCCGTGGTGCGGGGGTGTCCTTACCATTCGCATCCCCCGGGAAGTTTGCCCCTGAGAACAGCCCTGCCCGCAGTGGGGTGGGGGCTCTCGCCCCTCATCCCACGTTATAGGAGCCCAACCTGCCCGGTGACCTTTCAGAGAGACGTCTTCAACCAGTTACTGATCCACGCGGCCTTGAACTGCACTTCTGGCGTCCACAAGAACGTGGCACGGTGAGTTCCTCGCTCACACCCACACCGGGCTTGGGGACGTTTCTGAGCATCGCTCCCTCTCTCATGGGGGTCTCCCCACGGGCTTCCAGCTTGCCCTGAGTCTCCCACCTCCCACCACCCGAGGCTATGGGGGGGGGGCTTGTTTTTCCCTGTTAGCATGCTCAGCTTGGCCAGAGGGGGTCCACCCCACCCCCAGGCCGGTCCTCCTGCTCTCCCCAGCCCACTCCTCATTCGAGCCTTGTTGTAAGTTGCCCAACACGACCTGCTGTTTCAGGGTCCTGGGCCTTTGCACATGCCGCATCCTCTGCTGGGGACGCTCTTTCTTTCTCACGGGGCTGACTGTGCTGGGCTCCAGGAGGTGGCGGGGGGGGGGGGGGGGTGTGGCAGGCAGACCCAAGGCCTGGCGGGTGGTTCTTATTTCTCATGTGGGAAGTAACGCTAGCAACTATCTCTTACACACACACACACACCCACGCACACACGCACGCACGCACGCACGCACAATGGGGCTGGGTCAGGGCACATTGCCCTGAAGGCTGTGGGGTAGCTGGAGCTGGTGGGGAGTTAGGGAGAGAGGATGTCCTGGAGAAGAGACAGTTGAGGGGAAGCCCGAAACCAATGGGTTTGACCAGACCCATGGTCTGGTTAGGAGGAGGGGCTGGAGGGTTAGGGATGTGGGGGCGGGGTGCCCCCAGAAGAAAGCTCTGCAAAGCCCGGCCCTCACTAACAGCCTTGGAGCTCCCACACCTGCCTCGCCTTGCCCTACATGGGGCAGCCGAGTTCCATGCTGGTTCCTGCACCAGATCTTCTACCTCTGGGGTGAGATGTGACCCCTCCTCATGGGTCCCCTGCGCCCCCCACCCCAGCACACCGAAGGGAAAGGGAGGAAGGGAGGAGCTGTGGGTAGGTGTCAGGAGAGCCAGTGAAAGCCCTGCGGTGAGTCCCGGGTGGCCTCTGGCGGAGCCGTGGAAGTCAGGTGGAAAGCCCGAGGGTCTGAGCGTAGGCTCAGGCGGTGCATGCTGGGTGAGCCCCAGCTGCCCCAACATTTCCAAACGGAGCAGTGCAGGTGTTCTCAGTGCTGATGAAACAGGTGTACACGCTCTGGAATCGGTTAAGACTCTGAAGCATCTTTGGACACGTGTGGTTCATAAAAGCCACACCCCTTTCTTTAGGGGGCAGATCCCTTAGAGAGTTCCAGGTCCCGGTGTGGGTGCGGGTTGGCAGGGAAGGTGAGGCCCTTTGGATAGGAGGGCTGAGGGCTGGAGCAGGGGAGCTGGGGCAGGTGCAGGGTGGGGGCCATGGTGGGTAGAGGATGCCCTCTGGGCTGGGCAGAGGGTACTATGCAGCAGGGGGTCTGTCCATGGGCGAGCTGAGGGGGAACGGGCCCCACAGGCAGCCTGGAGCCCATGAGCCCACTGAGGGCCACTTGCTGCAGGCTCACCTCCAAGTGCCCTCCTGTCATTGACAGGAAGCTCACGCCCCTCCCCTCCAAGGTGGAGATCCTGGGCCCCCTGCGATGGCGTCCCCACCCCTAGGGCCAGGCCTAGCCCCTTAACCCCCCCTCACCCCATGGAATCACTCTTGTCAATTGTTTGGGGGTCTTTCCCTTAAACGATACTTGCTTTGTTCAGACTTGCCTTCCCATAGCCACTGGCGTTCCCAGCGGGCCTCATGCCTGGCTTCCCCTTGACCCCCACAGTCCAGTTCTACCCTCTTGTCTGGTGGAAGGATGGGCCCTGGCTTCCTAAGGCAGGTGAAGCCACAGTTATGTGCTCACCCAGCTATGTGTGTCTCGGGGACAGCATCAAAATGTTCTCCAAACACTGGACGTTCTGGTTACACACTGGAGTCCCTACCTTCTCATCCTTGAACCTCCTGCACCTGGTTCACCACCTGGTCCCCCTGCCAAGGTCAGGCCTCCTGCTGCTGGGCTCTGTCCCTCCTGTCCCCGCTCTCCGGTAGCCCGGGAAGGGGAGCAACTTGCTTTCTGCTCATCTCAGCCCCAGGCCGAGCTGCCTGTCCTGCCTTGGGGCCCGGGAACCATCAGGCCCCACATCCTTCTAGAAGATTCCACCACAGACCCTGTCCCTGTTTCCACAGGAGCCTCCTGATGGAGCGTGATGCCTTGAAGCCGAACTCACCCCTGACCCAACGGCTCATCCGAAAGGCTGCGGCCGTCCACCTCCTGCAGTGAGCTAGGCCGGGCCCCTTCCCTAGCGTCAGATCTGCTGCCCCCTGGCTTCTAGGGTTAGAAGCGGCTAGAGCCCGTTAGGTGGTTCTGTTGAGTAATTTTGCAGCTTTAAGCAAAAAGCCCTGTAACCAGCAGCGTTACAGGGAGCGGGGACACCAATCAACTTTAAACACGAGTCAGGATCTTTTCGTCCTTGTTCAGGGCTGAGGGGCAGCCTCAAGCAGTTAGAACCAAACTAGTTTTTTACCACTTGCCTTGCAAACTGTATCTTCACAGGGCACTCCCCCATCTCCTGGTGTTCAAGGGTTGGAAGGTGGGGTTGGCTGGAGGCCAGCGCAGCTCAGGGAGGACAGTCTTCCACACAGCCCCTGGGGACCCGCTCCCCCCAGGCCGCCCCTGGGATAAACCCTCGCCTTGTCTTCCTCATATTCTAGATCTGTTGTCCCATCTTTTGGTTGAGGGCACCCATGATGGGAGAAGTGACTTGCCCGGGTCACAGCTAGTGGAGGCCCTAAGATTCACCTTGGGCCTCCGCAAGGCCTCACCTCACCGTCTGTGTGTCCCCCAGCTGCCCCCCCCACCTCAAAGAAGCACAAGCATGTGGGGGGCCCTCTGCCGTCTCTGGAGAGGTCTGTGAGCTTCCCAGGGGGCTTCAGTGGTGCCGATCAAGGGGCCTTGGGTATGTGGTTTCCTTTGCCAGCTATGACTTTAATCATACGAGTGCACAGGCGCTGAGTTGACACACTTTCTGGGGCGTGTGGATTGAGCCCAGGGTTGCCCTGTTGTGGCAACAAACACACAGCACTGTGGCCCGTGGCTTTACCACGATCCGAGCCGGTTTTACAAATGCTGCCTCAGTCTCAGTTTCCCCCTTTTCTTAACCTGGCCCTTAAATCAGGGAGTTGCTGATTTCACTGGAATGCGCCCATGAGGGGCGATCCTGGCCCCTAAATGTTTCTCAGGTTCCTTCAGTGTAAGCTGACATTAGGGAGGGACTCAGGCAGGGGGCAGGTCTCCTGGGAGGCAGTGGAGGCCTCCAAATCGATTAGATAAATTTTCTGAGATTAAAATAAATTAGGTAATCAGTTCCTTTGACTTGCTGGTGACACCTTTCCGCATGTCCCATGGGTCAGGCCTGGGTCATGGGGAGGCAGGCTTCTCCTTGAACTTGGGGTGTGGGTGGGGCAGGGAGTCAATGGGTAATTACAATAGGATTTCGAGAGGGGTGCTGTCTCTACTCGGGAGGTAGAGACACATTCCAAAGGCGAGCCTGCCCTCCGATCCTGAGCTGTCCCCTCCTGCCGGATGCCATGACACAGCAGGCTCACACTCCATCTGCCCTCCCCTCTCCTGGTTCCAAACAAGACGCAGAGTGGCCGGGGAAGGCGGAACCCGGGTCTCTCCTCGGAGAAGCCCTCCACTCGTGTGGGGCAGGCTGGCGAGGATGCCCTTTCTTCCCCTGCTGTGACCTCCTCAGGTCAGGGATGGGATCTGTCCCAGCACCACCCAGCACTTGGCCTGCACTGAGGACCCGTCGAGGAACATTGGTGAAATGAAGCAGAATCTTATCGGGGGAGGGAAGAAATGTGTCTGATGGGCAGGCCCACGATAGGACAGATGGAAGACGATACGGTTTAGACTCAGCAGCAACAAGCTATTGATAATCAGTGCTGATCCTGAGCACCTCCTAGGTGCTGACACGATACAGGGAGAGGAGCATCGGGAGTGGGCGCTGGGAGAGCTCACCCCCTGCAGACAACCCCAGGGCTGTGGGGACCTGACATCTGGGCCAGGCACCCCCTGAGCCCTTGCTACAATTGTGCAGGGGGTTGAGTCAGGCAGGCCTAGGCCTTAGGGCCCTTGGTTGAGCACTGGCGGCACGAGACCAGCTGTGTCTTACCAGAGGCCTTGGTAGGTGGAGGGAAGCCTGGGGCTCCCGGGGTTGTGGGCCCAGCAAAACCAGCCTGCCTGAGGGTGTGCAGGACCCCGTAGAGGCAGCTGGGAGAGGACGTGACCCTGTGCCCTCCTTCGAGCCCCTCTTTCTATCCAGACCTGAAGCCGGGGCCATTCCTGGACCTCGCTGTTCCTTGAGCCAGTAAATTCTCCTCTAAAGCCAGCTTGAAGCTGGTTTCCTGTTTCTTGCGACCCAAAGGCTCCTGACGGATACCTGCAGCTGGGATTTGTACCTGGGTCAGCCTGGCACCTTCTTTCTTATGTACTTAAGCAGGAATCTGAGCAAAAGACAATGGAATTCAGAAAGGACCCATTGGACAGAGACTCAGGTGGGAAAGGCAGGGTCCAGGGACCCAGCACATCAGAGTGCAGTGGGGAGTGAAGACAGAAGTTGAAGGTGACAGAGGGGGCCCTTCAATAGAAAAGAGGGGTTTGGGGATGCCAGGACCGGCCAAAGGGCATGCGGAGGGCAGGCTGGGCTCTTTGCAAGCTGCTAGACTCCCCACCTCCCTTGAATACCTAGCTCCCGTGCTCTCAGCTCTTGCCTGGGGTCCAGTGCTGGGCTGGGTGAAGCTGGGGACGTCACATGACCGCGACCCCACCCTGCCTTTTAGGCTCACGGTCTCCTGGGGAGCTGCACTCAGGATCAGAAGTGAGAAGGGACCACAGTGAAATGGGGGTGATTGGTGTGGATGGTCCAGACGCCAGACGGCCTGGAAGGCTTCTTGGTGTAGGTCCTGGGCCCAGGATGGCTGCCTTCTGGACAGTTCTCCACCCAACCTGCCCCACATAAATAGCTCATTATCATGCCTGACAATGGTGCTCTCCCTTTTGGAGTTCCCTCCTTCGCAGGGCAGACCCTAGGCGTCATCCCTGGCGCCTCCTTCCCACATCCCGCTACATCCACCAGTGCCAGATACCTAGGGTAACGGCTTCATGACACTGTGTCCTGAGGGGACCCCCTCATGCCACTGTCCCGCCCACGAGGTGGGTATTACATATACCTGAACGCCAGTCCAAGGCTCAAGTGAGGCCAGTCTCAAGGGGCCGCGGACTGCCCTGTTCACCGTCGGTGCTTCGCGTCGCTCAGATCAGGGATCTTGCCCCAACTTGCGCATTCCCCCATGCAGACTCCATCACGGGACCCTGCGCGCTCCTCCAATCTGCCCCCGCAGGACCCCCCCCAGCGGCTGTGAAGCCCAGGGGAAGCTTGGGCCGCACCTCTGGCCAGGCTCAGACCATCACAGTTCTCCGCCACCACTCAGCTTCTCCTGGCCCGGAGGGGGGCACAAACCAGCGTCACCCGGTGCGCTCCTCGGGGCAGGGGCAGGGGCCGGGTCTTGCTACGGTATTAGTAACCGGTGCGAACTGCTTTACGAAGCAGACAGGTGCACCTATTTTGTTCGGTCTTCACAGTCAACATCCTGCTGTAGGAAATGAAGTCTCTCCATTTACAGATGAAGAGCTGGGATCGGAACCACGTCCCTTGTCACGCGTAGCCACCCCGGGCCAAACCGGCGGGCACGCGGTACCCGCAGCAAGGAAGCCCCGCCCCGCTCTGCGCGCCCACCGCGGGCTCTCGGCGGAACGCCGGCGGGCGCCGCCCACCCGCGCGCGGAGGCAGTGCGCACGCGCGCCGCCCGCCCCAGCCCCGGCCGCGGCCCCCAGGATGCACCGGGCGCGGCGACGCTGCGCAGCCCGTTCAAACCGGCCAATCGGCAGCCCGCGCTGCGCTCGCCGCGCCGCGTTTAAATTCCGGGCGGAGGTGCGGTCGCCAGGCGTCGCCGCCGCTCGGGTGAGGGGCGGGGTGGCTCGGGCTGCGGGGTCCCTTCGCGCGTTCGGTCGGGGCTGCCGGGGTCTCCCCCCCTCCCCCACCGGTCCGGCCCCCGGCCGCGGTGTGCCGGCCCGATCGGGCCCCCGGAGCTCCCGGCCTGGGGGCGCTCGGCCGCTGGAAGGGGGCGGAGGGGTCGGGGGTGGGGGTGGGGGCGTCCTGGGCCTTGACACCGGCTCACCTGCCGGCCCCGCCCTTCCCGCAGTGACTTCCTGACAGCCCTCGCCGTGAAAGGAGGACACGCTTGGCGACCGACGCGCCTTCAGCCAGCCAGTCTCGAGAGGCAGGGATGGAGGTTCCCAAGAAGGATGGTATGTCCTTGTGGCCGCAGCGCCGCCGTGCAGGGAGCTCAGTGAGGATGCAGGTGGCGTTCATGCTTCTGTGAGGACGTAGTCCTTGGTTTATTCAGTGCTCACCCTGTGCTCTGTGCCCGTGCGGCTCACGATCCCTGTGTTCAGGGGGTTTGCATCCTTCCGGCTTCCTTCATTCCGTTTTCTGCATCCCGCACCGCACCCCGCCCCCCCCCCTCCCCAACACGGCTTTAGATTCCCATCGTGGTAGCAGGATCCTTTCCAGTTTTACTCGCTGTGTACACCCAGTGCGGAGAACACTGCCTGGCACTTCGCAGGAACTCACACACTTGTGGGAGGGAGTTCGATGCGTTCTTTCCGCGTCTGTCGCCGGTTTCTGTTTGCCAAGGTGTGTTCAGAATCCTGGCGGCTTTTCCTCTCGCTCTGTCCCTGTCTGGTTTGAGCATCCCGGCGAGAATCCAGCCTCGCAGAATGAGGGAAGGGCCGCACCCGCCTTCTCTCTTAAAGCCTGTCGACATCCCCTATCCTTTGTTCCTCACGCACCCCTGTGCGGCAGGCAGACGGGGTACCCGGATAACTTCCGCTTTCCTGAAACCGTGCTAGAGACTTTGCCCATCTCCTCACTTCTTCATTGTCTAGAAGGGGATCTGCCGCTGCACCCCCTTCTCCTCCCTTTCAGATACCAGTCCCTTCCTTGTGCATGTAGAATCCTCATTGCCGCCTCTGAGGACACCCCTCGTGTCACCCTCCCTCCGTGGCCTCACCTTGTGCCTGTCCATTCATTCGCTCCTGCTTGTCATTGACACGCAAATACGTTCTGTTCTGTCTCCATATCCTCCACTCTGGGAGCCCGCCTTCCAGAGCTTTCTCTATTTGTTCTGCGATTTTCCCGGGTTCCTCGACCAACCCCTCGGTCCTCACCACTCTGTTCAAGCTGCTTTCATCAGTCACAACATACATGTTGCCAAACCTGTTATCACTTTTCTGTTCTTGTTTAATCAACCTCTCAATGACATCTGACCTCTCCTTCTGGAAACTTCCCTCTCACCTGGCTTCCAAGGCAGCCTTGGTTTTCCTTCCACCTCTCTGGTTGGTTTATCCATCACTCTGCAGCCTCCTCTTCCTCCACTGTCTTTTGAAGCTAATCTTACCCAGGACGAGGTCTCTGGGGTCTCTTTGTATCCATACCCCAGGGCTCTCGGACATTCCCATGGCTTTAAACCCCATCTGCAGGGCGTGTGGCTGGCTCAGTCTGTTAAGTGTCCAACTCTTGATTTCGGTTCAGGTCCTGATCTCACCGTCTCGTGGGTTGAAGCCCCGTGTTGGGCTCTGTCTGCCCCTCCCCTGCTTGGGCTGTCTCTGTCTCTCTCAAAATAAATAATAAGTAAACTTAGAAAAGCCATCTCCTTTCTAGTGGTGCCGCATTTTGTCTTGAGCGCAGCCTCTCCTCCGAGCTCTGGGCTATATATCCACCCACCTGTTTGGCATCTTCCCCTGTCCTGCACTTCATACTCAGTGTGCCCCCATCTCCCCGCTCTTGGGCTGCTCTCTGTCCTCTCATGGAAGGGAACGGCTCCTCCATATACTTAGCTAAGTTGTGAAGGGGCCGTGCTCATTCAATCATCATTTACTGCGACTTCCACCTTCCGAACAGATTTTGGATCCACCTCCCTCTTTCCAACCCCACCCGGAGGCCGCCACCGTGTGCCTCTCAGCCACATTAACTCACTTCCACCCACTCGGACATTTTGCACTTTGGCCAATGCGTGATTTCAGGAGACACGGCCTGCTTCTCTCATCCACTCTACACAGCAGCCAGGGTAACCTTTTGAAAACACAAGGTAGATCGTAACTCTTCCGCTTAAAACCTCCAGTAGCTTCCTGTCGCGCTTTGGATAAAACAGGAGCTCCTTGCCTGGGCTTGCAAACCCTCCAGGATCTGACCCTGCCCGTTGCCACCTCCTGCAGCCTCCCCCTCAGCCACCCAGCCGCCCCTCCAAAGGCCATCGATGTCTTTGGTCTGCTTGATCTTCCGGAGCTAATCTGTGCAAGAGGAAACCAGTATGTGTATATGTTGTTGGCTGACTGCCCTCCTTTTCTTCTTAAAAATTTTTTTTTTAATATTTATTTACTTTTGGGAGAGAGAGAGAAACAGAACACGAATGGAGGAGGGGCAGAGAGAGAGGGAGACACAATTTGAAGCAGGCTGTCAGCCCAGAGCCCGACGCAGGGCTCGAACCCATGAGCCGTGAGATCATGACCCGAGCCGAGGTCTGACACTCAACTGACTGAGCCACCCAGGCTCCCCCGAGTGTCCTCTTTTTCTAGCAGATGGGGCCCTGTGCTGCGTCCTGGTTTGGGCACCTCATTTATCTTGATGCTTTTTGTAAGTCAACACAGGGCTCCTGTTCTCTTTTGTGTCTCTGGTGGCCATCTTTGGGGGGGGGGGGTAGGTTGGGTGCTATAATTTCTCCCATCTGCTGTGGGTGATCAGTTTGTGTCCGGTGTCTTGCTTTTTCAAAGGCTGCTGCGGCAAATTGCGCCGTGACTGCCCGTGACATGTACTCCCACAAGTCTGCTTGCTGGGCCGGGGGACACCTGCGCTTTGTAGGTGCTGCCGGGTGACTCAGGAGGGCCGTGCCAAGTGACACCTTCCCCAGCAGTCTGGGAATTGGTCTCTCCCCCGCAGCCTTGCCCGCATGGCACCAGACTTTTTGATCTTTGACAATCTGATAGGGGAGAAGTGGAATCTCAGGGTTATTTTTGTTTTGTGTCATTTCATCAGTTATTTTCTCTGCTCTTATCCTTCGTCAGTTCTTCTGTTACTGTTTGTTTTCTTAGCAGTCTGTAGGCACTGCTCCTAGATGAGCCCTTTGTGATGTGAGCTGCAAATACTTTTTCCCTGCTTATTGTTTCTTTGTCTTTGCTCATGGTGATCTCTGCCGTGCAGAGTTTTAAAATTGTTATTTATACATTGTACTGTCAGTCTTTTATAGCTTCCACTTTGGTGTCATAGTTAGACCTCCTCACTCCAGGTTATAACATAATTTCCCCGTGGGTTCTTCTTATTCCTTTTATATGTATTTTCCTCTAAGGGAAAATACCGTTTATCGAATACTCTGTCTTCCCGTTTTATTTCGCAGGCTACTTTTATCATATACTGAGTTTTCTTGATGTGAATCTTACGTGTTTCCTGCTAGGTTTGTGTATCTGCATTTTGTGGGGTTTGCTGCTAACGTAGGTCTTTGTGATGAGGACTTGTCTTCCATCGTGTCTTCTAACCGTTCTTGGTAGGTGTGAACACCGTAGGTGGCTGTGTGATGATTTTGTCCTCAGCCACCTGGTTGCATCCTTTCACTACTCATGACAGTATTCATGCGATTTTTGGTGTCTATAATCTTAGCACCTGTGCACCATGGTATTTTTGCCTCCAGGTTCTTTCCCTTGTCTGTGCCAGTTAGTGTATCCAGATCTGTGTCAGGAATTGTGACAGCAGACATCATCTCCAAGTGCCCAGCTTTCACGGAGTTTCCTCTTTGGACTTCCATTATCCCTCATGCTGACTTGCGGGTTGATTTACATAGAGATGGTGGTTTCTGGTGCTGTTTATTAGTATTTCCACTTTTTTCTTTTTTCCCCCTTTCTATTTTTTTTTTTTTTCCCTTCCTCCTGGGTACATGATAGAAATGTACCTGCCCACCTGCTTGAGGCAGGATTCAGCTCAGGGGACGGGAAAGGCGGCCAGTGAAATGGGAGTGTGGTTTGTGTATGTGTTACTTCTGGGCCGTCGAGAACTGATATGGGATTTGCTCTTTCCCTTTTCTTCCGCACCAACACCAGGCTCCCCAGGCTCCTGGGTTGTGCAGAGAGGAGGGCGGAGAGCAGGGCCCAAGCCCAGCAGAATTAGAGGCTGAGTGAGAGACTTGGGGGTTGTCATATCGGCGCGGGTTAACCTGTCCTGACTGATCACACATGTACGCTCCTGACTTCAGAAGGGGCGCTTCTGACGGGATCCCATTAAACCCCAGTTTGGCTTTGGGCTCTAGGTGGATGCTTCCTTGTATGGCAACATGTATCTGTCGGGTACCCATTACTTTTTAGGAAGGGCTTTTAAAGTCAACAAAGTTCGTTGCAGTTTTTCACGTGTCTTGTCAGCATAGATGGCTGTGACCTAAGGCTTTCCTTTCAGATCCAGTAAGAGAACAATTATGTTACTGGGTTGTGTAAAGTTAAGCCATCCTGAAGTCCTGAAACGAACTTCACTTAGTCACGATCTATTCTTCTTTTATTTAAAAAAAAAAGTTTTTTAATGTTTTTATTTATTTTTGAGAGAGAGAGAATGAGACTGAGCACGAGCAGGGGAGGGGCAGAGAGAGAGGGAGACACAGAATCCAAAGCAGGATCCAGGCTCCGAGCTGTCAGCACAGAGCCCGACGTGGGGCTTGAACTCATGGACCGCGAGATCACGACCTGAGCCGAAGTCGGCCGCTTAACCGACGGAGCCACCCAGGCACCCCTATTCTTCTTCTTTTAATGTGTTGGTGGATTCTGTTACCTAATATTCCTATTTAGGATTTTTATGTTAGGAACCTGGTCCGTAGCTTTCCTTCTGAGCTAACTTTAGAGGTTTTTGGTATGGTCTTGCTTGCTTCGTAGTGAGTTGCAAGGTCCTTTTTTCTATCCTGTGGAGCAATATAAATAGTTCTGGAATGATCCATTCTTGAAAGACATGACAGAATTTCCTGTGAAACCATCGTGGACTTGGGCTCTTTTGGGGAGAAGAGCCCTTGAATAAGTCTGTGCAGTTATTTCGTGGTCATTGAACCGTTAAGATCTTTTCCTTTTCTTCTGGAGTCCGTTTTAGAAATAAATCAATGTAAGCAATTTAAATACAAAAAATAAACCCCGTTTTCTAGAAAATTATCCATTTCAGCCAGGCTCTTAGGCTTATGTGCCTGGAATTGAGCAGACTAGCTTGTGAGTCTTTTCGGTTCCTCTCTCTGCTCGTTCCCTTTTACTTCTTTTGTGCGTTTTTGTGCTTTCTACCCTTCCCTTGATTGGGTAATTAAGAAAAATTGGTGTGACTAGCGAGGGTCTAATGAGGGTATTAGTATATGTTACATCTTTATGGTTTTAATAAGCGTGCTGCATCATTTACGAGGGTCAAAGAAGATGTGATTTGTGAAAGCGCTGTATCAACTTTACGTGGTGGAAATACCCGTTCAGCACGTTTCGATAATTCTTTGCCAAGTGTCGAGGCCCCTTGCTGGACATGAGGGAGTTTGGGAGAGTGGTGGCCATTTGCTGTCTTGGGGGAGCTTACGGTCTCGTTGGGGCCCCGGAAGAGTGAAGGGACATCTGCAGCAGGGCTAGTGTGGTGACAGAGGTCAGGTCAAGGTGATGCAGGGGTGGGGGGAGCTGAGGGGGGGAGAAGTTGCTTGGGAGCTGGAGGTTTGGTGGAGGGAGCAGGCTTATTAGACCGGGCCTATGGAGGTACTACGGGGGATACAGAGTGCAGTTTCTTCTGGGGCGAGTTGGGCTCTAGAAGCGAAGGGAGTCAGCAAATACGAATGGAGTGGTGACTGCACATGCGAATGATAGTGAATTTGATTTTGAAAGAGCAGTAGGCATTCTATGGCTTGTAAGCCAGGAATTTAATTCTAGGGAACCTGAAGCAGGTGGTCTTTTGAAAATGCTCTAACCTGAAAATGACTTACCTAGTCTAGAAAAAACTAGTTCAATGACTTGGTGAATGCATTTTAGATTATACCTTAAAGATAAGGACTTAGACTTTTGGGGCAGCTCAGCAAACACACAACGGCTGATGCTATTTTAAAAAGAAAACAAAAAAAACAAGATAACCTTGAGCCCTCTGTGATGAGGTGACTGTTAAAATCATGATAAGGTACACTTTGGGGAGTGAAACGTTGTCATTGTTTTTATAGCTGTAGAGACTGGTAATGTTTTCTCTCTATCAACCCCAGCCCTCAGATAACACGGGACTTTCCCCCCACAGACATTCTTCTCCTGGCCGATGAAAAGTTTGACTTCGATCTTTCACTGTCTTCTTCAAGGTAAACGGATGAGTTTTCTTCCCTTGCCTTGGGCTTAACCGCATTCGGTAAGGTCTTTCATTTAACTGCCAGTGTCCTTAATGATCCTTTTATTTTAAAACAGTGCAAATGAAGATGATGAAGTCTTCTTTGGACCCGTGGGGCATAAAGAAAGATGTGTCGCTGCCAGCTTAGAGTTAAATCACCACGTTCCCGAAGAACCGCTTCTGCCAGGCTCGGAAGGTCACTTCACCTGGAGCCCTCTCACTGGGGAGAAGTTTGTGGAAGTGTACACGGAGGCTCACTTGCTGGCCTTCCAGATCGAAAGCAAAAGCAAAAACAAGGCAGCCCAAGCGGCCAGGCCCGAAGACCTTTGGAGCCAGAGCGTGGAGAGATTTATCCAGGAGTCGAAATTAAAAATAAACCTGTTTGAGAAAGAAATGGAAATGAGGAAGAGCCCCAGGTCACTGAAGAGGGAGACATATTACCTGTCGGACAGCCCCTTGAGGGCACCGCTGAGCCAGACCCCCTTGGGGGCAGCTTCTGCCCGGGCCGGCCAAGCCCAGACGCAGGGACCGCTGCACTCGCCTCGCTCTTCCTTGCCGGTGGAACCCGGTGCTGCTCCCCCTCCAGACCAGGCAGGGCCTCAGAAAAAGGTCATCAGCCAGTTGGTACGGCCCCGAGCTTCGTCTGTGAGAGGGAAAACCATTCATGCGGCCGCGGAGCAGGTAGACACGTTCACGTGCCAGGACATGCGTGTGCGGGACTAGGTGCTCCCTTGCGTTTTAGCCCTCGCGGTTTATGGCCCTAACGGAAACCGTTGTGGGGAGAAGCTTGGAAACGTAGCCGGGCTGAGGGCTGGGAAGCATAGGAACCGCAAGTCCACAGGGGGCAGGAGCGGCACGGGGAGCTGGGTTTGGGGTGCATGTGGACGCAGGCGCGGCTGCCTTCCTCCTGGGATGACTTAAAAACATCCCTTCCTAGATGCTGCAACTTCGGATATCCTGCTCATTAGGGGTTTCTTCTGCATTAACAAGCAGCTTCCAACAGTTCCCCTCCCTGAACCGGATTTTGTGGAGACTGCTCTCCTCCCAGGAATTAAATGGATGAGCCGTCCTGGGCAGTGGCAGTGGCCGGGCGGGTCTTTGGGGTGCGGTTAGCCCCTGCGGTTTGTAGGGCGGAGCGCTAGGGCAGGAGAAAGGGAGGGTCACACCACGGCTGCTTCCGGGCCTCGCCGACCCGGCCTCACTCAGGGGAGGAAGTTATGCTTCGAGGAGAGGCAGCAGGTTGGAGCCCGCCGAGCACTGCTTCTCAGCTCTGCTCCTAACCGGGGCCCCGGGCCTCAGCTCTCTGAGCTGGTTACGGAGATGCTGTGTGGGGTCATGAGCAAGTCTGGGTCCGTGCAAAACAGCTAGTGAGGGCCAGGGAGCGCCTTCCCTCTTCAAGCACATCTCCCGAACCGCGCGACTCCCTGCGCTCAGGACCCAGAACTGATCCGAGCTAAAGGCGCTTGTGCCGCACTGGAGCCTGGACGGAGGAGGCGTGCTGGCCATCGCTTCCCCTAAGGAGCTGGGCCGTCGTTCCTTTAATCACACGAACTCCTCCTGCCGGAGCCCGTTTGGATGTCCATTTCCAAAGTGAGGTCTCCAGAACAAGAGGGACACGGGTCTTCTATGTAATATGTGGACCCGCGCACGGATTTCTGTGTGTAACACGTGGGCTGGACTCAGGCAATAAAGAAATGCCATATTAGTACATAGTAGAACATGGATGACCCTTGAAGACCTGCCTAGTGAAAGCAGCCGGACGCCAAAGGTCACCTGCTGTACGACCCTGTTGGCATGAGGGACCACGATGGGCGAATTGTATTGAGGGGGGTAGGTTAGCCAGTGTGCAGGCGGGGAGGTTGAGGGAGTAGGGGGGCGGGGGCACCTGCTAATGGCTAGCAGTTTCCTTCAGGGACAACAAGTATGGTCTAAGATTATACTGACGCTGGCCTTACAGCACTGTGAACGTGCAGAAACCACTGACAACGCACACTTTCAGATGGCGAACTTACGTCCATGAGGTAGATCTCACGTTTTAAAATGCTGTGAAGGAAAAAGAAAGTGATTGTTTCGTTGCTCTGACCTTATGAGCTGCTGCCGCTTCTCATTAGCGCTCCTTGTTACGAGGGGTTATTTTTATCCGCAGGGGTCAGTGCCAGGAATGCCCTTGCGTCTAAATATGTCAGAAATGTATTCTTTGTTTGACTCTGCTCTCCAAAGAAAAATGGCTCTCAGTACTCTTCCGAGAAGATTCGTTGCCACTGAGCTGCCTCTCGGGGAGAGGAAATGACCTTTTAATGAGTGATTCCTTTCCATACAGCATTTAAGAGTTTTTGTCACTAGAGTCACTTTCCTCATCATCTTTAAATAAGAATCCTGATCGAGGAAAAGCTTTAGGGGATCTCTCTCCTGCAACGATCTTAGTATTATTTTGCTGTTTTTAATGAGGAAGCAAACGCCATCGTCATTTCTGCCCGTGGTAATTTGGCAGAGGAAGCCAGTTGCCGTGTCCGCTTCCATCCCTTCCATCCAGCGGGTGAACTGAGCACGTACAGCACTGGGAAGATAGACGGTGCTGCTGGTGCTCGAAATTGACGCCTTGGTGCATCTGCGCGTTG
Source organism: Felis catus (assembly GCF_018350175.1). NCBI lineage: Eukaryota > Metazoa > Chordata > Mammalia > Carnivora > Felidae > Felis > Felis catus. The sequence continues at coordinate 138,556,713 of NC_058374.1, forward strand.
TTCAAGGCCAGACAGTGCTCTCAATTCAAATTGCAATTTTTCAGCCTATGAAAAGGACACCAGCTAGCCCTTCCGGCGTGAGAAACCTAAATGAGAAGGAATCCCGCGGGGCCGTGCCCCCTGACAAATCCAGTGCTGCCCGGGAGGGCGCCAGCTTGCCGGCCGGGGGCAGCCACTTGGTCCAAGGCAAGCGATCGCTCCCTGTCCTGAGCAAGGTGGGTCTGCCGGGGCTGTGGGTGGGTGTGGCCTGTGAGCAAGGAGAATAAAGGGGCGGCTTTGGGTATCATTGTGTGTCTTTGACTGAAGTCAAGTTTAGGAAGGTTGAAACTGGGACCCGTGAGAGGCAGCTTGCTGTAATGCAGAGAACACGGCCTGGCGTGCGCGGGGGGCTCCGTGGACTGAGAAAAGTCCGCCTCTCCGAGCCTGTGTGTGTCTGCGCGGCTCCGGCTGCCCTCAGACGACATGGGACGTCCGTGCTTGGAAACCGCAGCTCACAGGCCTGGAGACGAGCGCCCGCAGCTTTGTAGTTAAACGGTGCTGCATGTGAGAACCGCTGATGTACTCGCCAGAAGCTGGGCCCCAGCTACAGACTCCGGGGGCAGGGTCAGAGGAGTCCCCCACGTTTCTCACTCATGCAGGGCTTTGAAGACCGCGCTTGAGAAGTACTGCTTGGCCTTTTCTTTACACTTAAGATGATGATTACTCAATTATTAAAAATTATTTTAGGGGGGGCGCCTGGGTGGCTCAGGTCATGATCTCATGGTTCAGGAGTCGGAGCCCTGCTGTCAGCGAGGAGCCCGCTTCAGATCTTCTGTCTCCCTCTCACTCTGCTCCTCCCCTGCTCACTTTCTCTCTCTCTCTCTCTCTCTCAAAAATAAACATTAAAAAAAATATTTTTAAACCCAATTTTTGCATAAAACAGTAATGGGTAGATAACAAAATCTTCGATGACTCTGTTTTTTAATGTTTTGTTTCAGTTGGGGCCGAAGAGGACCCTGTTAAAACCAAGTGGGTGTGCTGGCGGTCTTTCAAGGAAGTCGTCTTCCTCGGGGTCTGTTTCTGGTGGGATTTCCAGTGTGTGTGCTTCTCCGGCCACCTGCGGAGGTAAGCCAGCCAGTGTCTCCTGCCCAGACCCGCCCGCGTCTCGAGAGGCAAGGCCTTGAATGCTATCCGACCCACTGAGACTGTTTTCACAGAACCACGTAGACTCAGCAGAAGGTTCTGGAGGGTTTGCTGCGGTCTGGGCCCCCTGCCCTCCAGGGTTTCTTCTCTGAGAAGGGGCACGCTCAGGCCAGGGGTTTTAGGGCAGGGTGGTTCCAGCCGTCCCAAAGCTGGTGGACGCTCCACGTGCCCGCGACACACGAGGACGCTGAGACCAGCCCACTGACATGTAATCACACAGGTTTTAAAAATAGGACTGTTGCAGATAACATAGGGCACGTGGCCCTTGTAAGTGCCTGTGCCTCTTTAAACCCCGACCCAAACCCGCCTCTGCACGGTGGTAACCTTCGCAAGCCAAGGGCGCCATCTGGTGGTAAAGGGGAGAAGCCCTCGTGACCTGTGGGGGGAAGCCTTGGATTCCCTTCAGGACTCCGCCCTCTTCCACGCGTATTTGCGGTGCAGACCTGTGCGCGTTTTGTCAAACCGCAAAGCGTGAGCTCCGGAGTTAGGCCGACGTGATCTGGAGCCCCCGCTGCCAGGTGGCGGCCAAGAGAACTCCAGTTGTTCCCGGAACCGGACACACCGCAGGACAGAGCCTCCCCGGACGCGCTCTTCCGGGCATCAGAAGGAGCGCGTGGCCCGCGTTCGGGGAAAGGAAGTTCTGTCTCGTCGGAGGTTGTGAGGCCTGAGTGGCCGTGGCGGTGCGGGGCGTCGGCACTGTTTTCCCTCGGGGGGCCTGCGTTCCTACCCGCCAAAGGTTGAGACGGACATGAAACGGGCCTGAGTGTGGGTCTTTGTGCGTGGTACACACTGGGAGGCTGGGTCAGACAGGACCGGGGGGGGGGGGGGGGGGGGGGGGGCGGGAGCACCATAAAGCCGTTACGCACTGAACAAAAAGCGCTATGGCATCAGCCGTTCTCTTCGGGGCCTTCTTTGGGATCTCGCCAGCCTGCCTTCTGCACGGGGCATATTGGCACCTGAGGACCTCATTCGCCGTCCTTCCGTTTTAAATGGCGCTCGTGATGGCCATGACCCAGCCTCCCTGGGACTCGAAGGAGCCCACCAGTGACGAATGCGCCTCCTCTCGCCCTTCCCTCCCTCCCTGCCCAGAGGCGCGGCTGGACCGCCCGCTCGTGTCTGCTCAGCCAGCGTAGATGTCTGCTGTTGACACAGTCGGTGGAGGGGGAGAGTTCGAATTTACGTACGCTTACGTGCGTCCTGGTAATTGCGTCTAGAGTTAGTACCTTACAACGCACTCCGCTGAGCCATGAGCGACCCAGCTTGTCCTGTTTGAGGATGTTACCTGACGGGTGTATGGAATATTGCTCACAGGTCCTGTGTTTCTCTTACATGGAGATCGTGACGATAGAAATACATTTCCTTCACTTGAAAACATTTTCAGGTAGATACGGGTGAAGACAGCGTACCTCGTATGTGTTTGTCAAGTAACTTCATAATTTAAAAGTGACCCAGGCCTCGGCCATAACCAGACGTCGTGTCTCCTCTTCCAGCTAAATCAAGTGAACCTGCACGTTTTCCTGCGAACAGTTCCCCGCCTGGGTCATGCACCAGCCAGTCAGGCAGAGTGGGACCTGCTGTGTCCCGGCAGTCCCTGCAGGGAGGCCCTGGGGGTGCGTCCTGCAGAAGGAGTAAATGGACCTCGGCTGCGGAGGTGACAAGGGAGCCGGCCAAGGCGCTCACCCCCGCGGCTGTCACCCAAGCCCGGACTCTGGAACGGGGAGGCCCGGGGCTGAGCTCTCATTCCAGCTGGTCGCCGCCGTCTCCGTTGAATACGGCCGGGAGTGCGAGAGGGCGTGATTCCCGGCTACCCTGCAGGACAAAGGCGATGCCCACCCCAACAAGTCACTTTAAGATCCCCAAGTTTTCTACTGGTGAGGAATGGAGCAATTTCTGCATGTTTTTCTTAGTTTTTTTTTTTTTTTTTAACATCCATTTTTTTGAGAGAGAGAATGCCCACAAGCAGGGGAGGGGCAGAGAGAGAGGGAGACACGGGGTCCAAAGCAGGTTCCTGGCCTTGAGCGGTCAGCACAGAGCCCGACGCGGGGCTCGAACCCATGAACTGTGAGATCATGACCTGCACCGAAGTCAGACGCTTAACCGACTGAGCCACCCAGGCGCCCCTATTAAAGCACCTTGAATATGTTGTCCTAGCAACTTCTAGCTTGCATCATTTTGGACGAGCACTCAGTGGAGTCCCCATCCCGCATTCTTCCCTCTGTCACATCACTGCTCCCAGGCTGCTCTTAGGAGCTCCTGTCTACTGTTAATTTCAGCATTTTGATTATTACGAATTTTGAAGTGGCTTTTTTGGAGTTTATCCTTCTTGGGGGTTCCTGAGCTGCTTTGATCTGTGGGTTGATGTTTCCAATTCATTCTGGAAAAAACACTTGGCTCTTATTTCTTCAGATTCTGTTTGCTTGCTGCCCCTAGTTACAGGGACCCTAATCACACGTGTCTAGACCTCTCAATGTGGCTTGTAGGTCATGGAGGCCCGGGGTTTCCCCCTTTTCTTGTGTTTCAGTTTTGACATCTGTAACGTCCTGTCTTCACGCTTACCTGTCTTTCTCTGCGGCGCGTCTAATCCGTGGTTACGCCCATTCAGTTCATTTTTCTTTTTTGACATTGTAATTTCCCCATCTTTGTCCTTATGGTGTTTATTTAAATTCTTGAACATATTTATGACAGTTGATTTACATTGTTTCTTCTAATGCCACCTTCCTGGTCATTTGGGGGTCTGTTTCTAGTGACTGACTTTTTTGCTGATTATGACCACATTTTCCTGCCTCTTCATGTGTAACCATTGTTTACAGTATAGGTTTAAAATCTTGGAAGATCTGCATTTTGTTGCCTTGCTTTAAGGAGTAGAACCTTGCTTTGGCAGGCATTTCAATCGCAGGTCGACTTGAGCCTTTTGAGGATTGTTTTAAAGCTTCGATGGGGCAGGTCTCGAGTGGCCTATACCCTCGGGAACAGGCGGCCTTGCTGCTGACTTGTGCTTGCCCGGTCCCTGCCAGACGTGCTGCGTGTTCCCGAGGTCCCTGCTGTGGCGGGTGGGACGCGGGCAGTTTTCAGCCCTGTGCGAACGGTGGCCGTTGTTCCCAGTGGCTGTCCTCACCTTGGCCTTTCGGAGTCTCCCTCTGCACGCGTGTGTTTCCTCCGTGTGCAAGGACCCGGGCTGCCTCCCTGACTGGCTGTGAGTGGCACCGGTGTGGTATCTGGAGGGTGGCAGGTGGCAGGTGCTCGGTTGAGGCAGATGAATCTAAGAAATCCGCGTAACGTGGGAGGTCGTGCAGAGCTGCCTTAAGGGAGAGGGTCCCTGTAGCTTCACTCAAGTAGAGGTGCTTGTCTCTTGAAGTCTCCAGCACTGCCGGCCGGTACAGGTGGCCTTTAATGCCCCGAAGCCTTTTGAGGACCCAGGCCGCCTCTCTCGTTTTGCCGTGACCGGTGTCTCTTCTTCATCCTCTAAGGCGGCTGCTGCAGCCCCACCTTCCGCCCCGTCAGCTGCGAGGGTGGGCCGGGCGAAGGGGACCACACCCCTACCTTGCGAGAGCGCTTACGGAAGTTGTGTGTGCCCCTCTCTGTCCCCTCGCTCAGGCCTCCGTCATGTGACCGTGCTTCCCTGCCAGGGGTGCTAAGACGTGCTGTCTTCTCGCCCCGCTCAGGTTCCTTCCTGAGAAGAAGAGGGCGGATACTGATCAAACACTGCCAAGTCAGTGACGAGGGGAAGGGTCATGAGAGGTGGGGACTGAGGCAGCCGGGGGCCAGTGCAGGTGCTAAGGAAGAGGGTTTTAGGCGGGGAGTCCTGGCCTCCAGCAGATCCCTCCCCTGAGTGATGAACAGGCCCTCGTGGGCAAGAATGGAAGCTGGGAGGGCTCCGTGGCAGCCCGGCCGTGAGGTGGACAGGAGACCATGGGGGGAGGGGAGCTCGTGGCGGCGTGGGAGGGGACTCGGGAGTGACCCGGAGGCCTCCGCGGGGCGCCCGGGTGTTGCCTCCCACGCCCAGGGGCCCAGGGGAGGGCTGGAGGAACGGCAGCCCCGGGTAGAGCCCACTCGCCCGGTTTGCACCTGTTGAGCGCGAGGTGCCACAGTTCGGGGCTGTGCTGAGGGCCGTGCCGAGCAGGTGGTTGAAGGTGTGGGTTCGGGCCCCGTGGGAGCGGTCACCCCTGGAGATAAGATTGAGGTTTCCATGGCAGGGAGCTCAGCGTGTTGGCTGAAAGCGGTTCTTCGGAGCGTCCACGGCACGGGGCGCACCGAGTGTGCTTGGCGGCGTCGGCTGCCTTTCTTCCCGGGTGCCCGAAGCCACGGCGTGCCTCTGGCTGCCTTTCCTCCAACCACACGGTCATCTGCCGGTCTCGCCGACTTGGACCGGTCCCAGTGCCCCTCGGCTGCTACCCTCTGCTGCCCGTGCCCCTGATGATGCCTCACGCGCCTCTGAAATCGGTTTCTCTTTTCTTCACGGTGTCAGGGACAGGGCTGTCCATGAACACCGTTCATGATTCACCCTGGGCCAAACTGTTCTCATAAACTCAGTGCCGGAGAGGCCACGGGGAGCCCCACGCCGTTAGAACACGCGGCCCTGCGACCGTGGCAGCGGGCTCCCTCCGTGGCCGCGAGCACCCTTGTGGTCGCGACACCAGCTGTCCTGGTAGAGCAGACACGGGGACAGTAGGGACAGGGCCCTGCGGTGGGTTTGTCACTTGATCCACGTTTGACTGACGGGACACACTTCCTCTCTTGCTCAGGTGAGCCTGCAGACAGTGCAATGCCAAAGTCCTGTCGGGCACAGAGGCCGTATTCCTGCACATCAGTGGGAAGGTGAGGAGTTGTCCACTTCCTTTGATTTTATTTTTTTTAATGTTTATTTTTGAGAGAGGGAGAGAGAGAGACAGAGTGCAAGCAGGGGAGGGGCAGAGAGAGAGGGAGACACAGAATCCGAAGCAGGCTCCGGGCTCTGAGCTGTCAGCACAGAGCCCAACCCGGGGCTCGAACCCGCGAACCGTGAGACCATGACCTGAGCCGAAGTCGGACGCTCAACCGACGGAGCCCCCGGCGACCCTCGACCTATTTAAAATAGTGGTTGACTCCACACAGACCGTCTTTATCAGTAACCGCAGAACAAATCAGCAGGAGGATTCACCGGCAGTTACAGCCACACGTGTCGCCAGATTGGAAAGCGGGACGTGTGAGAAATGAGCCGCGGGTGCCCGCATTCAGTCCTGTGCGCTCACGTGGGGTTCAGGTGACCCGAGCGCTGGAATGAACGAACTCGCAGTGACGGCTCCCTGTGTGCGTGTGAGCCCGGGCAGTCCCCGCCGTGGCTCTGGATTTCCTCGTGGAAATACCTACGCCGTCAGAAGTGATATTTTGCGGACCTCCCACGAGGTGCGTTCACATGCTCCGCCCGGAGACAGCAGGGTTTCCCAGGGTGCTGGCGGCGGCCCTGCCTCCCCAGAGCAGACCTCCAGCGGGCTTCGCGGGCCTGAGTCTCGTCTGTTGAAGTCACAGGACTTTATACCGCATTAGCATATCGGATGAATAGAATCTTCTTTTTGTTCACGCCTGCTGAAGACTCTCATTTTGTCTTTCCAGGGTAGTTGTCCACAGCACTCCCGCTGGACACTCATCCGGGCCGGCCTCACCAGGACATTTAAGCGGTATGACGACCCCTGTGAGTACGAGGCGTGGGTCAGCCTTGCCCACGCCCGCCAGCCGTCGGCTCTCCAGCCTTCCACGGGTGACCCCTAAAACCGTGCCCAGAGCTCTGGCTTCTCCCCTGTGCGTGTCTGCTCCGCGGCTTTCCTCTGAACTCCGGAAAAACTCTGCAGCGAGGTAAGAGGCAGAGGCGACGGCCACGGAAGCCTGTCGGTGGCTCCCTGAAGCGCGGGAGGGCACCTGCTTGCTCGGCCATCGTCGTTCCCACCCAGCGCACTGTCCCGACTGGGCCGAAGGGCTGGGCAAGCAGGGACGGCACCTGCCAATCACCCCGTCGCCGTGGGCCGTGGCCTCTCACCGGGGGGGGGGGGGGGGGGGGGGGGGGGGGGGGGAGGGCGTTTGGGCAGAAGACTCAGCAAGGTGCACCCACACCCGGGGTCTGGGGTCTGGTGTGGTCTTTGCAACCGGGCCCGCAGGACAGTCCCGTAGTCTTGGCCAGGGGTGACCACACTCAGGCTTCCTGAGAAACAGACTCTGCATTTGCTACCGCGTCCGTTCCACCTGCTTCTGCCGCCTCCCCTGCCCCCGTCCCCGTCGCTTTGCTCCAGCCCCGCCGCCCCTCCCCCACCGCGTGGCACACGGTCCTGTCCTGGCCGTCCTCTCCGTCTGGGATGCGCTGCCCCTCCACGGTTCAAGTCCACGTTCAGGGGCCAACCTCGGGGACCTTTCTGGAAAGTCCCGCCTCCCTACCCGGTCACTCTATTCCGTTTTCCTGCTTCATTTCCATCGGAGCGTTTCTCTCCTCTCTACCTGAACGCGGAGCAAGCGTGTCTCTGTCCACTTCGCGGACTGAAGGGAAGGGCGTAAAACAGGCCCGTGTGGGTAGCAGGCTGGTAAGCTTTTAGAGCCAAAGGACCTCCGAGACCATTCGGGCCTTTTATTTTTCTTCACGAGGAAGCCGAAGGTCAGAAAGGGACTCGAGCTGTCGCGGATGGAGCCGGAACCAAAGCCAGCACGCCCTGCCCCGTGTGACGCATCTCCGCCCGGAACAGAATCCTAGCCCGACGAGCCAGCACTTACGGTCCCTCACGGGGTCCGCCCTTTCTCTCCCCGCAGAGCCGCGCCGACCAGGGCGAGCAGGAGCGAGGCTGCCTCCAGGCGCGAGGACTCGTCGTCTGACGGGTCCTGTTCCCCCCCGTCGGCTGTGCCACAGGCACTTAACTTTTCTCCTGAAAAGAGCGACTTGGCTGTTCCAAAAAGCATCACTGCGGAAGGAGTGCCAGCTGCGGCCCGGCCACCCGAAGACACACGCCCTCGTGAGGTACCGTGTTCTCCGGGACCCTGGACTCTGCCCCCAAGCCGCGGGGTCACTCAGCACGGTGGTCCGCCGAGTTGCCTCTCTGGGACTTCATCTGTTGTCCCCGGGCCCCCAGGGCCAGAGAGTGGGAGTCAGGACCTCCAGCCTCTCCCCTCCTCCTGTGTTTGCCCAGAGGACGGGCAGTAGGAAGCAGAGTGACAGTGGGAGAGGCCGGTGGGAGCCCTAGGGTGGGCCATCGGCCAGAGGGCGGCAGACGGAGTTGGGGGGCCGTGTGGGGGTGGCCGAGGAGGAGAGAACTCCACCCATCAGTACGTGCAGCACACCACAGCCAGCTGTCCCCGCCAAAGGCCATCCTTCCTTGGGTTTCCTGTTTTCTCAACATGGTTGACCAAAAGGTGCCAGAATTGCCTTTAGATCTCGTGTTCTCGTCTAGGCGATTCTCGTGGATCTTAGACTGGAGCAACTTGCCATCACTCCGAAAGCTGAGGGCCCAGCCCTCGTCAGCCCCCCTCTTGTGGACCTGGGCGGTACTCCAGAAGCAAGCGTGGCTCCGGGCTCTGAAGGCAGACCTCTGATTGACCTGCTGATCAACACTCCGGACATGAACAGAACCACCGCGTCCAAGCCTCTCCACGAGGTGGCACAGGTGAGAAGTAGCAGGTGGTTCCGTGTGGGCTTTGGCCTCGGGTGGTCTCAGTTCTGGGTTTGTTCCTCCTCCCAGGGCACATCGCGGTGACCCTCGAGAGCAGCCCCTGAGGTCTCTAAAAGTGACACGTGTCGGGGTACCCTCCAGCGGTGGCATGAGCTTAGAATTCACCAAGTCCTGCTGCGGGATCCTGCCTGGGGGCCCAGGAGCTCTCTGAGGGCAGGGGTCCCATCACTGTCGCTCCAGGGTCCCCCAGGGCCCGATTTGTGAGGAGGGAGCACATGTGTGTCAAGAACTCAGAGTTCTTCCGTGTGGCATCTTCTCCTTCCGGCTTCTTAGACGTGCTAGCTGCACTTTCAGTGTGTCGGAGCCGCGGTGGAGGGGCCACGCGGCCGCGTCATTCACCCCGTCGCCTCTGTCTTGCAGCTGATAGACTTGACTTCTCCTCTGATCCAGCTGAGTCCCGAGGCTGACAAGGAAAATGTCGATTCGCCACTTCTCAAGTTCTGAGGAGAATAAAACCCTTCGCGTTTTACATTTCGTTAAAAGAACTGTCCTAAGGTGGTTTTCAACCCTTAGAAATAAATCTTGGGAGCAGTTGTTTCGTGGTTGTTGTTTACAACAACCCCAAGTAGAGGTCCCGGGCCTAGAGGGGATGTTGTGCAGTCGGCCCCGAGCTTACCGCTGCCCCACACGCTGGGCCGGAGGTGAAGAATTTTGTTTTGTGTCTTTTGCGTGTAAAAATGGCAAGTGACTATTTTTAAAATTAAGTTTGCATGAAAAGGTAAATATTCTAGGTTTAAATTAAATTGGAAAATAAATGAAAATGTATTAAAGCAGAGTTCGATTTTAAGGTTATCTTGATTTTTAAGCAGGTGTAACTATTTTAATCATTAATCAGTATGCCAGATTGATGTTAGTCAAACCGTTTCCACGAGCGATTTTATTTAGAAGCTCACTTATTTATTTTGAGAAAGAGTAAGCACGAGCATAGGAGGGGCAGAGAGAGAATCCCAGGCAGGTTCCGAGCTGCCAGCTGTGGGGCCTGATGTGGGGCTCGAACCCACGAACTGTGAGGTCACGGGCTGAGCCGAAGCCAAGAGTCAGATGCTCAACCGACTGAGCCACCTGGACACCCTTCCCCAAGTGATTTTCAGAATTGAGTATGAAGAAATACTGGTTTAGATGCAGACCCCAGGCCCCGCCGCCCCGGTCGGGGGCAGGATCAGCAGTCTGCACCTGCATGCAGACGCCCTGGGCGCGGGCCGTTCTAGGGAGGTGGCGGCCAGGACGGAGGGGGAGGTGAGAGAGGTAAGGAGCCACCTGTCTGAGGAGCGGACCCCTCGGCTGTGCTAAAGCTGGAGCCCTTGGCCGGAGGGCAGGAATAAACGGAGCTAAGGGCCACTGGGCAGCGTAGTCCCTGCCTAAAGCCGTTCTAGTATTTTCTGACGGCCAGCTAGCCTGCGAGCCACTGGTGTGTATAGAGACCTCACTTCTTGAGGAAATTTCTCAGTCTCGGTTCGGTGGCCTCACAGCACACAGCACTACGTGCACCTGCTTTTTGGGCTCCCACCTGGTGTTTCCTGCACGAGACCGGGGCTGAGTGGGGAGAGCCGGGGAGTGGGGGCTGTACTTTGAGCTTTCTCCGGTCAACACCGGGAACGGGAAGGTGACTCCTGTGGTGTCTGCAGAGGGGAAGCAGACGTCCCGAAGAGGATGGCTGCACCTGTGGGTAGAAGCTTTACGTACAAAGGCGGGGCTGCTCGGACGTGTGAGCGCCTCGCGCAGTCGTCTGAGTAGACCACGGTTAGACTCAGAGCAACTCACCTTGTTGTCTGAATCCCCCCCCCCCCCCCGGCTGGCGGGAGCAGGGAACCTGCAGGAAGCCCGGTGGCCCACTCCTCCGTGGCCCCGCGATTCACAGGGGAAAACCCCAAACCTGGAACTGAATCGATTCATTCCCATGTTGTTTTCTTAAAAGTTTTATTTATTTATTTTTAAGTAATCTCTACACGAACCCAAGGTCAAGAGTCGCACGCTCCACGGACTGAGCCGGCCCAGCGCCCCACGTATTCATGGAGATGAGGCAGGCCACGTGGCCCCGGGGATGCGGTGGGGGGCAAAGCTCAGGCTTCCCTGCCTAGTGGTGGGAGGGAGGTGCGTTGAACTCTTAGCTAATACACGGTTACCTAGTGGGGCTCTGGCCATCCCATCCAAACCCAGGGCGTGAGCTGGGCCCTCCGTCCTGGGCCCCTCCCCCCAGGCTGCCTCAGGAGCGGCCAGGCTCTTACTGGGGCCCAGGGGTGCCATCCAATCTGCAGGTGTCCTCAGGCAAGACAGAAGTAATAGGACTCTAATTCTCAAATGGGTGGGAGACGGCCCCCCAAAGGCACGTGTAGGATACGCAGCACCTCCTGGCAGAACGTCCCCCAGGCTCTCTTTTTCCTCCTAAGTGCACCACCCGAAGGGCTCAGTGTGGGAAAGGACACACTGGCCCTGGAGACAGGACCTTGGCTGCCACTAGAGGGCCACCCTCCTGGGTTTAAGAGGCCCAACTTCACCCGGTTTTTATATTTCATTAATTTTCTGGTGCGAGCCTCTGAAATCTAATCTTACATCGCTCTTAGCACATGGCACTTGAGAATTCATTGTCTTTCCTATCGCTGCGCCATCCAAAGTAGCTGAAATACCTTGCCTTTAACTGAAAAGCAGCAGAAAATGTAGCAAATGCATCATGTTTCAGCCACTTTGGGGGGAGGGAGGGGGTAGCAGACCTGAAAAAAATCCCTCTGCTTGCGCAGGAAAACTGGGCTTCTGCCCTTGTACCAAACTGCCACATCCAGGAAGGGCGTGGTCCTCTAGACTGAGCCAAAATACCCACCCCGTGGTTCAGCCACTGCCACAGACCCCACTAAAGGTTCACCCCCAAATTTGCCCGAAGGCCAGGTGGCCAAATACTGTGTTTACTCATCTCTTCAGGGAAGTCCAAGATGAAAGAGATACTCTCATTGGATGTGTTATTGGATGACACCCTGTTCAGAAAAAGCAGTCATTCTTGTTTCCCCGAGGGGCCCTGTGACCTTCCTGCCTGTCGGGGAGCTCGCCCTGTGCCTGCCGGTGGCACCGGCGGCCACGACTCTCCAGCTGGCAGTTCCTGCTTCTCTTCTGGGAAATGGAGACTGGGGGCCTTCCTCCTTTCTCTCTAGACCCTCGAGGTAGTTCTGTCCTCAGGAAAATGCCTTACCTTAATAATCATCCCAGTTTAAACACTTGCGCCCACTGTCAACCTGTCAAGAAACTATTAAAAACTAGCCCAGTTCTAACCTGAAGCTTTGGGGGGGGGGTGTTATTGGCCCGATTTCCATTTATTTGCATTTGCTGCCGAATTTCCTCCCTGGCATTTTCAAACCATGGTTCAAATTCTACATGAAACTAATTTAGTGGAGTGGACTACTTTAGACTTCACCACTATGTTGGTGGAGTGCAGTATTTCAAAATGAAAAAGAACCAAACGGAACACCTATTATATGTACGTGGCGTATTGCAAAAGTAAAAACCGGTTAGAGAAGCATTCTTTGTGGTTCTATGTGTAGGTTGGTGTCACCTCTGGGCCACCCTGTAAAACGTGACGCTGGGTTTGAAGTGAATAAAGTTGAGAGTCGCTGACTTAGAGAATGCCTGTATTTTGCTGGTGCGGACCACGCAGCTTCTGGTGTCAACCCAAATCAGTCCTTTGGGCCCCGTGACCCTCTTGGTCTGAGCCGGGCCACTCCCCTGCTTTGGTACTCCGCAGTGACCACCTCTTCGCTCTCACAGGCTCTCCGCCCGCCCTGCTCCGTTCAGGTTTCCAATCCGGTCCTCTTCCTTTGCCTTCACCACACCCTCACCCCTCTGCCTTCCCACTGTCTTCCTTTAGGCCCAGCGAATGTCTCCGGGTTCTCCTGTTTCTGTCCTCCAGAAATGTGCCCGCCACCGGTCCTCTGCCCGGCTGCCCCCTGCGTGCGCTCCCGTGCGCACTCGTTCAGAACAGCCGATTCTCCCCAGGCACCTGACACGGACCAGGCAGGTCACCCCCTCCTCCGGGAAGAGAAACATCAAGTCCTCCACGGTCTTTCTCATCCCCCCACAGCCATTCGCGCAGCAAGGGCTAGATTCTACCTGCAAGTACATCTCTTCCCCAGGTGGCTGTCACGCCTCCTAACCAGGCTCCCAGCTCGTCTTCTGCGCAGGGCACCCAGGAGAATCTTCCCGAATTTAGATGAGATCACTTGGCTCTCCTGCTTAGAAGTGCCCTCTCCTAGAAACCAGCTCCTCCCCTCCCTCCTCTCCTCGCCCGCCTCCAGCCCGTCCGCTGGTGCACCCGGAAGTAGACGCTAGCCCCGCCCCGGAGCAGCTCACGCAGCCGCGGCAGCGAGCCCGAGCTAGGGTGCGCGCGCAGGGGGCGTGGGCGGGGCCTCGGGAGCGGAAGCCCGGGCAAAGGGCGGAACGCCGCGCGCGGACACACGTTTCCGCCCGAGCCGCGTCTGCGACGCCGCGGCGGGGGCGGGGCTTCCGGCGCGGCGCGGAAGCGGCGACTGCTGTTGGGGAGGTTGGCGGCGTGCGGATGCAGGTGGCGCGGCACGTCGTGTGCGCCCTGTCCGGCGGGGTGGACAGCGCCGTGGCCGCGCTGCTGCTGAGGCGGAGAGGTGAGCGACCCCTCCTCGGAGACGCCGGCTCCCGGCCCCTCACCCTCCACGGGGTGGTCGAGGACGCGCGACCGCCTGGGCGCTCCCCCGCGCCCCGCCGGCCCGGTTACCGACCCAGTGGTAGGGATCCTGACCCTGGGGGCCGCGCTTCTCCCCGGCTCCGGAGCCCTCTGCCTGGAGTGACGGCGGCGGGGACGGCGCTGACCCTGGGAGGCCGCGGGCGGCCCTGAACGAGCTGACCCCCGCGGCCCAGGGGCCGCGCCGGACAGGACCTTGCCCTCGAGGTGCCAGCGCGGTCCTCAGCGCGTGTGCCGAGATGTCAGCGGATCGTCGGTGCTCGCCGTGCATCGCGCGACAGATTTCCGCCAGGGTGCTGGCGTTGCTTGCTGGCGTCTAGAGAGTGCCCGGGGGTCGGGAGCCGAGATGAGCTGAATTCCCCATCTGTGTGGTCCTTCTCGTTGTGAGCCGTCATCCACTTGGCGACATTCGTGCACTCTCTGCTGTGAGCCCTTTCATTCTGGGCACTTGGAATGCAGGGATGAATGAGGGGTTCCTGACCTCAGGCACGTTAGTTAAGCTCCCCTTTTCTGTGAAATGGAGCTAACCCTACCTCACTGGCTTAGTGGAAGCATTTAACACATACAGAAGCTTTACCCCGGTGCCCAGCACATGTCAGGCATTGAAAAACAGCAGTGGTTATTAGCACACACTAATAACTGTAGGTTTTGTGAAAGGCATCGTTGAAGGTGTTAAATAGAAACGTCTCTAACTTGCGAACGGGAGAATCAAAGCATCATAGAGGGTGATGGTGTTTGAGGCCAGGCTTGAAGAAGGAAGACTAGGGTTTCACCAAGCAGAGAATTGGGGGCCTGCAGTGTGGAGGTAAGTGCTTCTGGCAGAGTCCACAGCTGGGGCAAAAGGTCAGAGGTGTGGCAGTGTTGGCCAGAGGGAGGTGGAAGGAGAGGAGGGTAGAGAAGCAGGTAGCGCCCTGGTTAAGACGTTATTTTAGGCACTTTAGGTTGGGCAGACTTGCAGAGCCCTGGAAGGTCCCCGATGACGTGTGTGACATGTTTTGAGTGACGTGGGCAGGCCAGATACACGGTTTTACTCTTCAGGAAGGTCATTCCCCCCCCCCCACCCCCGCCAGGATCCAGACTGTTCCACTTCATATGGCAGCCTTTCCTGGGGTTTCCTTCTCAGTGCCGGAAGCTGATGGACTCAGCAAAGGAAGAGCTTGGTCCTCTCCTTGGCGTCAAGGGCTTTCCTGGTCTTGTTGTTGGAGGTGCACTTGCTGTCATGTGCCCTCTGGAAAGTTCAGGATGGGTGAAGCGCTAAGGTCCCGTCCTAGAGCGCCTGAGCCTGGTGCCCCTGTAAGCGGGTTCCGTCTCCAAGGGAAGAATGAGCAGGCAGATGAGGTTAGAGATGAGTGGAGTTCTAAAGTGACATTCGTGCACCCTCTGCTGTGAGCCTTTCCTTTTTGGGCACTTGGAATGCAGGTGTGAATGGGATGCGTGGAGCTCTCCATTCCACAAGCCCTTTTTTGCCTCTGGTTCTGTAATGGGCACTGCTGGGCACTGGGACAGGCTGGACGAAATGTAGTCCCTGCCCTTTGAAGAGCTCCATGCTTCAGTGATTTGCAGAAGGGGGCTGACTGGAACACACCCAACAGAGCCCAGTGTGGTATGAGCTATAAGAGAAGGGAGTTTGGCGCCTGGGTGGCTCAGTCAGTTGGGTGTCCAATTTCAGCTCAGGTCATGATCTCACGGTTTGCATATTCAGGTCCCGCATCAGGCTCTGTGCTGACAACTCACAACTCAGAGCCTGGAGCCTGCTTTGGATTCTGTGTGTGTGTGTGTGTGTGTGTGTGTGTCTCCCTCTCCCTCTCTCTCTCTCTCTCTTTCTCTTTCTCTCTTTCTGTCTTTGCCCCTCACCTACTTGTGCTCTCCCTCTCTCTCAAAAGTAAATATTAAAAAAAAAAGAGAGAGAAGGGAGTCAGGTGCTCTGGGAAGCAGAGTGGGGAGGGCCAGATTAACCGGATTAACCAGCTGGGTGGGGGTGGTCTTGCAAATTTGTAGGTTAGTTTTGGCAAAGCTTTGTCATCCAGTCTCTGTTCTTTGGAGTCATGTGTTCTGGCTTTTGTTACATTGAGCCTACCCATGTAGAAAGAAACATTTCTCCTGCAAGGCAGGCACCTGGGTAGTTCACCTAAGCTGGTCTTTCCAGTATTTGGTTGGGTACTTTGTTACAACAGAAAAGGAAAAACTGGGTCATAAAAGATAAAGTTAGTATAGCATTTATAATCGAATAGCCTAGGGGCGCCTGGGTGGCTCAGTGGGTTAAGCGTCCAATTTTGGCTTGGGTCGTGATCTCGTGGTTTGTGGGTTCGAGCCCTGCCCTGCGTCCGGCTGTGCTGACAGCTCAGAGCCTGGAGCCTGCTTCGGATTCTGTCCCTCCCTCTCTGCCCCAGCCCACTCGCATTCTGTCTCTGTCTCTCAAAAATAAACAAACATTAAAAAAAAAAGTTGAGTTCCTGCTCTCTGATTCATGACTCGTTTGCCGAGCCTCTCCCACATGCTGGCAGTGCATCGGGCTGATGCAGGGGAGAGGGGGGCACACAAAGATGCAAATATACCATCTTGCTTGCCTGGGGGTAAACGCTGGCTAACAGTTGCAGTCCAGCCATGCACTGTGATGTCGGAGGCCTTTACAGAGTGCTGTGGGAGTGTAGCCGAGGGAGCATCTCAGCCAGCCGGCAAGTCAGGTGCCTTGGGCTAAGACGTGAGTCACTTTGAGGGCCTTGTAGCAAAGCAGACATCTCTGGGCGAACCAGCAGATGGTGGTGTGGGAGGGGGGCCCGCCGGGGAGCTGCTCGGAGCTCAGAAGCCGCTGCCTTTTCACCCAGGGTTGATTATGGACTCTGATCTGTGCCTCCTCCCTTCCCCAGGCTACCAGGTGACGGGGGTGTTCATGAAGAACTGGGACTCGCTAGATGAACACGGGGTTTGCACTGCCGACAGAGACTGTGAAGATGCTTACAGAGTTTGCCAGATCCTAGACATCCCGTTCCATCAAGTGTCCTACGTGAAGGAGTATTGGAATGACGTGTTCAGGTGAGTGCGGTTCAGAGACGCGGGAGGCTTCCTCGTGTGCCGTGCCGCCCTTCCCAGGGAAGCCGCGCCATAGTTGGCCAGACTGGAGACACGCGGGCAGTGCCGTTTGCATTGGTGCCAGAGGCCACGCGTGGGAGGCCTCAGCCGCCCTGGGAGCTCTCGTCAGAGGCCACGCCTGGGTCCCGGAGCACGCCTGGGTCTCCTTACCGTGCCACCTGCCAGAAGTCTCTTTAACACCTTCGTGAACCTTGAGTCGTTTCTGCTGCTGACGTAGGGGAAGGTAGCTAAGGCCGGGGTCTTGCCTGCAGGTGCCACACGGTCGTTCCCGTGCGCGTCAGGGATCGGGGGCTTCTGGGAAGAAGAATTAGGTGATCCACTCTGCCTCTTGAAAACACGAAACACATACACACACACAAAGACTTTGAAAATCTAACACGGGGGTGCTTGGCTGGCTCGGTCGGAAGAGCGTGCGACTTTTCATCTCGGGGTTGTGAGTTTGAGCCCCACGCTGGGTGTAGAGCTTACTTAAATAAATAAAACTTTAAAAAAAAAGATCTGATAACAATCCCAACAATGATTTTTAGGTGCTTGCTCTGTCCTGGGCCCAGTGCCGCCTCTGGGGACATAAAGATAGCACTCTCTGGCTCAGAGGCTTCTGAATTCTGTCCGAGGCCCACTTGGCCTTCAGGGGTCTCCTGCCGTCTCCCTCGCGGGGTGCAGGCAGGGCTTCTCCCCTCCCCCTGTACAGGCTCCACTCTGGTCCTTGCTGATGCCGCTGACCTGTCTTCCGTTACACCGCTTGGGGAATGGTTCCCATGGCTTTCGTAAACCAGCGTAAACGCTTAACCCCTTTAACATTCACTCGATACTTGTTACGTAGAGAACGTTCTGGGGGCTGTGGACATAAGAGAGTAAAGCATGGATTCTACCTTAACTAGTTTATGGTTTAATAAAACGCTTGACAACTTCGGGGGCGCCCAGGTGGCTCCGTCGGTTAAGCGTCTGACTCTTGATCCCAGCTCAGGTCATGATCTCACGGTTTGTGGGTTCGAGCCCCACGTTGGGCTCTGTGCCGACAGCGCAGCGTCTGCTTGGGATTCTCTCTCTCCTCCTCTCTCCGCGTCTCCTCTGCTCGTGCATGCTGTCTCTCTCTCTCTCTCTCTCTCTCTCTCTCAAAATAAACCGACATTAAAAAGGAAAGCCCTCGACGACTTTCTAGCAATTAAAACAATAGAAGTACGGAGCAACACAAGTTTTAGCTGTTCCGAGCGGAGTAACAGGCGGGAGGAACACGGCTCGGCATCGCCTGCTGAGGTTGAAGATGCGCATGTGACTGGGACCTTGTGCAGGTTCTTAGTTTGTCTTCATAACGTGACCCTCGCAGTCAGCGTTGTTGTCTGTAACCGTCGTGGGTCAGTGAGGAGCGACACGGTCCCACCTGCCCACCGTACAACCTGTCGCGCGAGTACACACGGACGTGGTCCTCCCGAAGTGACTGCTCTAAGACACGAAGCTCTTGCCGAACTGTCTTTGTGTCCGGGCAGCCGGCCGGTTAGAACAGGAGTCCAGCTGGGCTGCCGCTGCCCTGGGGCCCCCAGGGCTCCTCGGGAGCATGTCAGCCACGTGGGAGAGGTCCTTGCTGGCACGTTTGCCCAGGGCCCTGGGTCGCCAGGCCGCTGGTGGAATAGCTAGGAGAGCCCCGGTTGTTGCTCTGGATGAGGTCGTTCCCGCGCTGTCTCCGGCACGTTCTTCACTCGAGCCGCCTTTTGTGGGCGAAGTCAGGGGAGGCTGGAGTTGGGTCAGTCCCCCTCCCCTCCCCCGCCCCCCGTGAGCCTCTGGGGAGACAGAACGGCCACTGAGCCATAGTGGCCGGTGATACCTGACTTTCTGTCCAGGTTTATTCACTGTCGTAGATTCAGACGGGAAGTGCCCCCGGCTTTAAAGGAATATTTGATGAAAATACTGGAAACGGCCGTATACCGAAGCTCTCCTATTTTACGGAAAATTATGGTTTTGGTAAGAGAAGGAGAAACCAAGTTAAGCAAGTAACTTAACAGATGTATTTTTTTTTTTTGAGGAATGTTTCGCACTCAGAAACAAAAGTCTTTTTCTTCTATTCCAGTGATTTTTTAAGTGAATACGAGAAAGGAAGGACTCCCAATCCTGACATAGTTTGCAACAAGCATATCAAATTCAGCTGTTTTTTCCATTATGCTGTGGATAATCTTGGTAAGTAATTTCATTATTTCCATTTAATCTTTTTAAAGTCACAAGGTTTTCAGAGATAGTCAGCAGCCAAATCCTCGTAAACAGTTTCGTCTTCCAGAAGGAAAGGAAGTGGTGAAAACAGTAATATTCTATCTCACCGAGTAAGAAAGAACTTTCTGGCAATATGCAAATGACAGGGTCGCACGGAAGAGAGCGTGCGTCTTCACCGTGGACCGCGTGGGTGCGAGGACTGTGCTGTTGGTTCAGGAGCCACGAACTTGAGAACATCCTGCGGAAACACGGGGTCACTGGCGGAGAGCTGAGAGCTGAGGTCCAGTTCTGCTCAGAACAGCACCGGTTCCAGGCGTGCTTATAGTTAGCGGAAGTTTCCCGAGCCTGAGTTAGAGCTCAGCAAAGTCGGCGTTTGGTTTCTTGCTAGTCCTCCTTTTTGCTAGTCCTGCTGAGACGTTCTCAGCAGGCTTTCTTCGTGGCTTTCTGCTCTGCCTTGAGAACAGGTCTGGTTCTGTACCTGATTCTGGATTCTGGGTCTCTGTTTCTCTGGATTGGAAGCCAGGTTTTGGTGGTCTGTTGTAAAAGCCCATCGAGGGGCGCCTGGGTGGCTCAGTCAGTTGAGCGTCTGACTCTTAATTTCTGCTCAGGTCGTGATCCTGGAGTCACGGGATCAAGCCCCACATCGGGCTCCGTGCTGAGTCTGAGCCGTTTTGGGACACTGTCTCTCTCTCTGTCCCCCTCTGCCCCTGCCCTGCATGCACACACACGCACCCTCTCGAAAACAACCCATCGTGGCCCTGCCACCTGTAGACGGCTGACCTGCAGATCTTGTCTACTCTGGTAGTTCTCCTTGCTCGTGTCCGTGTGCCCTTTGGGGCGCCCCTCTTCCTCCGTGTGAACTTCCCTGATGCCCACTTGCTTGCTCGGACCGTCTGCGTGTCTGCTGCTGTGACGCCCACCGTCCTGTTCCTGTGTCCTGCTGTTGCCGGAGCTCCCACTTCTGGCCCCTCGGTTTGTTCTGTCCCGGGCGGCTCACCCTGCCGTGTGTGGCCACGTGCCAAGACGTGTTATTGTGACTGTCCTGTGCCGGCGGTCCAGTAGTGTCACCAGACTGCTGGCCTCTCTGTCCCATCAGCACTGCCGTGGCGACGTAGGTGGGCCCAGAGCAGGCTCGCAGATCGAGCGTACGAGCGACCGCAGCCGAGGGGGTGGCAGAACGTGGGTTCACAGACCACGATGACGCCTGCGAAACGGACTCCAAAAGTCCGGATGACTTTGAATGGCTAACGTCAGAACTGAATGTCAGGAGAGAGACACGCAGGCTCGACGGCCCATTCTCGTACGCGACCGGGCGCAGGTCTGGGGTCCCAGGCGCCTGGAGCGGCCCACGAGCCTGCGGTCTGGCGTCTGCCGTGCCCTGCCCCGGTGGGCCGCGTCTGGGGGGCTGACATTTAGCCCCAGTATGTTCCGGGGGGGTGTGACCGGTCCCTGGATTGTGTGTTGACTTTGGTTTTGAGCGTGCGAGGAGACCGGGCATCTGGTGGGCCGTGCGATCGCTGTGGGTCTTAAAGGTTCTTCACAGGTTCCTAAAGCTGCACTGGAACCTTATAGCAAGATTGTATCAGTTTAAATGAAGAGTTAAAGGTGAGCCTCCCTCCCCTGGACCGACCCCGTGTGGAGGCGGCCCTCTGCAGAGCATCCAGTACGAGGCTCGGCGTCCGCGTGCTTCGTTGAGCTCCCCAGGCCCGAGGAGGCCACGGCCGGCCATTGCACGTCTGAAGTTTGATCTTGTGTTTTTAAAAACCTCACAGGAGCAGACGCGGTCGCCACAGGTCACTATGCCAGAACCTCACTGGAAGATGAGGAAGTCTTTCAGCAGAAGCACATTAAGAGGCCAGAAGGGCTTTTCAGAAATCGATTTGAAGTTAGAAATGGTAAGTTAAAGCGCCCAGGTCAGACCTTAAGTATTTGTGCACAGAGGAAAATGTTTCGGAGAGTAGCAACGGGTCGCTCTCTGAGCAGGCCCTCCAGGTCTCTGTGTTGCAAACTAGCTTGCTTGTTTTGAAAAAGTACAGTTACCAAGAGGGCTGTCTGCCCTCAGAGCCCGGGGTTAGGCAGCGGGAGTCCCGGTCGGGCGCCTGGGCACCGACTGGCTGGAACCTGAATCTGGTTTGCAGCTCAGTTCTGTACGCTGGGTGCTAGTGATTTGAGGGTTCCCGTGATATTTGAGGAGAGACTTGATAGCTGAAGTGCTTACAGGCCTCGTTACTTACCATCAAGTTCTCGAGGGCTCGAGACTTAGGAGTGTGGATCCAGTGTGACCCAGGTGCTGGGGCCTGATGCTCAGGCCGGTGGAAAATCCGTTTACAGAGATTACGTATGCAGATCAGTTTATCTGCGTTAGAGGGAGCACAGTTTCACCTTTCTAGAAAAATGCCCAACTGCTGGCTTGTCCTGGCATACATCTGTTTGTAGAAAAGAGGAATTCACGTCACCATGAAGTGAGAGACAAAATGGGCCCAGAGCCATACGTGAGTGAGAAGTTTCCACTGATGTGGGAGCGCTGAAGAGTTGGCACCGTGCACATGTGCCCTGCTGACCGCCTGCCTCACGGCACCTTCCCCTGTCCCCCAAGCCCAGGCTGTTACAGGCACACGTTCCATTGGCTCCTCTTAGAGTGGAGGTGGATAGTCTTGTCCCGTCTCACAGATGAGGAAACGGAGGCTTGGATGAAGTCATTTGGCCAGGGTGCCTCTGGTGGTAATGTGATAGGGTCCCCTCCCTAAGGAAAGAAAAAAAAACCTCAAGGCAAGCTGGCCACGCACGTACGTGACCGCATCATCCCTCATGACCTTGTAACGTGAGATCACTTAATCAGACTGCATGTTTGTGTGTTACCGTACATGGAAGACAAAGAAGTAAAAAACGCACAAAAATCTACGCCACGTGGAGTTCGGGGCTCCGTTTTTTGGGTGCGAACCCAACTGAGCGGCGCCGGCAGGAATAAAGCTGCTTCCTGGAAAGAAGAGCCTCGGGGTCGCGACTCTGTGCGCGAATCCCGCCGCGTTACACCTGGATCCCAGCCCAGTTCTGCCCGGCTCCACGGGTTACGCTCGTCCTGCTGTGCCAGGCCCCCATTGGGCTCTGTCCTCCGCGTCTCTGGGCCTGGTCGGAAGGCCACGGCCATCGTGCCGCAGGGGCCCCCAGGGTGCTGGCTGTTGCCCGGCGGCCCTTCTTCCTCCACGGCACAGGGCGCTCAGATCGCCTTCCCGGCCCGCGCAGGCCCAGCACATACTGCTGTCTGCCGGGTGCTGGGCCTTTGGCCTCAGGTACAGACGTGGGGGAGAGGACAGGCGTCTTCTGCCTCCCTCCCAGCCGCTCCCCCCTGGGAAGAGCGCAGACCCCGCCACTCGGGGGCGCCACAGCAGGAACCACTGAGTAAATACAGACTGAAGGGTCCTGAGTAGATGAAGGGTTTATTTCCATGTGGAACAGGCATGCTCACTTGTCTCCTAGAACACGGTTTGCCTTCCAGAGCCGTCTGGACCTTTCTGCTAGGCCACAGGCACTCTGAAACTTGTGATTGCGTTGACCTCTGTTTTGTTGAGTAATTTTAACGTGTGGTAGTCTTAATAATGTGACCGTGTCTTTGTTTTAGTGTGTTTTTTAGGCACACTAGAGCTTTTTATTGAATTCTTACTTAGTTGCCCCAGAGACCTGGAATAGAGCCTCCTGGCCTGGGCCCGGGCCCTGGGGAGAGCGCGCGCGGGGTCGGGTGGCCCCCAGAGCCGACGCTCCTGGGCCCTGGCCTTGTGTCTGGTTACCTCACCTGTGCAAAGTGGGCGCGCCGTCGGCCGGCCACGGGCGTGAGGTTCAGGGTTGTGCGAAGGTTCCTGGCACGAGCATATCTCCCAGATGTTCCTGTCCGTGCTTTAACGGTTGTCAACTTGTTTTTTTTAAATCATAGGTTTTGAGGGGTGCCTGGGTGGCTCAGTCGGTTGAGCATCCGACTTCAGGTCAGGTCATGATCTCACAGTTTGTGAGTTCGAGCCCTGCACCAGGCTCTGTGCTGATAGCTCGGAGCCTGGAGCCTGCTTTGGATTCCGTGTCTCCCTCTCTCTCTGCCCCTCCCCCACTCATGCTCTGTCTCTCTCTTTCAAAAATAAATAAAACATTAAAAAATTTTTTTTTAAATCATAGGTTTTGAGTTTGTTTTAAAAAACTCCAAACTGTGAGGAAATGCCATTTGCTTCCAAGGTCCTGGGGTTTTTCTGTGGACGCTGTTTGACTGGGTTTTGTTTTGAAACAACAAGGAGCGTTAGGCAAACGAGCGTGCCTACCGATGGCCGGGTGGCCGAACTCTGTTTTTCATCTTCAACTGATTCTGTTGCTTTGTGCCTAGAAAACTAGGGAATAGCACCCACCTGCCCCTGCACCGTTCCGTTGAACCCCTTCAGTGATCCCAGCCTCGGTTTCCTCGTCTGTAAAGTGGGGAGAGTCCAACCTTCCACGGCAAAAGTGAGAATCAGGGTTGAGGTCACGGGTGAACATGACCTGCACAGAGCCCGTGTTCCACACGTGACTGCCAGGCTGACCGGCACACGTGTGTTTGGGCCCGTCGCACTCGGTAGCGTGCCCTCAGGGTGACGGGCGGAGGCCTCTCGGCACCGTGTAGCCTGCGTAGCTTTTCCCGTCGGTCCCTGAACCTCGGAGCGGGAGCTTGACGGTCCCAGTCGTGGAAGTGCCGCCGCGGGCCGGGCCGGGTCGATGGGGCCCAGTGCTGGAGCTGGGCCGCCTCCGATGCGGGGTCCCAGGGCCACGGTCAGTCACACCTGTGCACCGTTGCCTGAGAGCCAGAGACGGTTTTCTCTCTAGTGGGGGCACCGGAGCGCCGCACAGACGCCTGCGTGACTCTCAGCAGGAAGCGTTGAGCTGAGGAAGGGGAGGAGTTCGAGGCACTCTTGCCGGTCTGGGGCCTGGGGCCTGGGGCCTGGGGGCAGCCGGGGCGCGGCACTGTGGCGGTGTGGGGAACCGCACAGCTGACCCCACGTCGGGGGGTGTCCGGGGGTCCTGTCACCCACTCACCTCCCACGTGGCTGCGTGTTTTAGACAGTTCACCTTAGCACTTCAGAATGGTTTCATGTGGCGTTTAAAATACTGTCATCTAATGTGCGAACTGGAATAAATTTCCTTATCGCATAAAATCCGCCTTCCCTGTATCTTTTTTTTTTTTTTTAATGTTTATTTTTGAGAGAGACTGAGCGCGCGAGCACGAGCAGGGGAGGGGCAGAGAGAGGGGGAGACACAGAATCCGAAGCAGCTCCGGGCTCCGAGCCGTCAGCACAAAACCTGACGTGGGCTCGAACTCAGGAGCCGTGAGATCACGACCCGAGCCGAAGTCGGACGCCTAACCGACTGAGCCACCCGGGCGCCCCTCCCCTGTATCGTTTTTAATGGTGGGTGAATTAGGGAGCGTTTTTCTCCCCTTACCCATGGTGATTGTCTGTTGTGTTTTTTTTCTTTCTAGTAGTCTGCTTTTGAGTATTGATTTTTGCTTCTGACAGGCCAGGGGGAGTCCAAGTAGAGGGAAAGACGTTATTCGGAGCAAAGTACCATCATTTTTATTTCTGCAACTTGTTTTGTTCTTTACTCTCGGCAGCGGTAAAGCTTCTACAAGCAGCTGACAGCTTTAAAGACCAGACCTTCTTTCTCAGCCAGGTTTCCCAAGATGCCCTGAGGAGAACCCTCTTCCCTCTGGGGGGATTAACGAAAGATTTTGTCAAGAAAATAGCTGCAGAGAATAGACTTCATCATGTGCTTCAGAAGAAAGAGGTAGGGTCGAGGGCGCCGTGCCCGCGTCACCCTCTCCGCGGTCTGGGGAGAAGCAGGGCCCTGTGGTCACCGCCCCGTGTCCTCCCCAGGCTCTGACGTCAGGAGAGAGTGGGGTCGCGCGCTCTGGGAGGCCCTGTGCACATTCAGAAGGCCGCGGAGACAGGACTTCTCCCCCCCGATCTCTCCGCGCCCCCACTCCGGGGTGGGCAGCTTTTCACAGCAGCCGTGGTGGCTCAGTGGGTGCTCTTGGCCCAGCCTGCCGGGCGAGGGCGGCACAGTGAGGACCAGGCCCCGAGACGCCCCGGGCCAGAGCTCCGGCGCTGCCCGCACTCGTCCAGCCCCTCAGTCGAGGGTGCTGTGCTCCGGGCCTATGAGGGTGGGTGAGGAGCACACGGTGTCTTCACGAAACAAACCACCGTAAAATTAGACAACATCTGTGTAGGACATTAGAGGATCCTGTGAAAAGAATTCCTCACGCCAGGGGGCTCTAACTAGATCGGGCTTGACCCCAACCCGAGGACGGGCTCCTAGGAGTTAACGTTTACCTAAGACCTCGTGATGAATAGGATTTAGTGTCACAGAGAGGGCTGGTGGGGGGAGACAGTCCCAATAGTGCAAAGAGCATGTGCAAAGGCCCTGAGGCAAGAAAGAGCTCACGCATTGGAGTGAAGGTGAGGGCAGCGTGGTGGAGGTTCAGTGCTAGGGGATGGTCCCGCAGGCTCGGTGCGCTCGGTCTGACGGGGGTGACGTCCAGGGTTGGGCACGAGCACGACCGTCCCTTCCCAGGACCACATCCTTTGACACATCCCGCCACCCATCATCTCTGTTCCTCTGTTTACCTGTTCAGTTTCTGGGTGTGGCTCTGTGGTGGGAGCTGGGGGAGGGGGCGCCACACTGCAGAGACGCACCGTAGAGAAACAGGCCAGAAAGCCGTGACGGGACAGGAGCCGCGTGGAGCACGTTCCAGCGTGTCTTCTGTGCTGGAGTAGGCCTCCCTGAGGGAGTCCTCTCTTCCACGGACTCTGCTGTGATGCTTCAGCTTCTGGCCCACCCCCTCTACTTCCGGGTCCTGCTCTGGCCCCCGTGTCCCCCATGGCTCCCGGACGGTGGTCTGACGGCTCGCACGACTGTCCCGTCACTTTCTCTCCTGGGGCAGCTGGGCTGACGTCTGCCGCGCAGGGGCCACATCCTGCCAGGGGTGGACGTGATGGCGGCCTCGCTGAGCTCGTAAGATCCAGGGTCGGGGGTCCATTATTTAAGACCCGGCTAAGAGGAGAGGCTAAGAGGTTCTGCGGGCCCCTCAGGTCTGTTTGTGGGCGTGACTGGCGTCCGTGGGTGCTGGCCGAGGAAAGCCAGGCCCGGAGCCCGGAGGTGTGCCGAGGCCCGGGGCAGGCGGTGGGGCCCGGCGAGGCCCAGATGCCCGTCTCTCGTTCTCCCGGCCCGGCTGGTCCTCGTGTCCTCGTGCGGACGCCGGCGGCCTGTTCGTTCGCCTCACGCACGGCCCTCCTTTCGTTTCAGAGCATGGGCATCTGCTTCGTCGGTAAAAGAAATTTTGAAAATTTCATCCTTCAGGTGAGTGTTCTTTGACGCGTGAGTGTGGACCCGTGTTTCTGCTCTGGACTTGGATCCGTTAGTAAGGAAGTGCTCCTTTTCCAGTATCTGCAGCCTCGGCCTGGTAAATTTATTTCCATAGAAGACAATAGAGTTCTGGGAACACATAAAGGTGAGACACAGCCTTGGGCTGCCCTTCGTTGTAAACTCCCCGAGTCGCGGGGCGGGCTTCTGCTGTGGGAAATTGAGGCGAGAAGCCTGTAATTCCTTCCACATCTGCCCGTGAGTCTGAGAAGCCTGTGGGTGGGGGTCGCGGGTGAGCAAGGGAGCGTGGTGGCGGCTGTGGCCAGGAGGCATTGCGGCTCAGAGAGGGGTGCCATCCGAGTCAGAAAGACTTCGCTCTCCGGTTAGGTGTTCTGTCCCTGCACGTGGAATTATATGTATGAAAGGAAAACATTCCACCCTCATGAAAGAAGTGTGATCGACTGATTCCAGAGTAGGAGCTTCCAGATCTAGAACAAGGAAGAGGTGGGATCAGAGGGTGTCCGCATAAGGCAGCAGTGTTGCACTTGGGGTGCTGCTTGCTCATGCACAGGCGTTTTCAGGGGGGCACCGTGAGCTTGCACAGAGCGGGTGTGGGGAGGCTGTGACCGACTAATCAGGCGCCAGCATTCACAGCCCAGGGGGAGGGGGGATAGATGTTGGGTTGGTGAGTGGTGGGTCTGTGCCCTGGAGCCAGAGAAGCCCTCGGGCCCTGGATGGCCTGGTAGGTCTTGACCCAGAGCGTGCCTGACCTGGTGGGGGGCAAGGGCTGGTGCTCAGACGTGGCCAGTCAGTCTCACAGGTGGTTCTTTGGAATCCACCGCCCCAGTTTGAGTAGATGGCTTCACTTTCCTGTCGGGGGTGGGCTTTTACGTCCCTGAGCGGAGACAGGTGGAGGTGACAGCCTTGCTGGGGACAGAACTGCAGGGTGCTGCCTGCCCGTCTCCAGCACGGTGGCCCGGGGCACTGTGATCCCCTCAGGAGGGAGGGAGGGGGTGGCGGCTTGGCCATCTGGTCTTGTGATGTTTTTCCGTGGGGAGTCCGTGGGGAGTGCACAGAGCAGTCGGGGGCGGCCCGGATGCCACAGCCCCCGTGCGGTTCGTACATCAGAGGGGCTGGTGGGCGCTCGGCAGGAAGGGGTCGTGGGCCCGGAGGACGCCCAGTCCACCTTCTAAAGGAGCTTTTCTGCTGCTCGCTGGTCAGGTGGTCCAGCAGCTGGAATTGGCTCCTTCCGGGGCTGCGAGGTACAGCCTAACCCAGGCGCGGGGCAGGGCCTGGACGAGCTCAGCTGTGTGGTCAGGACTACCCCTCGGTGGTGGTCCGCGGAGCCTCCTGACTGTCCCCCTTCCTCCACCCCTTCCGGTTCGGAGGGGTGTGCTGTTTGGGAGGGGGCTGGTGCCAGTCCCCTGAGAAACTGTATTTCCGTAGGTTGGTTCCTGTATACTTTGGGCCAGAGAGCCAGGATAGGCGGCTTACGCGAGCCCTGGTATGTGGTGGAGAAGGACGGCACCAAGGGTGACGTGTTTGTGGTGAGTCGGGCTGGCCTTTTAGGTGACAGAGGTCTGTGTTTGGCACAGCCCACAGTGTTTGTGAGATCAGGCAGGGCTGCTGAAACCCTACGGAGCGGCAGTGATTGACGGACCACCCTTGCCTTTCCTCTGCGTCCTCCTGGGACTGGCCCAAGGTACCAGAAGGAGTTTGTTTAAGGTACTCCTCAGGCTCTTAGCATACGCCGGTCACTCTAGCAGTCGTGTCGTTAGCTGCTACGTGTAGATACTGTTGGTTAGGAGAGAGCCCGAAGGTCCACAGAGAGCAGGTAGCTTCAGTGCTTGGGACGGGGCTCGCCCAGGCTCCAGCAAGTCATTGGTCCAAGCGGAGCCAGGACCAGACCGGTTTGTGTGCCGCAGCGGGGCCCCGGACCTCCGTGCCCCCCCACCCCCCGTCCCTGGGCTCTAGAGCAGGGCTTCACAAAGGGGGTGCGTTTGCCCTACACCCTGGGACGTTCGGCAGTGTCCCCTGCTGGATGGAGGCTGGGGCGCTGCTAACATCCTACAGGGTAGCCCCTCCCCCCGACAGTGGCCCTGCCCTGAGAGAGCGGGGTGCCATCTCATGCTGTCACATAACCGGGGGACCTTGTCTTAGACACCGGCCGAGAGGCCGGTTGGCTTCGCCCCCTGATTCTGGGTATCTCCTTCCAGGAAGAACTGTTAGGCATAGAAGCCGGGGCAGGGGTTGTGGTCGTGTATGAATTAAAGTGGTTTTAGAGTAAAATTTCAGTGGTCTGTTTTGCTTTTAGAAAAACCCGTAGGGTCATCAGCTGACGTTTGTCCCCATGAGGATATCCTTGCCTGGGGGGTGGGGGGGTGGGGACAGGGCCCCAGGGGCAGATGGCCCCAGCACAGCCCCGGGGAGCCTGCCCTGTCCCTTCTCTCCTCAGCCGCTTGGTGTGTGACGGGCTTCCTGAGGTGACCTTTTTGAAAGACAAGCCAGCGGCCTGGCGGGCCCGTGTGCCAGGCAGGTGGGGCAGCGAGGCGTGAACTTGCAGGCAGCGTGCTGTGGTCAGCCGCTCGCCGTGTGTGACCATGACGAGACACTTTCCCTCCTGGGCCTTGGTTTCCTCCCGTGTGGAACGGGGACCGGAAGGCCGTGGGCTGGTCCCAAGTCTCCGCGGCCGACGCCCCAGTTACCAGTAGGCGTGCGGTTGGGTGGGCGCCCCCGCCGGGGGCTTCGGTGCCCTGACCTGCACGCTCCGCTCCGCAGGCCCCCCGGACGGACCACCCGGCTCTGTACCGGGACCTGCTGCGGACCAGCCGCGTGCACTGGATCGCGGAGGAGCCGCCCGCCGCCCTGGTCCGCGACAAGATGATGGAGTGCCACTTCCGGTTCCGCCACCAGATGGCGCTAGGTGACTGAGCGGGAGGGTCCCTTCAGACAGGGGAGCCCAATTGAGGGCAGCGGCCGTGAGACCCGCTGCCCGACGGTCCCCCACCGTTAGGTTGGATGACCCCTTCCAAACCCCTGTTCGAGGGCCAGCCCTGGGAGCGGCACCGGGAGGCTCGAGGCCGGCTTAGCCTCCGTCGTCGTCGGTGCCGCGGGCAGGGGCTGCGGCTGTGGCGGCCGGGCCGTAGGTGGTGCGTGCGCCTGTGGGCCCCGGCGGGCGGGGCTCCTTCCTCCCTGGGGGTGCGAGGCCTGGAGCCGACCACGCGTGGAGAGGCCGGTGCCCCCTCTAAGGACCCCTCTCTCGTACACAGTGCCGTGCGTGCTGACCCTCAATCAAGACGGCACCGTGTGGGTGACGGCCGTGAAGGCCGTGCGGGCCCTCGCCCCGGGACAGGTGAGTCGGGCACGCCCGGCCCTGTGCTGTGCTGCAGAGGGAGGAGGGGGAGCCCGGCTGGAAGGCAGGACGGGGCCTCACACGACCCCTGGGGGTGCGGGGCCTGGAGCCCCTGGGCGTTAGGACTGGCTCAGCTGAGAGGGCTCTGGCCAGTGGGCTTCGTGCTCCGGAAGGACGCGCCGCGCTTCCTCCCCACCAGGGCACCCGGTTCACGGGGTGGGGGCTGACGTGCGGAGCGGGTGTGGGTGCTCAGGTCACCCGGGCGGCAAGGGTGGAAGCCGCGGCCAGCCCCGCGCCCGGCACGCCTCCTCCCCCAGGCACGACAGCAGTGAGGGCTGCTCCTGCTTGGCCACTGGGAGGCCCAGCTGCCCGGTCTTGGCTGGGGGGGGGGGGGGGGCGGGGACAGAGGAGGGGCAGGCAGAGCGTTGCCCCTCCCCCTCCCCCCACCCCCGCACTGCCGGCTGCTGGTGGGCGTGTGGCGCCAGGTCCCACTGCTGGTGACACGGGCCTCTTTCCTTTTCAGTTTGCCGTCTTCTACAAAGGGGATGAGTGTCTGGGCAGCGGGAAAATCCTGCGCCTGGGGCCGTCTGCCTACCTACTCCAGAAGGGCAAGAGCAAGCCCCGGGTGTCCACCGAGGGCCCCAGCGATGGCCCGGGCAGCGGCCCAGGGTTGGGTCCCACGCTCTGAAGGAGGCGCGGCTGCTGGCAAGCGCCGGGCGCGGACGCGGAGGAACAGAGCCTGGGGTGGGGCAGCGAGGGGGAGCTTGGCGGGGTGTGCGGCCCCAGTTCCCTCCAGGCTGGCCGAGCTTCCAGAAAGCCGCCGGAGCCAAGGAGAGCCCCGGAGAGGCCGGCCCTGGCTTCTCCAAGTCGGCGCTCTGGCCAGAAAGACTTGCTGGCTAGTGGGTGTGTCCCAAGTGCCCCATTTCTAGAGTGGCTCTTTCATGCTCCCTGGAAAGTTTCCCACCTGCAGGCACGCAGGGGACCTGGCCGAGGAGGCTGCGGGGACAGCAGCAGTCAATAAAACATCTGTCTGGGACACGGATTCTGACGGGGGTCTCCTGGGGGGTGGAAGCCGCAGGTGCAGAGAGGCAGGCGGACAGTTCAGAGGCAGGAGGAGGGGTTGGAGGCCTCGCTCCCCGCTCCCACCATGCCCTCTCTCCCCTGTGGCGGGGGGGGGGGTGGGGGGGGTGGACTTGAGCCAAGCCCCACCTGCAAGGGCGCCCTCGGGGCGTGTGAGGGCCTGAGGCCCAGAGGCCCCCCTCCCCCTGCAGAATGCTCGGTGCCCTGGCTGCCTCCCAGGGAAGGCCTGAGGGGCCTGCGTCCAGGGAGGAGGGCTTGGCCGCAGCCAGCGTGTGCCTGTGTGTCTCCGTCCGTCTGGGCTGCTGGCATCGGCCATCTCGGGTGGGGCCGCTTACAAACGACACGTTTGCTCCTCGCGGTTGCAGAGACCAGAAGTCCGAGGTCAGGGTGCCAGCGGGGTCGGCCGAGCCTCCCCTGAAGGTTCACAGCCGACCGCTCGCTGTGTCCTCACGCGGCCAAAGGGTGAGGGGTCTTTCTGGGGCTTCTTACAGGAACACTAACCCCGTTCGCCAGGAATCCACCCTCGTGACCTAAGTGCCTTCCGAAGGCCTCATCTCTTAATACTGTTACGTTGGGGATTCAGGGTTTCGACATTCCGGTTTTGGCGGGGGCACACTCAACTCAGCCCGTAGCATAGGTGTGCGTGCATGCGTGTATTTTGTGGCACAGGCCAGGCCGAGAACTGCTTGGCAAGTGAGGATAAAAACTTCAGAGCCAGCTGTGCTGAGTGGGCGACAGACACGCGTTGGCCCCGGGGCATTTTCATCACCGCAGAGTCCTGGAGAGCCCCTCGCCTGCTGTGTGTGCAGCAAGGGCTCCTTTGGGCAACAGCCCCAGGCCTTGGGAGTGGGAAGTATGGAGACGCTCTGCCTGGGGGTGTGGGGGAGTTGTCAGGTCGGTCAGGCAGGAAATCGGCCTTTCCTAGGGACGCCTGGCCGTGTCTGGGCCCCACTGCCTCCAGCTTGCCTGCCCTGAAGGTGGGGCCTGGGCAGGGCAGCACCCCCTCCAGGCTTCCTGGTGCTTCGCCCCAAGGGCTCAGCCCCCTGCTCTGCTAAGGACAGAGAGCCTGGGCTCCCTTCTTTCACTGGCCTCAGACCCAGCACATTCTTGGTGCTTTGAGCTTCTGTGGGGGCCAGAAGTGTGGTTCCCTGTCTTCTATGGACAGAAGGTTCTAGACTAGAGGTAGCATAGCCCTCCAGGCATGGTGCTGCAGGAGAAGCACCCGGGAAGGTTGTCACGTGGCCCCGCCCTTCAGGGCCTGCAGTGGGGACAGGACCAGTCCTGGGTCTGCGTCCCAGGGGTGTGAACCCCCTCCCCCTGAGGCAGATCACGGGCCCCAGAGGACTACCGTGAGAAGGGGGCTTCTTTCTGAACGGGAGGGAGGCCTGGGTGGTTTTGAGCAGAAAATCCCTCTGGTCTCTGAGGTATGGGTGGGAGCGAATAGATCAGGTGGGTTGTGGGCCTGGAGAAGGAGGCAGGCCGTTGGATTTAGGAAGTCAGGTGTAGCAGGTCAGGAGGGGGGGTGGACGACTGAGACCTGTGTCTGGACGGGGTCCCGCTGCCCTCGGTTCTCCGTGTGCGTCAGGACAGCTGTGCTTCAGAGCAGAGGGGCCGCCGTCCCGTGTAGCCGGGAAGGGAGGCCTGGGCCAGGCACCCCGCTCGGCGCCTGCCTCAGCCTTGGTGTGGGGGCTGCAGCCTGCAGGGAGGCCAGCCTCTGGCTTGACCCCATGTCCCTGCCAGCCTGGGCAAAGGGCACGGAGTGCACTGGGCCCTGTGGCTGGCTTAGTGTGACGCAGTGTTGGGGGGCTTTAAGACCAGGCCGCTGAGCTGGGAGCGAGGTGCCAGCCCCTTTTCCCAGAGGCAGGACCAGAGTGGTCCCCCTCGGTGATGGTCGGGGTGCTGGGGCTGTGCCCGGAGCAGTTTTCCCTCCACACCACCTGATGAGGGAAGCGATGCCGTCCGAAGAGCTGAAACCCCACTGTCCTGCCTCCTCAGACCTGCCCCCGCCTCAGTCTGCCCTCTCCCCACCCTTAGCTCCGGCCCATCCCCCAGGTGCCCCCCCCCAGCAGGAGGTTCCCGAGACTGAAAGAGGGGAGTGGGCCTGCCCCGGGGTGTCTGGGACCCATCCCGTGATCCAGGTAAAGGAGTGCGTCCCGAGAGGTGGGGCTTCGGCCTCGGCCAGAAGGCGGACCACCGCTGGGTGTGCGGTGGCAGGGAGGCCGGAACCGGAACCCCACCCTTGTTCTGCCTGCTCAGGGGACAGCACGGAGCCTGCCTGGGCCCACGTGTCCCCTGATTCACTGCCCTGCTGGCTGGGCCTCTTGCCCGTGAGCCCAGCTGTAAGCCGTGGCCGCTCTGAGAAGGCCCCACCGGCCCACCCTGCTCTGTGCAAGGCGACCCTCGGAAACGGCAGGAGGGAGGAAGCGCCCTGGGCACAGGCCGCAGGGAGGCGCTGCCCGTCTCATCAGCCCGGGGCCAGATCTGCAGCCTGCTGGC
Source organism: Felis catus (assembly GCF_018350175.1). Taxonomy (NCBI): domain Eukaryota; kingdom Metazoa; phylum Chordata; class Mammalia; order Carnivora; family Felidae; genus Felis; species Felis catus. The sequence continues at coordinate 138,589,861 of NC_058374.1, forward strand.
CGCCGGTGGAGGAAGGTGGGGGACGGGCACAAACCCGCCGCTGCCGCGCGGGCCACCCAGGCCTCACCTGAGGCGCATGGCAGCCTTCCGGCTGGTAGTGCTTTCCTCCCCCTGCTGGGCTCTGCCCGCCCTCCCTGTGCCCTTGAGGCCACCGGCCCTCTGTGGAAGGCCACTTTGTGTCGCCTCAGAGATTCAGCGGCAGCTGTCGGCCAGGGGGCGCCATCGGGCCAAGCTCCTGAGCTGGGACTCTGGCCCCTCCTACTGCCCTGTCCACGCACCTGGGGGCCAGCAGGCTCTAGGGCTGTACCCCCCAGGTGACCTTCGGAAGACCCTGGCAGACCAGAGGGGTGGGGGCTGAGAAGTAGGACACGTGTTCCCCCCTGTGCCTCTTTCCCAAGTGGGCACCTCACGGCCAGGCCCCGTCACCCCCGCCACGTGCACGGATCCTGAGGGAAAGGCCCCGGGCTGGTGCCTTTGCACACGGTGAGAGCTAAAGATGTCAGGAAACCCCAAGTAGGGCCAGCTCGTCCAGAGTTCTGTCAGGAGAATGGACAGAAAGTTCTAGTACAGCCTTCCCCTCCCCCCCCCCACCCCATTCCCCCGGCTTGTCCTCGGCATCCTGTCCAAGGTCCCTTCCACAGCTGCGTCAGGAAGGGGGGCAGGGCAGTGGGAGGGGGAAGATGAGCACGGCAGAAGCACACGTTCAAAAATCTTAATTTATTGCAGACTCTTGTTGCGATTCCAGTGTTCTGAACAATAAATAGACATTTGTTAAAAAAATCTCCAGTGTCTCATCTCTTATAAAGTCTTAAGTCACAAAAATAGGCTTACAGTTTTTCCTGTCTTAATAAAACTTGACCATTGGTTTTTGGTAACAATTCTGATCAAATCAAAAACCACCTGAAAGGGCCCGAGTCGCAGAAGAGGCCGTGACGGTGTGAAGGTGGGTGTTCAGACTCGCGAATGTCAAAACGTCCTTTACGTAGGAAGCGTCTCGTCGGTGGTAAACACTTACCGATGCTATCATTTCCCGTCTTCAAAAGGCCACTCGCCTGTTAAGGCACATCATTCATTCCAGCCTGTGGACCGTGGGGGCTGTTTCCCTTGGGTGTGAAGTGCGTGGCCTTAGACTGGTCTCACGAACGCGGTCCCTGGTGTCGTGAGCAGCGCCCTCCTTTCCATCAGAATACTGCGCCGTGGAAGTCACCCGATGTTAGCATATCTTATGGTTTCTCGTATTTGGAAGCAGCTGTGCTAGTAATTTATTTGGGCGCCTGATTCAAAGAACAAAGAAAACGAATGAAACGTGTCTGAGTGATTCCGGGCCCGGTTCCACGGCCCTTGGGCCGCACTGTGCCAACTGCCCACAGTGGGACGGCCCCAGCCGATCCTCGGTGTGAGCGTCCAAAAAACAGCCTGGTAACCATTGACAAGTGTGGCTGCGGCTTTGTCCCTGTGCACAATTGGCCACTTGAAGCAAAGTGAAGCAATTGGTCGGACTCGGGGGTGGGGCCCCAGCCCTCCCGCAGATCCTCAGAGTCTAAAAGAGCTGGAAAATTGGCAGGAAGGAACGCGGCCTCCTGGAAGACCTCACACCTCCGTCTGAATCGGGAACGTGTGAACACCGGGGTCCCACTGGGGACAGGAGCAGCGGAACAGAAGTCCCCACCTGCAGGACCACATGGCCTGGGAAGGGGGCCAGGGAGGCCTGCAGGGCCCAGAGCGGGCCCGGTGTGGGCACCGGGGGTGGGGGGCAGCCGTGGGGCACCTGCAGGAGTCCCACCCTGCCTCTGTCTCGGATCCACCACCGTCGAGGCAGCTGGGAGCTGATGGCAAACGTCTCGAAAACAAACGTGTGTGAATTCAGGCAGCTGCGTGTAATGCCCACAGTCCTTGTGTACTGGCCGAAAGCGGCAGCAGGAGCCTCTGTTTAAAGACAACCTCACTCCCGACGCACTTCCCGCCTCCGATCGGCTGGGACACCAGCTGCATCGATGCGTGTCAGATTCAAGTACAACCGTAAAATCTCCCTTGTGTAAAAAAAAATAGCGGTCGTTCTGCAGATCTCTCAGTATCAATCCGTACAAACGCAAAATATACACAGGCTTTCGCCTTCTCAGAGTTCCATACAAATATACAGAAGCATCTACACCTTTTCAACGAAGCAAAGTCCTTTGCTTTAAGACGAGAGGTGTCTCTGCAAAGAGCCAGCCAGGCCAGGCAGCTCCTCTCCCTCGAGGCCAGCTCGGGCCCTGCCAGCTCTTGCCTGGGCCCTCTCCTGGCCCACGGGCGCACGGCTTCGGCTCTGGGTCTGGATCAAGCTGTGCCAGCCTCCGGGAGCCCACGCCTCCTTGTGCCTGTGGCCTTTGGCACTTGTCAGGGGTCAGCTGGGCCCTGAGCCCCTGGGGGCAGCCCAGAGCTTTGTGTCCAGACCGTCCGTCACACCAGCCAGGGGGCTGCTGCCGCAGGGACCCGCCAGGGCCTGCTTCACTGGAAAGGCCGTGGTCCCTTGGGCTCCAAGGTCCAAGGGTGTCTTGACGCAGCACAGGGGCCTGGACGGAGGCGCTGGGCTCGTGTCCCGCTTTCCTGACGGTTCATATTGAGGTTTCGTTGCTGCCTCTGTGCGTGGGAAGAAGCCAGCAGGTGGGCCGAGGTCCCACAGGGGGCAGGGAGCAGAAATCCCCAGTCAGGGGACAGGGGATACCCGGGGGCTCCGAGGAGGGCAAGCTCCTGTGTGGACATAGCTGCACTAGGCAGGAGAGGGGGCTGGTTGAGCCGCCCGGAGGGCCAGGCCCGTCTGAGCGTCCACACAGCCAGCCTCGCCGCGGAGCATGGGGCGTCAAGGTTAGCAACTGAACTCTTTCTGTTTGAAGAGAGCCCTTCTAGAGGACCTGACTCCCGGTCTTTGCTCCTCCCTTGGGAGTCTGTGGGAGGGAGCAGCTACGGGGAGAGGCCAAGATTCCCAGCTCCTCGCCTCTGCAGAGGGGCGCCCCAGAGCCTCGGCGTCCGCAAAACAGGGCAGTGACGAGCTGGACGAGATCCTTAGAAAGTGCTTGGTCCGGCACAGTCTGAAGTCCTGGAAGTTCAGGGCTGGGCAGGCCCTGGGGGCTTTGGCCACTGTGGCCCCCACAGGGCCTCAATGTCGGCAGCCAGCCCCCGCCCCCTCCACCAGGTCAGAAGTCGCTTCCTCTGGGGCCCGACTTGTCCCGACCCCTGCAGAGGCCCCTCCCCTCCCCGGTACCCCGGCGCAGCCCCTGGGCCCCTGAGCGCCGCCCCTCTCTGTGGACTGGACACCTGTCCCGCGACAAGGGTCAGAGGGAAGGCTGGCTGGGGGCTGCTCCTGCAGCCCTGTAGCCCCGCAGCCGAGGCCCAGGCTACTCACTCGGAGTCGGAGCCGGCGGCCTGGGCGCTCCCGGCGCGCACGTTCATGGCCACCCCGTTGAGGTGCTCGCGCCCCGGCTCCCGGCGCGGGCTCTTGACGGTGATGGCGCCGTCGGGGGCGCGGGCCCCGTCGCTCGAGCCCAGGGAGGACGAACGCGATGGCGCGGGGCTCTGCTCGCACTCGGCCAGTTTCTCCCGGAGCCGGGACTTCAGGCTCTTCTCGGTCAGCGGCGGCGGGTAAGTGACTTTGTTTTTCAGGATGCCTGTTGGTGCGGAGACTGAGAGGGTCACGCTCAGGCTGACGCTGCCGGATGCGGGGATTCCGGGAGGACTGGTCCCTGCGGACCCACCCGCGCACCCCTCAGCCCCTGCCCTTCTCTCCTCGGGTCTCAGCGGCCGCCTCTGCGCAGCCCCCACGCCGGCCAGGACCCAGGACCCTGCCCGGGCTCCACCTGCAGCCTGCCCCGCCCCTGCCCCGCCTGCACCCCGCCCCTCTACACTCTGCCCCGCCCCCACCTGCCCTCTGCCTCTCCCCACTTGCACCCAGCCCCTCCCGGGCTCCGCCCCCGCCCTCCCTGCACCGCCTCCCCCCACCTACACCGCCCCCCCCCAGCTCCCTTGTCCCGGTCCTCGCCTGCATCCCGCCCCCCTCCCAGATGGTCCCCCTTCTGTCCGGTCCTCGTCCCTATCCCCCCCCGCCCCGCCCCCTTTGCTAGGAGAGGCTTCCTGGGGACAACGGGGCCCTCTCCACTTCTGAGGTACCTTTTCTCTGCTCAGGGGGCGGGTTGGGGGGCACTCCCGCAGGCCTCGGCGGGCCCCCGCTCTCCTGGTCTGGGGGGCACTCGCTGCAGTGATTGCCCTGCTCATCCAGGTGCAGTTCCACGCTGACCTTGGTCTCCACCTTCAGGCGCGGCTTGTCACCAGGCTCCTCACTGTCGCTCCCAGCCAGGCTCTCGTTGGGCCAGCCGGCGGGGATGTGGTTGGCTGCAGTGTCCGCTGAGGCACAGGAGGGACCGTCACCAAGCGGGGAGGGTCCCTGCTTGGCTTGGAGCTACATACACCCCCTAGAAGGTTCCCCGGGTCCCTCCGTGGGGAGCCTGCATCCTAAGTGGCCCGGTCCTCCCGGAGCTGCAGGCCTGACAGGGGCGCGCCCTCCAGGCGCTCAGGGAGCGAAGGCCCTGACAGTGGGGGCCAGGCTGCAGTCCCCCCGTGGCACCCCAACACTCTGGAGCCTCACACCGGCACCCGCAGCACGGTGGGGGCCAGCTTGTGCGGTCCTTGCAGCGGGGGTCCCCAGAGAGAGCCCCACCCCCCCCAGACTTCCCTGCCTCTGCTCTGCAGATGTTGAGGACAGGGCCCTCCCCCCGCCAGCACCCCGCCCCCCCCGCCCCCCCGCCCCCGCGGCCCTCCCAGGCTGCTGCATCCTGGGACGCCCCAGCCCCCAGCTCGCTAAGCCCCGCTGGCTCACCTTTGGGGGTGCTGTGGACAGGGCCCCGAGCCGAATCCCACTTGTCCTCAGCCTCCACCCCGTCGTCCTCGCTGTCCGATGAGCGTGAGGAGGCGTAAGAGCTGCTTTGCTCATCTAGGGACAGCTCGCTGTCCGAGTCTGAATCGTGGCCTGCAGGGTGGACGGGAGGGACAGAGGCTCAGGCCAGGGGCAGAATGGGGCCAGCTGGGCCCCGGGCACTGGGGAGAAATCGTCTCCCCGCTGACTCTCTGAACGCGATGCGGCCGCAGACTCTCTTCGAAGCTGCACGTCCAGTGACCGTGAGGCCCGTGGGCCAGACAAGAGCCGGCAAGAAGCTGTCACCCATGGCCACCCGGGAGGGAGATGCCCAGGTTGATGGGGGACCGGCTTCCAGGGGACACCTACCGTGGGGCTTCTTGGTGCTCCTGGGGACAAAGGACGAATCTGGCTCCCCATGGCCACCCCGCGCTGGCCCAGAGGACACGCTGAGCTTCTGGCCCCCTTCGTCCCTAGAGAGCATAAGAGGGTGGGCTCAGCACCATCACTCAGGGGCACGACATGGCCACCCAACATCACTGAGCACCTTCGGCATGTGCCAAGATGGCCCCGTGGGGCTCTGGAAGGTTCTCTGCCATGAGAGACCCCGAGAACACACGGAGAAACTCATCAACTACAACAGCAGAGCACCCTGGCCGGGGCCTTTCCAGCTGGCCTGGCAGCCTGCATTTGCCCCGAGAGTTGGCCCCCTACCCCCGCCCGAGACGAGCGAGGACGCCTGGTTCCAGCCTGACCTGATGGTGCTGTCCAGCGAGGCTGTGGATTCGCCCAGGGCCGTGCGGAACATGTTGGGCTCCTCGCTGTAGGTGTGGTTGCAGTTGAGGGAGCGCTGGGGGAGGGGACATGGTCACCGGCAGAGCAGAGGCCACCGGGGTACAGAGGATGGCTCTGTCCCCATGGCAAGCCCCAGTGCCAGCACCCTGACTGTGCCCCTGCTGGGCACAGAGCACATCCCTAGTCCCCCACGGTGGTCAGAGAATGGCTTCCTTCCCACAGCAACGGCTTCTCGTTGGGGTCCCACCCTGTCCTCTGAGACCTTGAAAAGTGGGGCTGTGACTGTGACAGACCCCATCTAGAGACCCTGTGCTCTCTCCCCAGGACGTCAGGGATGGCGTCAGGCTCGGTGCCACTCTCCAAGGGGGTTCTGTGATGCCCCCTCTGAGAGGGACTCCGAGACCATGCAGCCGTGTCTAACGCTTGGTCTGGACACCCACAAGGACCCCCGGCCCCACGCAGGGTCCCTGGGGACCGCCTACCGTCAGTAGGGTGGCCCTCGTGGTGGCCGAGTCATCGGGGTGCAGCTTCTTCCCGGCGAGGACTCCCTTCAGGTGCTTCCGGACCTCCCTGTTGAGCACGCAGTGGAACAGGAGGACGAAGAGACCCTGGAGGGAGGGGTGGCCGGTCAGGGCAGGCACTGGCCCTCGGGCAAGCAGCCAGGGTCCCGTGGCCGCCATACTGCCCACCCACCTGCCTGGGAACGCACAGGGCGCCGCCCCTCCCCAGGGCTTCTGCCCGCTCCGGGGAGCAGGGCAGGGCAGCCAAGGGCCAGGAAGGCCCCCCCATGCCAGGCCACCCGTGTCCCCAATGTGACATCCTCAGTCAGCTTACTGGGAAGCCCTGGGTGTGAACTTAAATGGCCAACACCCTCCCTGAGGACACAAGTGGGAGCTACTCTAACCTGCGGAGGGAGAATGAGCCCCCGCACTGGCTGGGCTAAGGACGGTGCCCTGGGGGGAGGTCCCTGAGGAACCCATGGACAGAGCTGGGCTGGCGACAACAGGTTCCTTGGGGGGCGGGACCGTGTGCGGGGAGGCCTCACCGTAACCCCTGGCACACCGCCCTGCTGTGGCCCCGTGTGTCCTGAGAGCGAGGACACGGCCTGGACGCTGGGTCAAGGATGTCCCCGGGGACGCCCTCCGGGCATTTCAGACGGGAGGGAGCACAAGTGACCCGTGGCCTCACCAAGGCTGGCCCGCTCACCCTGACGGCCGCCCACCTGCAAGCAGCTGAAGACGGCGAACAGGTAGTGGAAGGTCAGCGCGTCGCTGTTCACGGCCAGCAGCCCCAGCAGCCAGGTGGCGCTGGTGAGCAGCAGCAGGAGGAAGGCGGTGCGCAGCAGGGAGCTGCGGGGGGAGGGGCGGGAGTGACTCTCGGCCCCGCCCTCCCCTCCACAGGGGTGCGCCCGTTGGTCCACCCCTCCCTCCCTTCCTTCCCCAAACCATTTTAAAGCACCCGCCACCTCTCCACTCCTGCGGGGCGCAACATCACCGTCGTCACCGACCCAGAAAGTTCCAGAGCACCCCCCACCGCGCCCTGCCTGACCCCACTCTGCTGCGTCCTGCCCTGCACCTCGGCACCTCCCCCCACCCGCTGTCATCGTCCCTCCCCTTTCCATCCCCATCTGTTAACACGACCCGGGTGAGGGGGACAGAGCCCAAGCCTCATCGCTTGCCCCTCCTCCCTCAGCCCTCAGCGTCTCGACCACCAAACGCCGCGGGTCCTCCGCCCCAACATCTCCGGGATCCCCGCGCCCCTCTCCCGGGGCCCCCTCCCTCTCCTCCACAATGCGCCCCAGCGCCCCTGGCCTCTCCCCACTTTGCCCTGCCCACCCGCCCGCGAGGCCACCCCAGCGGCCAAGCTGGGGAGCGGCCGAGGGCCTGGCCGCTGGGTGACGGGCGCTTTCCGGGGGCTCTGCTGGGCGTGCTGACCTGCCCCGGGGGTCGGTGTGGGCGCCCACTTACACGACTCCTTTCCTTTCGTAATAATGGTGCTTTCTCTGGCAGGCCACCTTTGCAGACAGGACAAAAATGACTGTGTTGACCTAAAAAAAGTTCCAAAAACCCAAGTCAGGCGGCCAGCTCGTGGGTATCACTTCAACAGATCTCCAAAGACCAAACGCTTTTGAGGGTCTGTGCCTGCATCTCGAGGAGAGGCTGGAATGGGCGGCCCCACCGTGGACCTGGACGTGGAAGGAAACCCGGAATCCACAGGCCTAAGGGTGAGATCAGGCCTTCCCGCCCAACAGGCCACTCTGAGGAGCCGCTGGCCCCCAAAACCGCCTCCAGCCCGTGCACCCCACTTCCCACGTCCCGAGAATCGTGGGCTCTGCGGAACTCCCGGACTCACAATTATAACCGTTCCGATGGGCCCGGCAAAGCTCCAGATGAGGGTGTCTCGAAGGGACAGCCAGCAGAAGTCGGGGTTTCCATAGCCCTGGGGGTCCAGGCCCACCGCGAGTCCTGGACAGCAGGGGAGGGGGTGAGGGCCACACGCGGGAGAGGACCCTCCCGGGGGGCGCGTGGTCACCGGACGGGCATTCCCAGCCGTGCACACACACTCCACGTACATGCTACATAGAGACCACACAGCCACACCCAGCCGTGCACACAGCGGGCGGACGTGGAGTTTTTGTGTGTCGGCGGCCACAGACGGAAGCCCGAACGGACCCGCCTCAGCTCCCAGGGAGCCCACCCCCGCAGCGGGCGCCGAAGGCTCCCACTCGTGTGTGCAGACCCAAGGGCAGAGGCTCCTCCGCTGGGGGCCAGTCGAGCTGGGTACCAAAGGCAGAGGAGGCCAGAGGGCTCGTCCGCCTGGGCCCGGGGGCGCGGGCTCACCTGACACGGGCACCTGTGTCGGCAGCGCCACGCGGATTCCCCAAACGGCGGCGGGTGCCCTGTCCAGGCCACCCCAGCCGGGCCGCTGCTCGAGTCCTCACCTGTGATGATGGCCGGGATGCCCCAGCCCACGACGTAGTAGAACCTCATGGGCCCGGCGTCGATGTTGCGCACCTCGGTCAGCATGTGGTACACGTGCAGGCTCTCCACAAAGGTCCAGGCGAAGGTGCTCATGTAGACGTAGTGCAGGACAATGGCGATCACCGTGCACAGGAACTGTGCGGAAGGGAGTGCGGCTCAGTGCCGGCCCCGCGGGAGCCCGCGCCTGCCGCGCCTGGGGCGAGGGCCAAAGGGGCACAGGGCGGGGGGGGGGGGGGGGGGGGGGGCGGGGCTAGTGACCAAATCACACCACTTTGCAAACGTGAGGGTACGGAGGTCTGAGAAGGGAAGCCGAGTGAGTTGGTTTTTCTATTTGGTTCACCCGGAATGGCTGGGCACGAACAGTCACGGCGCCTCAGGCTCCCACCGTGGAACAGAGGACAGGAAGTGAGGCTGCTGGGGGCCTCGGGGGACCCACTCCTCAACCCAGATCGGTGCCTGGAGCGATCCAGCCAGGGGGCGAACGGTGGGCAGAGCCTCTAGGGTTTCCATTTGAAGCTGGAAACTTGCATGTTCGTGACACTGGCTTTAAAGTTCAAGAAGCACAGAGGCGGCGGCTCAGGCTGTGATGCTGGCCGTCACCCACCGCCCTGGACCCTTGTGTGGGTCTCCAGGGTCCAGCAGGTGTGGTCAGAGGGAGGGGGGGGCCCCACGCTTCGTGACCTCACTGTCAGATAAGAAGTTCATCCTGCCTGCACTGAGTTCACGGAGCCGTATACTTCCTGCCTCCCAAAAAGAACAGAGACGAGAGTATTTGCTCTGTTTCAGTCCTCAGCTGGGCAGGGCTACCCCCCCACCACCAGTGGGAGGAGAAAACCAACTTCCACAGGGCAGCCGAGGGTCAGCATCCCGGCCTCTCCAGGCCTTGGTGAGCCAGCCCCGTGTCCCTTCAAATGGGAAGAAAGCAGTATCGGGGAGGGGCTGGGGACACTGGTCACAGGGAGTCAAGTCTCTGAGGCCACCCCTGAAAGTGCAGTGCGAGGTGCTCTAGGAGGGACCTCGAACAGCCCTGTGCCTTGGTCCAGAGCAGCCTCACAGGGAGGGGCTGAACTGGCCAGGGGTCCCGAGGCCGGCTGGCTGCGAGATGTGGACAGGTGCCCCACCAGGTCCTAAGAAGCTGGTCAGGCGCTACAGAGAGGGTAACTGTGAAAGGGGCGAGAAGAGAAAGCCCCAGGCTCCGCCCTCTTGGCCCCACCCACCCAGCCCTTGCCCCTCTTGGCCCCACCCACACCCAGGCCCTGCTCTTCCTGACCCCACCCACACCCAGGCCTGGCCCTCCTGGCCCCACCCACACCCAGGGCCCCACCCACACACAGGACCCCACCCCTCTTGGCCGCATCCCACTCCTTGCCTCACCCACATCCAGGCCCCACCCACCCTCTTGGTCCCAACCCCCGCGGCCCCACCCACACCCAGGCCCCATCCACTGCCGCCCTTCTTGGCCCCACCCACACCCAGCCCCCGCCCCTCACGACCACCCCACTCCTGGCCCCACCCACACTCCCGCCCCTCCCACATCCAGGTCCCGGGGGCCCTCCTTTCCGCCCCTCTTGGGCCCACCCACACCCAGCAGTGCCCCTCCTGGCCCGACTCCAGGCTACAGGGCTACGACTACCCCTCCCCCAGGCCACAGTCCGCCCCATTCCCGAGACATTCTGTCCAATCCTGGCTGCTGCCCCATCAGCACAAGCTCCCAGGTTCCCAGGGGTCCCAGGGAGACCCCACCCCACCCCACCCAACAGACACAGGAGTAGGAGACACGGCCACCACCCTGACCCACACTGAAGGCTGCTCCGCTCAGGTGCCAGCTCCGTGTTCCCCGTGGGGAGCTCACCAGAGCACGAACCGGCTGGGCACATAAGTGACGCCCGTTGCCACGTCAGCCTCCACAGACCAGGTTCTTCTGAACCCCGGTGACGTGGGAGGAAACGATTTTAGCATTTACATTCGTCAAACACAGGACAAAGAAGGAAACACAGCATCTTAGATTATGAGTGGGCATCCTGCCCTTTGCCTGACTCAAGAGTCAGGAGATGGGAGAGTCTGCCCTTAGCGATGGGCAGGGCCGTCGGGATGCCAAGGGCGAGCCCGTCGGGATGCCAAGGGCGAGCCCGGGGCAGGGGAACCCCACACCAAACAGCCCCAGCGTGCCCCGTACGCAGAGCACAGCTGGCTCAGAAAAGGAAGAACAATGAGGTGGGCTGGCGTGTTGCCTTAAATAATGTGAAAAGTAAACCCACAAAAACCACCTTTTGAAAAAAAAATTGTTAGAAATACATTTCACAATTTAATGGGGCTCTACACGCACAGACTTCTGCACTAAACGTACTACCTTCTGCAGAAACAGAACACAGACAAAATGCTAATGCACAATAAATCATTTTAACCTGCCAGTGATCCGGGAGATGAAACACCTCGCCCAGAGATGGGCCTGCGAGTTTGCAGAAACCCCATAAAACCCAGGCGCCGAGCCAGGCCCCTAGTTATGTGCGGCCGGCACTCCTGCCCTCCCGGCTCCCCGGTGCGCCGCTGGCTGAAAGCTCATTCCTGGCAGGGGGATGAGTCAGTGCTCGAAATAAGCGGGCGGCCTCCCTGCGTTTCACACGTGCTACTTAGCTGCAAGGTGCGGCCCGGCCGACTCCACATTCCCCGCTGCTGAGACCACTCAAGGGCACACTTGAAGGGCTTGAAATGAGTCATGTGGCTTCCCACCCAGAGCCTTCACCTGTCTGATGCGCCGATAAGGACCTGCGCTCGGGCAGAGGCGCACCTGCCCGGCCGGATGCCCAGAAACCCCTGCCCGGCACCACCCTGGGGGAGGGCCCCCCTCCCGCCAGTCCAAGGGGCACCCTGGAGGGCAGGCTGGCAAATGCTTGCGGTCTGTCCTCTGCCGGGCCCACTGCTACATGAGTCACCGCCGCGAAGTCCCTGAGGCCTTCAAGGCTGTCTGCCTGTGACACCCTGCCTCGACCTCCCCCCTTCCTCCTGAGGAGGTCGGGCCGCCCGAGGGGGTCTCAACAAGGAGGAGGAGGAGCCCAGGCATGCAAATGGGCTAGAACATTCTGACCAGTGGGCTAGAACATTCTATGTCTTTTTATACACGCCTTCTTCCTCCGCTAGGGCTGGCCCATTCGCATACATTTCTTTGTCACGGGCGGGGACGCCTCCCCACGCACCTCTCCACACTCTCCCCAGCCCCCAGCGGCGTGGCCAGCCCCTGAGTGTCCCTCTCATTTGGTGGCATCCTCCCCTCCTTGTCCCCCTTCTGGAGACCTAAGGCACCTTCCCTCCGGTCTCTCTGTGCACTTGGCCCCGACGCCTGCCGTCCACCCCGTGCCTGCTGTCCTGGTGCTAGGCCTCCATCCCGTGGACGCAGGACAAACAACCCCACCCTGGCTGTGACTCTGCCCTCTGGTCACCTTCCCGCCATGCAGCCCCGGTCATGGCTCTCCATAGCACAATGCCTGGCGTGGCCCCTAGGGCTCCGGTCGACACCCAACCCGTCCCCACTCATCCTGAACCCCTCCCACCGCATGGTCAGCCCTTCCCTAACGGGGCCCAGCCCCCCACCTGCCACCATGGCACCATTTGGGCACGTGAAACTCATGAGCCGCGATTTGCGTCCGCGTCGGGAAGGTGGGCTCCACGGGCAGGGACGGGAGGGCCTGGGGGATCCGGGTCTCTGGTGGGTGTGACAGAGTGACAATCGCTAGGTCCCTGCTGCAAGGGGAATGAAGAAGCGGCCCCCATGTCACCAGCAATTGGTGGCGGTGCCCTCGGAAGGGCCCAGTGAGAGAGAGTGAGGGCTCACGGCTCGCCCTGGCAGAGATCGGGGTCAGACGAGAATAACCTGTGCGCTTCCCGCCCTCGCTGCACGTGTGGTGCTCAGCTGGCCTCGCGTCTCCCCAGGGCTATCAGGGTCCCCACTTTGTGACGGACACACAAGGGAACACGCACAGGGCGTGCCGTGTGCCTCCGACAGTCCCTCAAGCGCTCGGGTCCTGGCTCCTCACCTGTGAGAAGGGATGCCCCCAACTCCCGGGGCCCCGGGGGGATCCGGTAAGCCCAGGCGTGTGTGTAGAGCCTGGGCACACAGCCTACACCTCCACCCGTGCCCCCCGTGGGCATGCTGTGCTGTGACCCTGGTGTTCTACAAGTCCCCTTTGTAGAAACGGGAAACTGCCTTGCCCCCAGCCAGGCGCTGCCTAAGCCACAAACCGCCAAGATTCTCTGTGTTTCTCCCTACGACCTGTCACGTCGGCTGATCCCCACCCCAGCCCCCGGGGACCTTGCCGAGGCCGGCAGCCCGTCCCTCCCTCCACCCCGACGTGTCGGGGGCTAAGCTCTCTCGCATCCTACAGAAGGCCCACCAGCCCTGGGCCCCCGCTAGCCTCAGCTCACCTCCCACTCTCCCTCCTCCCTCCAGGCCAACCCACTCAGCGTCTGCGCTGCGGCCACTTCCCCTCGCTCCTTCGCGAGTTACGTGCCCCGGCCTCGGAGAAGGGTGGGACCCGCAAGGAGAAGGGGCAGAGGGGCCTCACCGGGTTTCCGGTCTGGGTGATCCCGATCACGAAGACCAGCTGGGAGAAGAACAAGGCCCCGATGAGGTTCCTGTGAATGCCGTGCAGGTTGGAGCGCAGAGTCCGCACCAGCGTGAGGAGGACGAAGGCCACCAGCAGGGCGGTCAGGGACAAGGACACGGCAGCGTAGGTGACGATCTTCAGGGGCAGGACCTCCCCGTGCTGCGGGCAGGTGGGGCGAGGCAGGAGAACGTAAGGGCCTCGCTCTGATGGAGGTTTTGGACAGTAAAGGCTCATTAACGTAGCGACTATCACAGACAGGAACCAACGCGGCCGTGACGTGGTTCCCAGGCTGGCGAAGAACTGAGGACAAAAGCCAAATGAATCGCTGGGGGGTGGGGGGCAAAAGGGGACCGGGTGGTGGGGGCACAGCTCGGTGAACGGACGGTCCACTTAAACGTGGCTAAGGCAGTGCACCTGTGTTGTGTGTGTTTTGCCATCACAAGAACCACGAGCGCAGATGAAACAAAAAGCCTCGCACGTAAATCCGACTCTCCAGGAGGTGCGGAGCCCGCCTGCCCCAAATTCTGAGCCGAGAGGGGCTTCTTCCAGACAGACCCTCACTTTACGCAGCAGGCAGATGTGCCCCAGCGGCACGGACTGCAACTGTCTCCTGTGCTTCTGCAAAACGGGCCGTTTGTCCAGGGCCTGGTGCCCGGGCGGAGTCTTGGCACTTGGGACACGACCAGCTTCGGCTCTCCAGTAACTTCCGGAAAGCGCTCTGAACTCACGACTCGAGCAGAATGGCGAGCCGGGCCACCCAGGGTAAGGCTGGGAGCCGGGACAGGGTTGGGACCGGGGCGCTGAGGGCTCAGGGCTCTCTCCTTCTGCGGCCCGTGCAGGTGCAGCACTGGGGAGGCCCGGAGGCTGCGTCCGGCTGTCGAGAGGGCTCTGACCCTGAGGCACCGGGGCAGGGAGCGGGGAGTCCTATTCCGGTTTGACTTCATGTCACCGAACTTGGGCTTTCCCCACCTGTTAGTCTGCTCCCGGCAGTGCCCAGCTTCCTGGCTCGGAGAGGTCCCCCCCATCCCACCCCTAGGTGGACAAGGGCCACTAATAACACACCCCCTCCAGGTCAGAACCCAGGGCTCCCTGCTCCTAAGTGCCACCTGCTCAGAGCAGCTCCACGGTCAGGGGAAGCCTTGGGGGCACACCCTCCCCTCTTGTCACCCTGGCCGCCATCAGCAGCAACTCACGGCTGTTACCCTCCCAACAGTGGGACACGAATTTGGTCCCCTGCACACCAGAGGGCCCTCGGGAGGGACAACGGCCTGGCCTCCCAGGACACATCCCAGGTCTGAAACAAAGGTGACAGGTGAGGCCTCCCTTCTGGCTCCGAGACACCAACGTCCACACATGTCCGGGCCCAGGCTGACCTCGCTGCCGTGCCTGCTGGGGGGCCCGCTGCTCTATTAACCCCATCCACCCTCAGGCTGGCAGAGGCCGGCTTGCATTCCCAGGCCGTGGAAAATGCGAGGAGGTTAAACATTCGCCGGCCTCCGTGGCTCCTGACCGAGCCCCCTCCTTTGAGTCTCTGGGGCCAGCACGCGTGTCTCGTGCTAACGGGAGACACTCGCTTTGTTCCGGCCAGCCGGCTCTTTCCTCCCTTAAAATTTAAAGCGGGGTAGAAACAGGGGCGCCTGGGTGGCTCAGGCGGTTAAGTGTCTGACTTCAGTTCAGCCACAATCTCACGGTTCGCGGGTTCGAGCCCCTCGTCGGGCTCTGTGCTGACGGCTCAGAGCCTGGAGCCTGCTTCCGATTCTGTGTCTCCCTCTCTCTCTGCCCCTCCCCTGCTTGTGCTCTGTCTCTGTGTCTCAAAAATAAATATCCGTTAAAAAAAACTTTATAGGGGCGCCTGGGTGGCTCAGTCGGTTAAGTGTCTGACTTCGGCTCAGGTCATGATCTCGCGGTTCGCGGGTTTGAGCCCCTCGTCGGGCTCTGTGCTGATGGCTCAGAGCCTGGAGCCTGCTTCGGATTCTGTGCCCCTTCTCTCTGCCCCTCTCCCCTGCTCACATGTGCGCTCTCTCCCTCCCCACCTTCTCTCTCTCAAAAATAAACATTAAAAATAAATAAAGTAAAATAAAATAAAGTGGGGTAGAAAAACATGGAGAATCCTGCTTTGAAGTAAGGGTATATTCTAGGGCCTTCTTCAGTCTGAGGCTCAGGGTCTCCCACCGTGGGTTTTAATTTACAGCCGGGCTCTTTGAAAACTCTTTCCAAGGAGTTTTGTTCTGCAAATCCTGGCAGACTCTGGCCAGCCTCCCCAAACACAGGTTTTAATCGTGGACTGGGTTTGTTGGAGATGCCCGGGAGGGAAGATAGGACTCGTTGAGGGGGCAGGTCTGGGGGGAGGCTAGCTGTGCAAAGGGATTCATCCCTGGACACACTCGCCAGGTGGGCAGGGCTGCCCGTGGGGGCCGCGCCCACCTCTCGTCTGGAGACATCCATGAGCACGGCAAAGCTGGTGGTGTGGCTGCACTGGCAGACGACGTGGGTCCGGTTCCGGGACAGAAGCTCGCAGCCCTTGGCCGACCACCCTCCGGTCCCGCCGATGCTGCAGAGGAAGGGCAGGCGTGAGACGGCTGCTTCCTCCAGGGGGTCTCCGAGGCCCAGCTGCCCCCGTGGGAGCCCGCGCGGCATCCTCACGTCGCCCGAGACAGAAGCCACGGTCACCCTCTAGGAGGACAGCAGCCCTTGGGACCGCGTGGACACTCTCCCTTCCCTCTCGTGGCGGGGGAGTGCCTCTACCCTCTGAAGTTCGTGGTTTATGCATCATCTTGCAGTAAAACTTAAATGGGGATGTCTGAGGTCACCGGACGCCCCTTTTGTCAGAAATAATAGTGGTTACAATGGCCGCTTTGTACTTCAGTCTTCTTTTGAGTCTAGGTGGTTTACGAAATAGTGTCTCACGTTCGTTTTACGCTCTCATCTGCAGATGGCACAACGTCTTACGGCAGCGCCTGGAAGCAGGGGCCGATTATTACCCCCGTTTTACTGATGGGAAACCCCAGATGACTACGGGCTGCTGCAGGCGTGTCTCAGGCTCAGAGAGCGCCCTGCCCTCCCTGACTCTGGGAAAATCAAGTAAGTTCTCTGATCCTTAGTTTATTCCCCTGTGAAATGGGATGTGAAGGCTAATACCAGTTTGTCAAGAGCGCTAAGATCTGGGGGTGATAGGTACCACAGAAAACAGCCAGAGTGTAATTAGAGCTACAGCTAATTGCTGGGATTCAGTCGGGCGACCATGAGAGACTGCCGGGCCTAACACATGCCAAACAGACCTTCACGCTTCCCTCGCGGTGAAAGCGGGTCCTTCTTTCTCTCTTTTGTGAGCCAAGCGTCTATTATACTCCAGACACGATGCCGGCTGCTCATTAACCAGAATTTGGGAAATCAAGGAGACACGAGGTCTCTGTGCGGCCGAGCCCGTGGCCCAGGGGGAGCCCCTTGCAGGGCTCTCCCTGGGGACCAGCTCCCAGCACAGCGCGGCTGGAGCCCTGCCTGGCGGACACCTTCTCCATCCACGTGAACCACGACGTTAGGGAATGTCCGCGAGGCGCAGAAACGAACCCCCAGATGCACAAAATTCCATCCTCGTTTCAAGCATGGAGGCGGGGGGGAGGAGGGGGGGCGGGTATGGCCTCCGAGGGGTAAAAGCGGTCCCAGCGGCAGCTGGGTTGATCTCACGGGCGGGCAGGTGAGGTCGGGGACCGCTGGCTGTTAAAAGGATGCCCCCCCCCCAACCCACACACACACACATCTGGGACTTTCTGCTGTCCGTGGAAGGGGCCCTGGGCCCGGTCTCTGACTCCTGCCTCGTATGCGCGTCTAGAACGAGCCCCTGCCTCGTCTGGAGGCGATCAGGCACTCGTTGGCTGCCGGATCGCGGAGTCCAACAGGTGCACGGCGCTGTCTCTGTGTGGACCTTCCCGGGGGACGTCTATGAGCATCTGTGCGCACGGGTGCACACGGGTGCCTGTGTTCTTAGCCGAGTATATCCGTGCACACACAGATGTGCACGTGCGTATGTGGGACTATGCTGGGGACTCTGACACCCTCAGGACGCGCCTCCTGCTCCGTAAGACACTCTGCCAACAGTGCTGGGGGCTGTAGCAATGACCCCCCCCATAAACGCAGAACTCTGGGGGTGGGGGTGGCTGCCGACCCCTCGCGTCACCCTTACGTGATGGAGTGGTTCCAGAACACGCAGACGGGCTTGGTGCGCTCCTCGGTCTCCAGCAGGGTGTGCTCCACCAGGACGGGCCTCTCCAGGGGGCTGGGGAGCGGGGCCCCCTCGCTGTAAACCACGGCGCTCACCACCGGTGTGTTAATGACTGGCCGGTTAGGCAACCTGGCGGGGGGGGGGGGGGGGGGGGGAGAAGCGGAAACACAGGGTTAGACACTCAGAAGACACTCGTCTAAGCCCTGTGCCCCAGGACACGCCCCAGGGACACACGGGGCGGACGTCTTCCCAGGAGGGCAGATCTGGAGCCTCAGCCGCTGCTCCGGAGAAGGGCCCGGGCCAGGCAGCAGCGACGGCCAGGGCAGGCGTGGGGGACGTGGGCGGCACGTCTGGGTCACAGGTGGACTTCGGACATTTAAAAACGAAGAGAAAGATGGGGCGCCTGGGTGGCTCAGTTGAGCGACCGACTTCGGCTCAGGTCACGATCTCACGGTTCATGGGTTCGGGCCGCGCGTCGGGCTCCGTGCGGACGGCTCGGAGCCTGGAGCCTGCTTCCGATTCTGTGTCTCCCCCTCTCTCTGCCCCTCCCCTACTCACACTCTGTCTCTCTCTCTGTCTCAAAAATAAATAAACATTAAAAATAATTTTTTTAAATAAATTAAAATGAAGAGAAAGAAGGGGTGTGTGCGAGGGTGTCGCTGCCCTGGCGGAAGCCCTACACCTCACGGCAGAATCTCATCCGGCCACGAAGAAGGAGGAGTATGAACACCGGGGAGCCAGGGACACGTGTGGAGAATGACACGACGGTTGGAAAGCAAAGCCTCGGTGGCGGCCCAGCTCTGAGGGGGGCCACGAAGCCCCCGTGGGCGGCGTTCGTTTCTCCAGGCAGAAGGGGGGCCACCGGCGGCCCGGGGCACATGGGTGCGGGGGGGACAGTCCCCCAGGCTGCGGAGTGCAGGGCAGCAACCGTGTCCATCGAGGCACGAGTGGGGTGTGTGCTGGGGAGGGGGCGCTCCCGGCAGAAACACCAGGGAAGGCCCCGCCCGGAGACCCAGAACCTTGTCCCCGGGAGACCGCGGGTAGCGGTCTGCGGCCTTGCACCAGGGTCACGGGGTGACGTCCTCAGACGTCCGGGTGGCAACTTAGGAAAGCCTTACCGGAGGCTGCGGCGGTCAGGGTCATAGTGCTCGGGCAGGAGCTGCCCCAGGGTCCGGTAGATGATGACCAGGGCGACGGCGAACCGGCCCGGCTCATCGGGGTGCCTCTTGCGCCTCCTGAACGGGGCCTCCCTCTCGGTTCCGGGCCCCGGGGGCGCCGTCTGCGGGGCGGCCTTCCGGCCGGCCGGCCTCACCGTGGGGCCCTCTGCAACGAAGCAGATCGTGAGGATGGGGGCCGGACGCCTGTGTCCCCCCCAAACCGCATCCTACGCGAGCAAGCAAATCAGAGATTTCAGGGGAAGACAGCAGGTGGCTCCTCAAAAGGTTTATCACGGAGCCCCACGTGACCCCGCCACCCCACTTCCGGGCACGTGCCCTGAAGCGCCAATGCAGGGAACACTCTCGGTCCCAGACGTGCTCTGTAGCCACGGCGGGGCAGGCTTCGGCCTCACGGGGGAATAAAGTGCCACCAGCCGCCACCACGTGGACCAGCCCGGACCACACGATGCTCGGAGGGAGAAGCCAAGTACTGCGCGATTCCCCTTCCGTGGGCACCGGGAAATGCACAGCCAGTACAAGGGGGGCTCCGGGGGGCCGGGGCCTGAGTGTCTCGTGGGGAGACACAAGGTGAAGGTTCCAGGGCTCAGGGTGACGGCAGCTGCCCGAGTGCGGACGGACAGGACGCAGCTTGAACTCTGCACCCAAGGGCGCTTAGGGCGGTACGTTTTACGTATATTTCAAAGTATCACATGCTGACGGCTGATCCCTTCCCCCGGGGGCAGGGGTCTCTGCCAGGGCTGCCCCACAAGCACGCGGGAGGGACAGGGTGCCGTTCGTGTGGGTCTGCGTCCCACACTTTTATCCCACGTGACTCACGGGCATGTTTTAGATCATACATGCTCCAGGGATGCAAGACGTCAGGTACAGACCACGTCAGTAAGTCAACACACGTATTATGGGGGCGTAGACGCTTACAATTTCTTGCCACTACCTGCGGCATGGAACCACGGGTGCCAGAGACCCTGGTCCAAACCTTCCCCAGTCCCAGTGTCCACAGAGGGTCACAGGAGGGGCTATCGGCCCTGCCCGTCCCACCAGCAGAGGGACGCTCCCCTCCGATGCTCTGTGAACCTGGCCCCACTCGCCCACGTTCTTAACGACTGACAAAATGCCCTTGGCAGCATCTGGTGCAGACGTCACCCCTGCAGACATCCAGACCGCCCAGCGCTGAGCGCGTCTTGAGCACAGGCTCCAGGGAGACAGGAGGGCCGAGCCCTGAGGGCAGGGGTTCTGGGAGGGGCAGAGCCCGGGGGGACAAGCCTGTGGAGGGGCCGCGAGGTGCGGCGGGGGTGGGTCTCATCCCTGCCACCCCTGGAGGGGGACACTGCACACGGAAAGGCCCCAGCCCAGAACAGGTAACTCATCCCGGCAGACTGCCATCTGACCGACCGATGTCTGGCCCTCTGAGAGGGCACCTTCAACCTCCTGACCCCGCCCAGGGTCACTGACTGCTTCGCAGCACTGTTTAGTCCCATCAGGCTGCTCAGTGACACTGGCTTTGGGGTCGGGCAGGGCAGGAGGCTCCCAGTGTCTCGAAGGTCACTGTTTTCCGAGGTGTGCACTGAGTGGCTTTCCGGAAGGTCAGCGCAGGAGGCCGAGGCCGGGCCTCCTCACCGGGCCAGCTGCAGGGCCTTACCACCTACTCTGCCTGCTGTGGCACACTGGTCACCCACCTGAGCCGCCCCCAGCTCCTCCTCTGGGTGGGGGGGAGGGCAGTGCCGGCTGCGGGGCTCTCTGAGGGCCAGGCGCTCCCCCAGGCTGGGTGACCCTGCCCAGGGCCTCCACCCGAGAGCAGGATGCCCCCCCAGGGCTCAGACTTGACCTGGACGGATGTGACTATCTTCACACAGCAAGAACATTCACGAGGACTTCACTCCTGGACGACCCCATGGAGTGGGCACCAAATAAACACGCTGACTCAGTTCCCCCTGGTCCTGCCTGCCACCTCTCTTCTAGTTGCTTCTGGAAGCGGGAGACGGTCCGGCTGCCAGCAGAGGCTCGCCAGGGCCCTGTCCTCCTCCTCCAGCAGGGCTGCTGCCTCTGGGGAGCACACTGGACAGTGTCCCGGGTCACGGTGGCCTCCTGGGAGCGTCCCGCCCCTTCCCAGTGTCTGCTCTGGGCCTCCGTGACGGGCTGGCTCCAAAGCCTCAGATTCTCCCACGACTTGACTGGCTCTCTGCATCTCTAACTAACCAGCCGGCTGGCAGGTGGGTCCCAGAGGCTCCCCTTGGGCAAGGCATCTGGGCCACGGGTGGGTCATGGCACGGGGACAAGAGGGGCCCGGAGTCCAGAGCTGGGACAAAAGCCCGCCTAGGGGGCAGTCAAGGCAAAGAAAGATTGGGGCCAAGGTGGGAAGGTCAGTGTCTGAGTCAGGCTGGCAAGGCCGAGGCGGCGGGTGGAAGGTGGGCAGAGGCCAGGCCTCGGAGCCAAACCCTAGGGCTCCATCTAAGTCATCGTCCTGTAGGCGAGGAAGACGGTCTTCCAGGAGGGACAGAAGCAGACAGTGGGACACCAAGGGGCTGGGGGGCTGGGCTGCACCCCCTCCACCTCCTGTAAGCTCTCCCCCCGGGAGACCCACCCTCATTTTTGGCTACGGGAGCTTAGGATACTTTTCTCTGCCACGTGGTGAGCCCGGTGTTTGCAGAAACTGGAGGGCAAGGGAGGTCACAGGAGCCAGGGGCTGAGTCTTGTCATCAGCAGAAGAATTGGCGGAGTTTACTACGGGCTGGGGTGTAGCTAACCGACGAGTTGAATAAGACACCACGTGCGGGGCCAAGGGGACCTGCGCATCAGTTGGTGGCTGTCCCAGGCCAGGAGGGCAGCAGGCACCAGAAGCTTCTCTCACGGGACCTTCTAAAGCCAATTAGGCTCCCGCGTGTCCACTCCTGATGCCACAGGCTCCCAGAGAGAGGATGACCCAGGGGTCAGTCCAGAAGCAGAAACACCGACAATGTCAGAGAAAGAGCCTGCTTTTTTAGGGCAAGGTAAGACGCCACGTTCAAGGTACACGTACACGTCCCTTCCGAGGACAGCTGTGGACAAACTGCTGAGAGCTGGAAACCCAAATGGGTCCCAAATTATTTGAAAGGTGGGGTCAGTGTCAAGGTGGACCCTGCATCAGAGGACCTGGGTGGCTCAGGCGGTTAAGCATCCGACTTCGGCTCAGGGCATGATCTCACAGTTTATGGGTTTGAGCCCCGCGTCGGGCTCTGTGCTGACAGCTAGGAGCCTGCAGCCCGCTTCTGATTCTGTGTCTCCCCCGCTCTCTGCCCCTCCCTCACTCATGCTGTCTCTGTCTCTCAAAAATACACGTTTAAAAAAAGTCAATAACAAGAAAAAATTTGGCACTTGAATAATAATACCACAGAACTGACAAAACTAATTTACCAAAGACATTCCAGATTTTAAATTCTCCGTTATAGAATGTTACAAGTCCCCCATGTTTTGAGACGTATCTGGAGTGCATTGGTGAAAAATACTTTAAGAAAATTCCAAATGTTTAAGCCTTTTGGTAAATAACCCTAAGCCAGGACTGAAGAATTGGCTTGCTTTTTGGGGGGCGGGTGGATTCTAAGATTTTACCAACAGCTTTTCCCTGTACGTCGGGGTAGAACAGCTCACACACAACCTAAGCACTCTCTCGTGTATCCCGTCACGAATGAGCCAAGTATCTGTAAGAAATGACCCACCACGGGGGCGCCTGGGTGGCTCAGTCAGTTGAGCATCTGACCTCGGCTCAGGTCATGATCTCACTGTTCGTGAGTTCGAGCCCCGCGTCGGGCTCTGTGCCGACAGCTCGGAGCCTGGAACCTGCTTTGGATTCTGTGTCTCCCTCTCTCTGACCCTCTCCTGCTTGTGCTCTCTCTCAAAACTAAATAAACATTAAAAAGAATTAAAAAAAAAAAGAAATGACCCACCGCGGCCACTGGGGTCTGACCCCAGCCACCGCCCCGCGCCCGGCTCCCCGACTCAGGGTAGGCCTGTGCCGCAAACGCACACAACACGCTTTGCTACCGAGAACCGTCTTGCTCGCTGTCGCAGGACCTTGGGAGGAGCCCCCCCACTCCCGCAAGGGGGACCCCCCAAGGGCAGCCGCGGTGTCTGCGGGGCTCTACCTTTCCTGTCGGGGGGTCTGAAGAAGTCGGCCGAGAAGAACACAGAGGACTCTAACTCCTTCGGGAACTCGTCACGAACGTCCTCGAACCGCGGCACCCTGGCTCCCGTGAAGTTGAACGTGTCGAAGATGTCCACGGCAAGAACTGTGGGGACAGGCCACCCTTGTCATCCATCCCCTACTCCCGCCACCGACAGCTCCCTCGACCGTCACCCTTTCCAAACCGCGGAGCCGCGGCCCCAACCGATGATCTTTCAGACAGAATCTACTGGTAGTTTTCCGCGTTCTTTAAACCCGCCAAGAGTTACACAGCGCGAGGGCTGCACGTGAAGTCAGAAATCACGGGGCGCTGGGGACCGTCTGGCTGGGGTCTCGGGTGCAGCGTGGTGCAGAAGTGGGGGGACCTGAGCAGAGTCACCTCCTGCCCCCCCCCGCCATGACGTGTCACCCCTGCAGCTGTGCCTTGCAGGTTACGCGGACAGATTGCCGCGGAGGCAAGAGAAACTGGAACTGTCTCCCCGTCTGGCAGAGACAGGACCCCAGGGCTACGGACTCCTGTTTGCTCTCGGACACTGTCAAGACTGAGGCTGTTGGGGCGCCTCTCTGTTGGTGCTGGTCTCCTCTGCAGTGAGGGGCCTGGTGGCCAACAGGCCACAGCTACCCCGGGTGCCCCGGGGTGACCCCCAAAGTCAGCCCACTGAGCCGTCTGTCTGGTTCCACACCTCCCGGTATGAAGGGGGGATCGCCAGCCACCCACACAAGCAAGGGCTGGGCTCCCGCCCCGAGTCCACTCCTGCCCCTCCTCCAGGGCAGACACAAGAACGCCCAGCACATTCACCCTTCTTCCGTGCCCCCAGTGGTGCCGGGGTCCCGAGCCCGCCTCCACCCCAGCACAGGGCGGGCCGAGTCGGGGGCTCGGGAAGGGTCAGACCCCACGAACATCTGGTGAGGGTGCGAGGGCCCCTCCCCAGTCAGCCCCAGGGTTCACGGCAGGGACGCCACTTCTGGGTTAAGGCTCAGTCAGGCCCTTCTGGTGACGGATATACATAAAGCAATCCCCAGGGCTGCCCCGGTGCCCCCCACCTGGGTGTTAATAAACATTTGCAAGAGGAGACGAGGGCCCCCCGCCTGTAGGGAGATGGCCCCCGCCCAGGGGCTTGCCAGCCCTGTCTAGGTGGGTGTGCAGGGGGCCTTGCTCCCCATGAAGGAAGCATTTAAACCCTCGGACCTCAGAATGGCCCGTCCTGGGCGCTAGGGTGACTCAGTTCGTGAGGTATTTGCTCTGTTGACCTTCAGCCCCCGACTCGGGAAGGGCAGACAGATGCTCCCCCATCGCCAGGTGCCTGGCCAGCCTGCCTCTTGTACTTCCCTGGGTCCGCACCCCCCGGCGTGAGCCTGGAGGGCTGGGCCTGCAGGCAGACCCCACACCCGCTTCCCTAGACAGCCTCAGAGCCAAGTTCTGGAAGGACCCCCACGGTCCAGCCTGCAGCGTTTCACCTCAGCTGCCCCCGATTCTCTGGGCGCGAGAGTGACGTGTGCGTCTCCCCGGTTCACACACCGGGACGAGGGGGTCCTGTCTCTCTGCGGACGAGGAAACACGGCTGGTGACCCTTCCCTAAAGACGGCCCAGCAGGGGCCACGCCTGGAGCACAGCGCGCACCCGGGCGGCCGGCGCCCTTACTCATGTTGGCGGTGACGACGACGAAGGGCCTCAGGTAGGTCCTGCGCACGTTCCGCGCCACGTTCCCGAAGTAGGCCTCGAAGCGCTTCAGCAGCTGCACGGCGCCCGCCTCGCCCCGCTGGATCTGCTCCCACGCGGCCTGGGTGTCCGGGGCCAGGAGGGCACTGCCCGTGCGGACCACGTCCTGCTCAGACAGACACACAGAGGGCGCTCAGGCGGTGAGCGGGGCCGAACTGGCGCGGCCGGGAGCACGCCGGCTCGGGAAGGCCTCTAGCTCGCCCAGACCAGGCCGGCCCAGGCTCAGGGACGGGGAGACATCCTCCCTGTTTTCCGTGTCAGAGGCAGGAGCCACGTGTCACGGAGAAGCCTGCTGAGGGCGTCCCCACGTCCCTCCCACGACGCCAAGGGGACAAGGCACGTGGATGGCCCTCGGTTGCATCAGAACTCCACCCCCCGCCGCCCCCTCTGCTGACCATGTAGCGATGCGGCCCAAGGACACAGAGCGGGTTACCCTGTGGTGACACTCCTGACCCCCCACCCCGACGTCTCAGGGTTTAGGTGACCCGGGGTGTCCATAGGGGCTCCGGGATGAAAACCAGGAGGGGAACTTCTTTTTGCAAAGACTCAGAAATGAGAACAAATTCCATTGGCCCAAACTGGGGCTCGGATTGAAATGCAATCAAGGGGGCCCTGACTTGCTACGGATGGAGAGGTTCCCTGGGGGCTCCGTGAGGGTGAGAGGATCCCCGGGGGCTCTGCAGGATGGGGAGGTCCGGAGAGGAGTCCGGAGGAAGCACGGGTGACACTGCTCACCGCCCGGCACTTTACAAACGTCGGGACGAATGAGCGTCTCCTCACCCACCGCTCTAAGCAAACGTTACTTAGGGGCCAGTTACTCAAACAGAAAACAGGACGTTCTTTGTAGGAGACATCGTGTCCTTGGAAAGCAGGCCCTCGAGGTGGGAGCACAGACTCTGGAGCCCCCTTACAGGCTACGTGCCCTTGGCGCTCTCTGCCTCAGTTTCCTTACTTGTAAAACGCGGCAGTAACCGTGCTGCGTCACGGGATGTGGGCGTGAGGGGCCGAGTCGCTACACCACACGGAACGCGGGTACTGAGTGGTCAGTGGCCGGCGGCCGTGACCGTCCCCACGCCCGAGACCGTGACCCGCCCGTGCCCTCGCCAAAATGCCCCTGACGCCCGCCATCGGTCTCGCGGGCCCCCGTGCCGGCTCCGGCGCGGAAAGTGAAGTTTTGCCCGGGGGATGCTGGGCGCGGCGACCCTGAACGGCTGAGGGCAGACCCGGGCCGCCCGCCGACCCCGCGGGACGCCCGGGCCCGGACGCGTCCTCGGCCTGCGGGGCCTCCCCGAGGGCTCCCTGCTCCGCGGCCTCACCTCGTGGAAGCGGGCGTCCCGCGTGGCCGCCAGCTCGAAGCCCTGCCGGCCGCTCTCGTGCAGCAGCACGCGGCCCAGCAGCTGGTAGGCCGTCCGCACGTCGCTGCCGAAGAGCGCGCCCGCGTGCCGTGTGGCGTTCCGGAGCGCCCTGGCCAGCCACAGGGACCGCTCGCCGTCCATCTGCGTCTCGTTACGACTCAGCTTCTCGTTCTGGAAAAGGGGGGGGGGGGCACCCGAGACGTCTGCACGGCCGCCGTGGCCCCTTTGCTCCTTCCTGTCACTCAGAAACCCGTTCCCTTCCGGTAAAAGCTTCCTCGTCCGACGAGGACTTTAAAAGTCCAAAACCCCAAAACGAACTCTGGTCGTTAACTGTGGAACCAGAAAGGAGGGGCTGGCTGTCAGGCCAAAAGGCGCTGGAAAGAGACCGCCAAGGGAAGGACAAAGAGCGAGACGCGGGGACAAACGGGCGAGATCGGGGGCAGGGACCGGAATGTGGGGACTCCGCGTTTCCAGATCTAGGCGCGGGGCTGGCCCCGACGGGAGGAGCAGCCACGCCCGGCTGTGGGTGCCCAGAACAGACGTGGGCGCTGATGCGCCCAAGCCATGCCCAGCCCCTGGCACCTGCCCCCTCTCCTGACCCCGCTGCGCGCACGCCCCCCACCCCCCCCCCCCCCCACCCCGAGGCCCGGCCTACCATGGCTTTGAGCTCCACGAAGGAGACAGTGGTGCAGTTGAAGAGGTCCGGGGGCAGCCAGCCCTTCTCCCCACTGCAGTGCCGGACTGCATTCCCTGGGGAGCGGGGAACAGAGAGGAAACCCTGAAATTCCAATTGTTAATTACGCTCGTTTACCTGAATGCACGCAAATCCCGTCTGTTCAGCGGGGACGTGAACTCCAGGAGTGAAGCACAGCCCTGGGTGGGGCCGGGGCCAGGCAGGTGCCACGGCCAGAGGCCCTCCCAACCTCTCTTCCCTCATGCCAGGGGCCACGTGGGCCACCCAGCGATTACGAGCAAACACGTGAGCAAGTCCACGAAAAGAGAAATCGGCTCCGTCGTTTGCCGAATGACGAGCGTCTGTCTGTCTGTCTGCACGCCTGCTGCGAATCCGACTCTGATGCGTGGTCTCACTGGACCTCCCGACCCCCCTCGGGGCGCGGACGCGGCTCCCACCCCCATATGACAGAGAACCCAGCGCTGGGAACAGCGACGCAGCCTGCCCGATCCCGGCCACTAGGCCCTTCGTGTCTGCGTTACAGCCCTTCCAGCTTTCGCCACTGACAGTTAAGGGAACAAAACTTCGTCAACGCAGAACGTCCCGTGAGTTCCCATGCTTCGGCCAAGTCTCCCGTAAGCCACGTGCCTCGACCAATTTCCTGCCTGGAATGGATGCCACAGGCCAAGGCACTTACCCGTGGATCCCTTGGGGCACTGCACCGCGGCCGGCTGCCCGAACTTGGTCTGCGGCCACCAGATGCCGGCCTCGAATGCTCTGGGACACCCATTGTAGATCACTGGAGGACGGGGGAAAGAAGGCCACTCAGCCGGGCATGGCCATGGCCGTGGCCGCGAGGGTGCACAGCGCCCCACATGCTGCACCCGTGTCGAGAACCGGACCCCTGCACTTTCCCTCATCAGCGTGAGAACGTGGGAGGGCGGGGCCCTGGCTCGGACCCATGCCCTCCGCGAGGGCCAGGTCACCTGAAGCTCCTGTGGACACAGGCAGGCCGGGAGGCTGCCGACCCTCCCCAAGCCCCGGGAGTCTTCGGTGCACACGTGGACGCACGCACACACACGCCCAGCAGCCTGTCCCTGCGACGTGGCCTGAGGGGTTCAAGGGGCAGCTCGGACCTTCACAGCCGAGCGTGGTGACCTCGGCGAAAGGGTTGTCACAGCGGTTGCACTGACGGCCGATGACGCCCGACTTGCAGACGCACTGCCCGGTGTCCATGTCGCAGGCGCGGCTGTGGGAGCCGTGCGGGAAGCAGTCGCACGGCAGGCAGGCATCCTGGTCCGGGGGCCTGTAGTAATTCTCCTGCGAAAGCCAGAAGCCGTGCGTGGGACTCCACACACGGCGGGGCTCTACACCTCGATTCTTCCAGAGCGCGTCAACGTTACAGCGCGGCTCCTCAGCCTCTCTCTGCTGCCCTCCACCCACATCCCCCCGCCGGGGGCTTCCTGGGCGCCCGCCATGGCGGACGGGCAGGTGCAGTCTCCAGGAAAGCACCCTTCTAACTTCTTAGCAAAGACTTGTGGGAAGCCTGCCTATCTGTCCTAGAAAATACTGGATTCAAATGGAGATTGAAGGACAAGGATGGCCCTTGCCACGTCTTTTTTAACCGAGAGAAACCAGAGGCCACCTGAGTGTCCACCACTGGGCAGGTCAGGGTGACGGCCAAGAGCACGGGCTTCAGACTGCAAGGTCCTGGGTTTGTGCCCATCCAGGCTTTGACTGGCCATGCTGCCCTTGCCAGGTCACTCGAGCGTCCCCGCTGAAGACTGGGATGGGCTGTGACTTGGGCAGAGCCACGGCCAGTGTCCGGGCTCCTGTGTCAGGAAGGAGTGTGGGACTGTCCCCACTGTGTGTGTTTTAGTGTCTTGGAGAAGGCCCTAGAATGTTAGCAGTCGCCCCCGGAGGGGAGATGGGTGTCACCGTCACCTTTTAGATACTGTTGTGCATTTTCTGTAATTTCTGATGAGAACAAATCCCAGGTACATTTTTCCCAAATACCCTTGCCACCTTCCTCCCACAGATGACCCACCCAGTCTGGCTCCATGAGGTTGGCCCGGTCCTGACCTGCTCCGGCTGGAGCAGATGTTAAGTGTTTCAGGAGACAGCGTTCGGTTTTTGGAAGCACCATGGTGCACGGGGGACGTTACTGATGTTAAACGGCCAAGAGTACCCGTGACGGCCATTTCCCTCCCTGGGTGGGCACAACCCTACGCCCTGGCAGTCGCGACCTTCATCAAGGGGGGCAGATCTCTCCTCTGGGTTTCAAGTGACCAGCGGCTCGACATAGCAATGTAGACACGATTCTGAAGGTGCGTGGCATTTTCCAGGACACCCGGGGGGGGGGCGGGCGGGCGGTGGGCGGTCTCCCACGGGCTGTCCCGAGAGCACTGTGGCGGTCTGGCACCACGAGGTGACTGCACCACGCAGGAGAATGACAGACACCCCAGGTGGGGTGCAGGCAAAGCTTTTCATAGTTCAAAAAATATTTTTAGACATTTATTTATTTTTGAGACAGAGAGAGACAGAGCATGAATGGGGGAGGGTCAGAGAGAGAGGGAGACACAGAATCGGAAACAGGCTCCAGGCTCCGAGCCGTCAGCACAGAGCCCGACGCGGGGCTCGAACTCACGGACTGCGAGATCGTGACCTGAGCCGACGTCGGCCGCTTAACCGACTGAGCCCCCCAGGCGCCCCAAAGCTTTTCATAGATTAAAACTTACAGCCATCATGGAGAGGAAATTTGACAAAAGACCAGGAAAGTAGAAGAATGGCAGTGGTGCAAGGGTGAGTCAGGCTCTCAGAGACTGTTTCCGGTTACCAGCGGGGCGTGGGGCCAAGGACTCGGGTTCCCACGGGCCAAACCAGCGCAGGGATAAAGACCAGCCCAGGTGTACTGGGGACATCGGTGAGTCGCGATTTCCCGGGGCTTAGGGCTTGAGCACACGTGTGTGTATGTCTAGGTGGATGTGTGTGCACGTGCATATATGTCCACGTCGAGGTGTGTGTGTGTGTGCACGCATGGGTGTGTGTATCTATATCCAAACAGACGCGTCCCTGCACTCGCCCATCCCGCGGGGCTGGCTCCCCAAGGTGGCGGTGGGGACGTGGCTTCCATCCGCCCGCGGGCCGGGCCTCACCTTGCACTGACACTGTCCGTTGGTCTTGTTGCAGTCGGGATCGAAGCCCTTGCCGACGGCACAGTGGCAAGGTCCACACACGGGGTTCCCCCACCAGCCTTTGGGGCATGGAAGGTCGATCCTGTCGGGAAAACAGGCCAGCAGAGGGAAGGTGTGCATAACCCTTCCTGGAGCCAGAGGAAGACTGTCGCAGGCCGGGAGGCTGAGCTACCCTGCTTCTGGGCCCCTCCCTCCCCCTGCAGTGGCCTCCGTATCCCCCCTGCTCGTCCCCAACCTCACTCTCCCGTGACCCCTCAGGATCCCAGCCTCCAGGGGCCCCATGTCCGGAGGGCTTCTACCTGCAAAACTTATTTCTAAAATGATTTGTTTGCTCGCTATTTTTTCTTCTACCCGGAAGAACAGGCGAGCACCCCAAACTGGGCTTACGTCCCATCAGCGTGACCTCGCCACGTTCCAAGCCGCGGGGACGGCACCCATCGGTGTCCACCCCAGGACGCCTGGCTCACGGGGGCGCTCAGTGACAAGTGACCCCACTGCCGGGCCAGACTTTCTCAACCCCAGCCCCAACAGAGCAGACCGAGCCTGACTGCCCTGGGCAACCTTTCCGCAGGACCCGGGGGCGGGGGGGGGGGGGCGCCTATCGGGAAAAGGTCCTTGGCAGGCAGATCCTGAGTAAGGGATTCCAGGGCATCCACGCCTTCCCGGGTGCCCGAGTCAAACACTGGCCACGTCCCCGGAGACGCTCAGAGCTGCCTTTCCACGGATGTGACCTGGACCGTGGTCGGCTCCGTGCAGCCACGGGCTGGAGCCAGCGGTGGGTTCAGAATCACGACCCAGGCCCAGTCGTGCCCTGGGAGCCCAGCAGGCCCGGAGACGTGTGGCGTCGAAGGTCACGAGGCCACGCTCACCCCTCCCGGGCTCTGGCCGCTGCCTGTCACTGTCCCCCTACCTCCGCGCCCCACCCTGACCACACACCGGAGCATCATCTGCAGACCCCCTACCTGTGGGACGCACCTCCCCAAGCGAACGTCCTTCGGGTTCCGCCCCGTGTTCACCGTCCCGGCTAGTGGCATTCCGTCCACCCACCCGCCCAGCCGGCAGTGAACCTCTCATACTCCCTCACCCGCCTGGCAAGCAATTATTAAGTACTGACTGTGTACACAGCAGGGGCATAAAAATAACCACGCCAGAACTGCCGAGCCGGGGGCTCCAGTCAGGTGCTCACGGATCTGCTCTCACAGTCTGGGGACCCCAGAGCTGCGGGGCACCTTCCCCCTCCCGCCTCTGCCGCCCTCTGCCCCTGCAATGCCAGCCCTCGGGGACGCGATCAGCCTCCCGGCCTCCCTGCCTCCGGCGTTCACCTGCTCCCATCCCGCTCCACGCGGCGGCCGGGGCCCTCTGAGACCCACGCTCGATCCTGCCACGCTTCTGCCAGGCTTCCGTGGCCTCCAAAAAGCCACGCTCTGTTCCCGGCTTGCAGGGCTGGCCCCCCGCACCCCAGTGCCCGCCTGCTTTGTGCACGGCCGGGCTCTACACACGTGAGTCCCGCTGTCTGTCCCCGCAGTGGGAGCGTGCTCAAACGCGGTTCGTCCCAGGTGCCAGTTCAACTCTTACTCGTTTCTGGCCCAATTTGAAAAACAAACAAACGGCCATGTCCGTGTTATCTGGAATCCTACGTATCTTTGTGCTACGCGACAGAGAGGAGGAGAGGCGTCACGAGAAGGAGCCGCTTGGGGTGCCTGGGTGGCGCCGTCGGTTAAGCGTCCGACTTCAGCCAGGTCACGATCTCGCGGTCCGTGGGTTCGAGCCCCGCGTCGGGCTCTGGGCTGATGGCTCAGAGCCTGGAGCCTGTTTCCGATTCTGTGTCTCCCTCTCTCTCTGCCCCTCCCCCGTTCATGCTCTGTCTCTCTCTGTCCCAAAAATAAATAAACGTTGAGAAGGAGCCGCGGGACGCGACAGGCGGGTCGTCTTACTTGTTCTCGCAGTACTGCCCGTAGTGGCTGGATCCACACTCGCACACGTAGCCCCGCGGGGAGCTGGGGCTGTGCACGCAGGCCGACACGTGCTCGCAGGGATTCAGGTGGCACACGTCCACGCACTTCCTTCCAAAGTACCCTGCGGGGACAGGCCAGCGTTACCCCCCACCCCCGCCAGAATCCGCCCGAGGCATCACGGGCCCGCCCTCTGGAGCCCCAGCCTGCAGGGGAAGACGTCTCAAGCGATCCGTCGTGGCTCCCCCAACTCTCCGGGCTATGCCCCCGAGGGAAATGGGGGAGTCACGGGAAGCACAAACGTTCGGTGGGTCAGACTTGGAAAGGCAGAGAAAGGGGCCCCCCAGGAGGGCAGGAGGCCCGGCCTCCCCAGGACACACGGGGGACGGGTACCAGTAGAGCAGGATGGCAGCACCTCAACGTTCAGGCTGAGAGTATAATCTTCTACAGTGTGGGCCGTTCCCGAGTTCTTTCCCTCCCCTCATCCTGTGCCCTGAGGATAAAGCCTGGAGTGTCCCCTGTGCCTCAGGTGAGGACCAGACATGGGAACGAAGTTTAAGAAGAGAAGGCCCAGGGGCGCTTGGAAGGCTCAGTCAGTTAAGCGTCTGACTTCGGCTCCTGTCGCTATCTCATGGTTTGTGAGTTCAAGCCCCGCATCAGGCTCTGTGCTGACAGTGTAGACCCTGCTTGAGATTCTCTCCCTCTCTCTCTCTCTGCCCCTTCTCCTACTCTCTCTCTCTCTCTCTCTCTCTCTCAAAAAAAAAAAAAAATTAAAAGAGGGGTGCCTGGAGGCTCAGTCGGTTGACCATCCGACTTGGGCTCAGGTCACAATCTCACGATTTATGGGTTCGAGTCCCGCTTCGGGCTCTGTGCTGACGGCTCGGAGCCCCGAGCCTGCTTCGGATTCTGTGTCTCCCTCTCTCTCTGCCCCTACTCGCAGTCTCCCTCTTCCTCTCTCAGAGATAAACATTTAAAGCGAATACAAAAATAAGTAAATATGAACAAAGAGGAGAGCGAGGGCACACTCCTTAGTGACAAGGCTCCGCCCTCCGCAGACCAGCACGGGTCGGGGGCTGCTCCAAGGCCGCTCTCCTCCGTGTGTTTTCGAGGCCAAAGCACGGCCCTCTGCTCAGGGGCTGCAGGGTGCCGGGGGGTGTGGGCGGGGCTCCCACCTTTATCACAGATGCAGGAGTAGGCGTCCCAGGCGTCGCGGCAGCGGCTGTGCGGGGGACAGGGGCTGGAGGAGCAGGGGTCCTCCACGTCACAGCCGTCCTTCACCCTGACCTTGAGGGCGTCGTTCATGTTGAGCGTGGCGATGTTGGTGGACGTCTCGCCCATTCTCACCCCCTGAGTTAAAGAGGGGCAGCCGGATTCAGCCCCGTGTCTTGGGGTGGGGGGAACCCCC
This sequence comes from Felis catus, assembly GCF_018350175.1. Classification (NCBI taxonomy): domain Eukaryota; kingdom Metazoa; phylum Chordata; class Mammalia; order Carnivora; family Felidae; genus Felis; species Felis catus. The sequence goes on from NC_058374.1 coordinate 138,622,972, forward strand.
CAAAGTAACCAGGGGGTAAGAGGGCCCCAAGTTCTCTTGGTCGTCAAAAAGCAACCCTTCACGTATGCACAGAGCTGGGACCTGCGTGGGGGGCAGGGAGGTGGAACCACGGCAGGCGTGAGCGCCAGGTGGGTAGACCAGCCGCCCGGAAACGGAGTCAGAGCGAGTCCGCGTTCCGACAGTTCCGTGGCTGGTGTCCTGAAGGAAAAGCGAATGCGGGTGGCGGGAGAGCGCGGCCGCCAACGAAGGTGGCGTCTCGTGGGAGCCGGGGGCATCCGGGTAGCGGGGCGGCCCGCACATCACCGCGGTGGGGACGCACACGGCGAGTTCCACGCTGCGGGACAGCGCTTTGCGGGGGGGGAGGGGGTTGGCGCTCAGAGATGGCACTGCCCGGTCACCGAGGAGGGTGGGGGCCGTGAAGGGGAGGCAGGTCGGGAGTTCATCTCCCTGCAGCGGGAGGCCAGGGGCACGCGAGCAGAGCTACTCGACTGACAGGTCACTCTGGCTGCTGCTAGGACACCTGCTCCGGGGGATGAGCAGGTTCAGGTGGGCCTGGGGGGGGGGGCCCGGGGGAGGCAGCGGGGGGCACGTGCCACACAGGACGTGAAGGCAAAGCTGCCGTGGCGGACGGTGATGCGGTGATGGGGATGCGGGGGGAGGGCCAGAGGGGACCACGGGGAGGACGGGTCTAAGCTGGAAGCGGGACCGTTAAGCTTGGGTCGGCTATCAGACGAATGACTCATTCACTGAAAGGCAGCAGGCGGACCAAGGGCCCCGAGCTGCCCACGGGGGGGCGGGCGCCACGGCTCTGCCCTACCTGTATGCAGCCCCGGAAACCGCGGTGCACGGAGACCTTATCCTCGGACACCCCGCCCACGACGATGCTTCTCATCTTCAACCCCGGAAGCTGGTTCCCGATCTGCACCGTGTCCTGTGGCGGGAGAGGTGGGGGGGGGGGCTACATCCACATTCCGGAAACATCTTCTGGGAAGAACACGCCCAGAGGCTGGCGACGCGGTCACTCGGGCAAGCTCCCCACAGCCCGAGGACACGTGGGCCTCCAAACAGAGGGGCGAGCCGGGCTCGGCCTTCTCAGGAGAGGACGCAGCCGTCTGTGTGTGACAGGCAGGAGCGGGGACCGGGTCCCAGGATGCGCGTCCTCCCCGCCCGGCCCAGCCAAGACGGCCGGCCGGGGGGACGGGGGCAACCCTCCCACCTCCCCAAGGGGCACCGCTGATGAGCCACTGCAGGAAAATGCCGGTGGACTAGAAGACAGCAGCGAATGGAAAGGACAAGCAGGATGGCAGGCATCTGCGAACGTCGCTGCTGGACCCTCAGGCCCTGCAAGGCTGCACGTGGAACAGAACAGCTGCTTGTCCTCAGAGCCAGGCGGGAGATGCGCCCGGACCTCGAGGGCAGAGAACTCACAAGCAGCCCCCGAAGTGGGCGGACGTCCCAGAAAAAGGGCCTCTCGTTACCAGCCGCCACCAGGAGAAGCCCAGTGCGGTTCGCCAAGCATGCTCCGAATGCCACTCGCCCGTCGCTTGCCCCCTCTGCTCACCCGGGCTCGTCTGCTCACCCACCTTCACGCGCCACCCACCCTGAGGGCGAGGACCCGTGTGTTATTTATCTGTGTGCCCCAGAGGCACAGCACCAAGCCCCAGTCGTCACCCTGGTCAGCTCTGCTGAAAGAGACCGCTGCTGCAGGTGCCGACGGCACCACGATGGGAGAACAGACGGATGGGGTCCAGTTCCTGAGTCCAGGAGCTGACCATCCGGCAGGGGGAGGAGGCACAGACACTGGTGACCGCAGCGTAAGGCAGGATGTGAGGCCCAAACTCAGGGGGGCCCGAACGCGTGTCCCAAAACCCTCCAGGGCTCCGGCACGTCCCGGCACGTGGAGGGGTCACTCGGTTCTCCGTAGGCCCGGCGAAGGTGCCTGTTCCAAAGAGGGCACAGGTGCCAACTCACCTGGTCCATCCCGTAATCCAGGGTCATGACCGCCAGGTACTTGATGTCTTTGCCTTCCTTGGCGCTCTTCAGTTCTATCAACAGGTGGTGCCACTCCCCGTCAGTCACGCGTGACCTGGACAACCTCATGGATGCCACGTCCGAGGGGCCGTGGGACACCTCGAACTGGACGTGGTTGTTCAGGATCTGTAGGACAGGGAGAGCCAGACCTACCAGCTGATGTGACGACAGCAGAACAGAAAACACTCTGCCGTCACTTACATAACAGAGCCGTGCAAACAGGGCACTGGGCCACAGATAAACCTAAAAAGTAGGCCAAGTGTAATTTCTTGTTTGTTGCCCGTAACACTCTTCAAGATCCTATGCCTTTTTCCGTGGCAAGAAGTGTCAAATGTGGACAGAGGGCAGGCAAGATAACTCACGGGGGGCTTAATTACTGGGAACAGTCACAGACTCAGATGATTACCGGGCTCTTACTTGTGGAGGCAGATGTTCCACTTTATGAGGTGGGAGTCAAGCCACCACATTTATATATACGTACCAAAAAAAAAAACAACAAAAAAAGCCATAGGCAAAGTAACTGGCCTAAGACATTCCTGTTTTAAGAAAACATCTTTAACGCCAAGATCTCGTTTCCCCTCAAGGACCAACCCTCTTCCTGAGAACACCTAGAAACGCAAGATGCAGTACTGAGCGACTCAAGGCTGGGTTACAGAGCCACGACCGGGTAGAAAACAGAAATCTGCACAAAGGAGCTCAGGGTCTCCTTCCGCTGATGGTTGTCAGCTGAGCCGAACAGAGGAGCAAAGCTTTCCAGGCTCCTGGGGCTAGGATGACAGAACCTGGGATTCGGAACCCACCCAAGGTATGTGGGGGTGCCCGTCGGAAGCAAACACGAGGGACAGCCACACCACCATTCTGGCATCAAATTATCTGTGTTTTCAATACGATGTTCGGCACTCGATCAAAAATAACCACATACCCAAGGAGATAAGACAGGGTGTGTGAAAACCAAGAGACACAAGAAAGAATGGATGGAAACAGACCACCCCCGCCCCCGCCCCCGCCGCCCCGGGTGGATCCATAAAATAGAATCATCAGACATAGACTTGAGGACAGACTTGAGGAATCACAGAACTTTCAAGGAGACAGATTCAGGTGACCATTAGACTTACTTTTGTAGGTAAATGTTACACTTCGGGAGACAAGATTGAAGCTACCATGTTGAAAGACATGTAAGGAGACGCTGCACTGCAACTAACCTAAGATACTCATGTTTACTTTTATTTTTAAATTTTTTTTTAACGTTTATTTATTTTTGAGACAGAGAGAGACAGAGCATGAACAGGGGAGGGGCAGAGAGAGAGGGAGACACAGAATCTGAAACAGGCTCCAGGCTCTGAGCTGTCAGCACAGAGCCTGACGCGGGGCTCGAACTCACAGACCGTGAGATCATGACCTGAGCCGAAGTCGGACGCTTAACCGACCGAGCCACCCAGGCGCCCCAAAATACTCATGTTTAAAGACGGCTTCAAGTAAGAGAATAGGTTAAAAAAAACAACTACGAATGCACTGCTTAAAAGAGACAAACATAAAATATAAGGATTCAGAAATGTTGAAAGTAAAGGTTAGAAAAAGACACATCACGTAAACACCAACCAAAAGAAACCTGGTGTAGCTCTATTAATGTGAGACAAAGTAGAGTGAGACAAAGGGAGACAAAGTAGACATGAAGGCAAACAAAAAATTCTAGACATAAGGCAGTTTTCATAGTATGACAGAGTCACTTGTCCAGGAAAATAAAGCAATTCTAAATTTGTATGCACCTAACAACACAGCCTCAAAATGTATAAAGCAAAACTTGACAGAACTAAAAGGAACAAGAGAGACATCCACAATGAGGGTTGCAAACTTTTAAAACTCACTTCTCTCAGCAACTGAGCAGACACAAAAATCAACAATGACATAGAAAGTCTGAATGCCACAATTAACAAACTTCACTCACTTGATGTATATAGGACACTACAGAACACAGCTATAGAACACACATTCTTTCAAGGCATAGGTGCCACATACACAAAGAAACGATGAAATGCTGGGCTGCGAAGCAGGTCTCGACACATTTCAAAAGTCTGAAATCACACAGCATGCCTTCCCTGACCTGCAACTATGCAAAAATCAACAACAAAATGATTTACTAGAAAACGCCACCTGTTTGCTAATCCAGAAACATACTTCTAAATACCCAAGGATCGAAGAAGAAATCATAATGGAAAACAGAAAATGTTTTTAAGTGATTACCAAGATTATGCAACCAATAACATATATTGGTTTTTAGTCTTTTTAAAAAAAATTTTTAATGTTTATTTTCCTTTCATTTTTTTTTAAATGTTTACTTATTTTTGAGAGAAAGAAAGAGAGTGCAAGCAAGGGAGGGGCAAAGAGAGAGGGAGACACAGAATCCGAAGTAGGCTCCAGGCTCTGAGCTGTAGGCACAGAGCCCGATGCGGGGCACGAACTCACAAACCGTGAGGTCGTGACCTGAGCCCAAGTTGGACGCGCAACCGACTGGGCCACCCAGGCGCCCCTTTTGGTTTTGGGTCTTAATCGAGAGTGAAATAAAGAGGACTTTTTCACCTTTTTCGGCTTTGTCTCCATTTGTCCACAGAAGTTTAAGTCAATGTCCTTAATCTCCCTGGCTATGCACTTTCCTTGCAACAAAACCCTGAGGCCAGTGGATCAACAATAAACATGACATATGTCTACAGACAAAGGCAACAGAATGAATTCCAGGCCCATGCACAGTAACTGCTCACCACCTCAGGTCTGTCGCCGGATTTAAGAGGGGCAGCACTCAACAATGGCCAGGTTATCTCCCTTGACAATGCAGGCGAAGCGAGGGCGCCTGAGTGCAATTACCCAAATTGTTTGGGCTGCAGGAGGACTACGTAGCTTGTCTGGCCTGCCGCGGAGGCCAGGAACACCTACGCGGCTGCCCCACAGAGCTTACAGGGTCTGCAGGAGGCCTGTGTTCAAACACACCACATGGCAATAACCCAGAACATTCCAGTAACGCCCAGCTGACCGGCCTTCGGGCCCTGGAGCGCCCTTCTGGGTGGCCACCGAGGTCTGGAGGATTCCCCCCAAGGCCACCACTCTTGCCACCCAGCCTTCCACAGGGAGGGGCTGGCCACAGTCCCTGGCCAAAAAAAAAAAAAAAACCTAAATTTTTGGATTAGCTACCCATAACGTAATTACTCAAACAATACGGGAGTCTGTGGCTTTCAGTGTTGTTCCTCCTGAAAGCATACTTTTTTCCTACGGAGACCCCGCTGCCAAAGGAGAACCTACAAGTTCCAATTCATCACCTGAATCGAAGGAGCCAATTTAATTTGTTCCCACCGTGAGATAACCACAGAGAAAAATGCCATCCTGAGGCAAAAGTGTGCTTGCCAAGTTCTGGCCCGGACCTAGCTTCTGGGACTGCCTGGAAACCTCTGAAGTCACGAGTTACTAAGGAGAAACAGCGACAGCTGAAATTATCGGAGGCGCAGAGGTACCCCCTTCAGCACCCCCGAATGGGTCCACGCTGGAAATGCCGCTGAGCGGTGACGCAGGTGAGCCGGGCAGGTGGAAGACAGAGAGGCTTCCGTCAGGGCTCTGAGCCCCCAGCCCCCCTGCCCGGACAGGGTTAGTCGTGGCCCCCTGGCACCCTGTCCTCACTGATCCGTGGGCGAGTCTGGGGCCTGCCTGTCCACTGGGAGCCCTCGAGGTCCTGCCCACACTGGCCTCCGACACAGAGCCCACAGGGGGCGCCAGACAGTGCCTGTGTCCCCACCCGCTGCCCCTGCCATTTGCAAGTGCTTCCAGGTGGACAGCCCACAGGGGTGATGGGAGGGGGTCCTGTGGGCACAACAGAGCCCGGGGCACAAGGGAACCACGGGGCCCAGAACCCAGAGTCTCTAGGCCTCCGCTGAGCAAAAAGAGATTGGAGTGGACGCTCCATGGGGTCCATCTCACGTCTGACCTTCTGACCGCAGCACAGCCTACTCCGGGAACTAAGGCCACTCCTCACTGGGCAGAAGGACCAGTCCCTGGGCCCAGGGCAGTGGCGAGGAACAGGTCCCACGTGCCGCTGCTGCATCAGGAGGCAGATCAGCTCTGAGAAGGGTCAGAAAGTGGGCTTTCTAAGAGGGACAATCCCTGGGTGTGGCCCCCTGGCCGAGGGGCTCGGAGGTGGAGGGTTTACTCAAGAACCTTCTGTTCCCCCCGTCACTGTAGACAGAAGGCACCAGGAGCCGAGAGAGAGCAGGCCCGTACCCAGGCTCCCCGGGTGGCAGGGTCTCCTGGGCCCTCGAATATCGCAAAACCGCAGGCTGGCGTCGAGGGTGAGAGCCCCTCCCTCCGGCCACCAGGACACTGGGCCAGAGGCACAAAGGCAGCCTGACAGGGCCGCTGGGTGACTTCCACAAACGGCAATAACTTTCCTTGGTTTTCCAAGTGAAATCTCTGTGGAGCTGGGAGAATGCAGGGGGAGCTCTTTGTGGCACAGAAATTAACGAATACTGTGTGTTTAAACCATTTCTTAAAGGTTTTTAGGAGGGGCACCTGGGTGGTTCAGTCGGCTAAGTGTCCGACCTCGGCTCAGGTCATGATCTCGCGGTTCGTGGGTTCCAGCCCCGCGTCGGGCTCTGTGCTGACAACTCAGAGCCTGGAACCTGCTTCAGATTCTGTGTCTCCCCCTCTCTCTGTCTGGTCCTTACCCGCTTGTGTTCTCTCCCTCTTTCAGAAATGAATAAACATTAAAAAAAAAAGAAAATAAAAGGTTTTTAGGAACTCTGCTTATCTGACATTTAAAATAGACAACACAGGGGCGCCAGGGTGGCTTGGTCGGTTAAGCGTCCGACTTCGGCTCAGGTCATGATCTCACGGTCCGTGAGTTCGAGCCCCGCGTCGGGCTCTGTGCTGACAGCTCAGAGCCTGGAGCCCATTTCAGATTCTGTGTCTCCCTCTCTCTCTGCCCCTCCCCTGTTCATGCTCTGTCTCTCTCTGTCTCAAAAATAAACATTAAAAAAAAAATTTTTTTTTTAAATAGACAACACAGCAAATTGCAAAAAGGTAAAGACAGCACACGCGGGAGGAGACTCAGCGTTGGGGACGTCAAGGAAAGCCCCGGCAGAGCGGGGGCGCAGACCTGCACGCGGCACCCCAGCCCCGGGCCCCCCATCTCTACCTGAAGGTGCAGCTTGCGTCCCCTCTAGTTCCGAAATGCCCGCAGGCCACAGCCGCTGTCTACAACACGCCTTGGCTGAGTTTCGCAGCTGAGGAGCTGGGCTGCTGGGTCCAGCCGGCCCCGTGCGCCCCGCCCCCCGTCTCAGGAATAATGGAAGAAAAGAAAGTGCTGGAATCAATCCCCCCAGGGGGAATCGTGGCTGCACACCGGATTCCCTGCGCTCTTCCCTGGCATGAATGGCGGGATTGTGCGGCTGGCTGGGAAAGCAGGCTCGTGTTTCCTTTCTTCCTCACTCTGGGGACCCCGCCGGGCCGGTGCGGGCGGAGGGAGGCGGCGCAGGGGTGAGGTTCCCTGGAGGGAGGCGGCGCAGGGGTGAGGTTCCCTGGAGGGAGGCGGCGCAGGGGTGAGGTTCCCTGCCTGCGTGCGCGGGGAGCCCGTGCTTCCTGGGGGTGGGGGGGTGCTGCCTGGGCGGCTCTGGCTGCCCCACTCAGCTCGCCCGGGGTGGGACGTGTCCCCCCTCACCTGGAGACGCAGCCTGGAGGCCATGCCTGCGGTGGCCGCCATCAGCACGCCGTCCTCCTTCCTGGTCCGGAACATGAGCCCCAGGTACCAGGGCACGGAGATGGTGATGTCCAGGTCGCTCCAGGACACGACGCTCTCCCCGCTGAAGCGCTGGGGGTGAGGCATGACTGCGGACACAGAAACGCGGGGCCCCAGGTATCAGACGAGCCTCTGAGAACCGTTGCCGGCTGCAGGGGGGCAGGACGGGCTCCCGGGAGAGAGGAGGGAAAAATTTCTGGGCCTTTTTCACTGCAATACAAAGGCCAGTCTCAGGGGCACCTGGGTGGCTGGGTCAGCTGGACGCCCACCTTCCGCTCAGGTGGTGCTCTCACGGTTCGTGGGTTCGAGCCCCACGTCGGGCTCTCAGCTGTCAGCGCTCTCCTCTCTCCCTCTCTCCCTGCCCCTCCCCTGCTCACACTGTATCTCAAAAATAAACGAACCAACCAAACGAAAACTAAGGCCAGTCTCGGGCGTCCATCTCTAGGTCTCCGAGCACAGGAGCCAACGGCTTACAGAAGCCCACCCGGTAGGGCACGCGACACTTTCCCGGGGAGTGAGGCTGGGGCTTGGGGGTTCCCAGCCCTGGCCAGGGCATGATGGGGGGGCTCTCGGGCTGGATGTCATGGCTCAGAATCCTTGGGCTCAGCAGATGGGGTGCTGGGGGGCGCGGTGAGCCCAACCTCCCTGCCCTATGTGACACCTACTGGGTGGGGCGCCGACGGGGCAGGGGCGGGGCTGTGCGGGGAGCCCACGGGGTGGGGGCGGGGCTGTGTGGGGAGCCCATGGGGTGGGGCGGGGCTGTGTGGGGAGCCTATGGGGCGGGGCGGGGGCGGGTCTGTGTGGGGAGCCGCTGGGGCGGGGCGGGGGCGGGGCTGTGGGGAGGGTGGTCTCCCGGTGGGACGGCGTGAGCCTGCGGTGCATACCACACACGTGTTCCCGGAGAAACACGTCGACCCTGTGGCCTAACCAGCCCTCATCTGTGTCTGGGGGAGGGGGAGGGGCTCCGATGCCCAGGCATGCGGGCCACTGTTTCTCTCTTCCTGGTCGTGGGCACAGAGGTCGGAAGGCCGCTGGCCAACCAAGGGCTCCAGATGTTTGGGGGGGACCACGGAGCTGGATCAACACCCCATCCAGTGCGTTACCCTTGCACAAACGGGGTGCCGGCCAGCCGCCCCGTGTCCTCCAGACCCCGGCTGTCACACAGAGCAACTTCCCCCAGGTGGGGCGCACCTGCCAACAGCACAGGGCACGCCAGCTGGTGGCTGCCTCTGGGGGACCACAGCCTCACGGGCCCCGGCCCGTCTGTTTCCTGCTCTTACAAATCCAACGCTGGCACAGCCACGGCCGGCCGGGCCCCATGGCCTCCATAACAGGAACTCTGGGTGTGGGCGTGTGTCCCACCGGCGGCCGGGCCCCCCCTGCAGCCCAAGCTTCCTGCACCCCCCCCCCATCCCCACCGTCTCTCCCCGCCGCGCCCAGGCCTGGGGACGCACACGCCATCGGAGGCGGCGGCCCTGGCCGCGCCAGCCCGCGTGAGCCCCGTCACCCGACAGCGACGCGTCCGAGGCCCCGAGGTCGGGCGGGCACGGATGCCAGGCCCTTACCTTGCTCACAGTTCTTTCCGCCGAACCGCAGCGGGCACTCGCACACATACGTGTTCCACCTGCTCACGCACGTGCCCCCGTTCTGACACCACGTCCGATCACAGAAGTTCCTCTGAGCGTCACAGCCTGAGGACACAGGGCACGCGGTACGGTCTCAGAGCGGGAGACGTGAAGGGATCGTGCCTCGGGGGGACCGGTCACTGCCCCCGACGCCAACCCCGCGGTGCCCCCAACGCCAACCCCCCGGTGAGCAGCAGCCCCGAGGGGAGGCGGACAGACCGGGACCCTCTGGTGGCAGTCCGATGGTCAGACCCGGAATGGTACAGGAAGCCCTGCCCGTGTCCAGGGACGTCGGGTCACTTGGTGACATGCTCAAGACCGGGGGACCGAGTGCCCTGCCCAGCCCGGAGGTGTCACAGGCACCCCAAACGCCCAGGCCCCAAGAGCAGCACATCCGTGAGCCCGGGCCCCCCTCCTAACGGCCCACCGCTAGCTGCACACAGGTGTGGTCAGCTCTAGGAAGAAGTCACTGCCCAGGACGTGCAGGAGGCCACCAATGCCCCGGCCGGTCGTTCGCACCTGCCCTGGTGCCGTTGTTGGCAATGAAGCTGGCCATGTCCACGTTCTTCCCGTCCACGGACAGGTTCCGCATGCAGCCCACAAACTGCCGGTTGTGCACGGGGAAGTCTTCGGGCAGGTTGGGGACGCCTCCCAGGAGCAGAGGGCCGGTCAGATCCAGGGACCTGCGGGGGCAAAGGTGAGAGACAGCGTCGGGGGCCCTGAAGCTGCCGTAACATCCCGGTGGCCGCCAGGCACACCCATCCACTTGAACGTCCGTAACTGGACGGGGAGGAGGGGAGGCGGGCAGCCCACAGGTCAGACCACACACGGCAGGTCCCGGTTCTGGGGCCACCACGGGCTTTCACGTCTCTCTGTGCCTCAGACTCCTCAAACCTGCATCAAAGCCGGGCAAACGGGAGTCCCACCCACTGCCTGGGCCAGCCGAAGCCAAACACGCAGCCCAGCAGGCACGAGTCAATGCCAAATCGTGGCACTACCCTTCCCCCCACCCCGGCTCTGATGACCTTAAAGAGGTCACAGCACACGAGAACCCTGGTTCCACACAAGCAGCGGGGTGGCCTTGGGCAAGGGGTCTAATGTCTCCAGGCGACAGCTTTCTTCTCGGTACAATGGGAACAGCTGGGTGGGGTGGGGGGAAACAGGCGTATTTCATTCCCATGCCCGGCATGGGATCGGGTCCTCCCAACTGTGGACGTCGAAAGCTTCTTGAATACTCCACCACAACGCAATTAGGAAGGAGCAAAGCTCTGGCTGGTGGGGCCGGCATCACAAAACTGGCCTTAGGGCTGTCTGGGCTTCCGAGTTAGGATGATCCACAGAAAACCTCCGGGACGTACCAGAGGGAGGTTTACTGACCCAACACCGGACCGCAGGGACCCGTGCCTGGTGGATCGAGGCCAGCGATCCCACAGTCTCTGGGGTCATCAAGCCAGCCGTCACAAGCCAGGCCATTCGGGGTTGGTCTGGCCATTACTTCGGCAGAACTGATGAGAGGACTTATTCTAGAAGGTTCTAACGTGTCAGAGGGAAGGTGCCCCAAACGAGCGGAGGGAATCTGACTCCAGCCTGGACGGGGCCTGCCAGGCCGCGGGGCCCCAGGTGCCCTGCCTCAGGGTCCCGCCCTGGACGACCCTGCTGGGAGCAGCCGTCACAGGGGGTGACTGCCTGCGCCTCCCCCGCCAAGCCCCAGGGATGCTCACTTCTTGGAGCCGCTCTGTGTGCCCTGGGCAGCGCAGCTGTAGTTCCCGACGAGGCCGCCAAAGCGCACAGCCACGGCCGTGTCACAGTCGTCCACGGTCACCACGGCCACCTTCTCTCCAGATGGCCCGTGGGGCAGGCCCAGGCGGCCGATGTTGGGCTGTGAGAACAGGAAGCACAGAAGGCATGAGTGTGTCCCCTTCAAGCGCCTGCGGTGGGCTCACCAGCGCCAGCACATGCCTCCCGTCCGCAGGGGATGAGGACGTGGCCAGGCCACGTGTGGACGGCCTTGTTTTAAATTAGTTCCCCCAAAGCGGTTGTACTGGGGACCCCTGAAATTCACGTCCTTCCCAGAGCTTCTGAATGTGCCCTTATTTGGAAATGAACGGTCTGCAGGTGTAATTAGCTAAGCAGGGTCACGCCACAGCAGGGGGGACCCTGATCCGATGTGACCGGTGACCTTGCAAGGCAGGCCCAGAGACAGACACACCCGGGGAGACGCCACGTGGCAATGGAGGCAGAGACAGAGTGCTGCGTCGGCAGGCCAAGGAGCACAGGGGCTCCCCGGCACCACCGGGATCTGGGACCCTCCCCTGGTGCCCGCTGACAGAGCTGGGCCCTGCGGACACGGTGACCGCGGCCTTCTGGCCTCCATTACCGTGTTGTCCTAAGCCACCTAGTTTGTGGTATTTTGCTACAGGAGCCAACGCCAAAGCCCTGGGACGCCTCGGCCACACGCCTCCCGAGCGGGCTCCTGCTCACCCCTCCATGTTCCTGGAGCGTGGACCCCCGGGTGCTCCCGGTCACTCCTGGGCCCAGGGGCCTCTCCTCGTCCCGGAGTGACCCTCCCGTGCCCTTTACTGGCCCCAAAGTCAACCACCCTTCATGCCCCAAGGCCAAGCCCCACTTGCCTCCTAAGCCTCCCCCCTTGGCCGTCCCTGCGGGCCTCACACACAGTCTCCCCACCCAGGGCTGGTTACAAGAATTCCTCTGGAATTGGTGACCTGGGGGGTAACCGGCTCACTTCTGGAAGAAGCAGGTTCCCTTCTCAAGGAAGCTGTGGTTAGTGTCCAATGACAGTAACACCCAGCCAGCCCCGCCCCTGTCCCTGGGCGTCCCCCACCGGTCTCCTGGCCTGTCCCTCAAGGACACTGAGCACGTCCACCCAGACAGCCCTCGGGCATCCTTCCAGCGCGAGGCCGGGAGCCTGACAACGTGAGTGTGCAGGTCTCAAAGTTCCAGAAATATAGCAGGTGGCTAGAGGGCTGGGCCAGGCAACCTTCCCCGTCTGTCCAACCCTCAGACAGATGGGTGGCTGGTGGTCCGCGTAGTGCCACCAGGCCTCCCAGTCGGCACACGGCTCCCTCCTCCCCACAGACACACGCCTTCTCCAGCCCCCAGCAATCCTTCCCATCACCCCCAAAACCAACAGGCCCAGTGTCCCCACTTGAGAGTTCTGGGACCCGCTTGTGTTTATAAGACGATACAAACTTGTATTTCTTTACAACAGTATTGGAAACGAGGAGCTGTAAACATAATAGAGGATTAACTAAATCACCTCCGTACCTCTTAATGGGAAAATAACGACGACACGGTGGATGCCAAAAGAAATCTTCAGGCTTTCAGAGGAATAAAGAAGCATCCATCCGATGGGGGACAGTGGACCAGAAGGCAGGACAAAGAAGCTGCGGTAACAGGAGCTCAGCCGGGTGGCCACACCGTGTGATGCCAGGGGGTGCCCTGTTCACCCTGGTGGTGCCCCCCCCAACCCCGTCCCAAGTTGGGCAGTGCACAGCCTGCACCACTGTACATGGTGATGCCGGGGAAGCCTACCACTCCCTCTTGGCCAACCATCTGACTGCACAAGGCCCGTCACTGAACCTCAGTTTCCCTGTCTTTAAGAAATACAAATATTAGAATACCTGTCCTCACTATGTTACAGCGACGTCAAGAATGACATTAGGTGAGATACACGAGTCTCCTGGAAAGCCTTCTTCGGTAAATCTAGTGCCACCCGGTATCCTAGTTCCTGGATAAGCTTCTTCAGTTTCTTTTACGCCAGTTGATGATCATGAGACCTGATAAGCTCCATCCTTAAAGATTTCGCTTTCGGTTATTCAAGTCAGATGAGTATAAAAAATAATCTGCTTGCTCGCTCAGTTACAGCAGCCCGCTTTGGAAAACAGGCACAAGTGCCTATTATAGGACGCTTAAGTGTTAGCTGCCATCCCTGGGGAAGAACCGTCCCCAGGCTGTGTGGCCCTGAGTTATCTTTAACGTATAATCTGCATTTTGGGGGGATGGGCGGGAGACTTCTCTGGAGACGAAAATGGCATTTACACTTGCAAAGCTCTAATGAGGCAGAGCTCCTGTTTGCAAAACCGCAAACCGGCTCAGAGCTCCAGGATCCACGCGGGATGGGTGGGAAAACGAGGCAAAGACTCCCCCCTCCACCTCCTGCAAAAATCTACCTTGGTATTTAGAGCAGCCCACCCTTACGACGGGCTTCAGGGGCGCCTGGGGGGGCTCAGGCGGTTGAGCGTCCGACTCGTGATCTCAGCTCGGATCATGATCTCACGGTTTATGGGATCAAGCCCCACGTTGGGGTCTGTGCTGAGCGTGGAGTCTGCTTGGGATCGTGTGTCTCCCTCTCTCTCTGCCCCTCCCTTCTTGTTCTCTCTCTCTCTCTCTCTCTCTCTCTCTCTCTCAAAATAAATAAATCAGCTTAAAAAAAAAGAGAGATTTCAAAACCTGGTGTTACTTCATCAAAGCAGCAAGTGTGACTTTTAGGAGAACAGACAGTTTCCGATAAACATCGTCCAACACCTGCTTCTCGATTCCTGCTCCCGGACCAGGGGCCGTCAGGTCGGAAGCGAAGGCCCTTTCGGCCACAGAACCCCACATTCTCAGATTAAGAACTGAGAGGGCCAGCAGGGGAGACACAGTGAAGTGCCTGGGAGAACCCCACCATCCCGCCCCTCCCGAGGCTGCCCCAGAACACGCAGCACGAGGGACAGCGACCTAACACGCCCGCCAGCCTGCTTAACGCACGTGATGACAGCCACCGCACGGTCAGCCCCGGCGGGAGAACACCAAGAGAGCATGGGGGGCGGCCATCGTACAGGAAATCCGTAAGTCAGGGGACTTGAGACGCACGACTTACACACAGAGGTTAAAGGACCTGGCAACGCCCGCTGCTGGGGACAGACCCGAGACACTTACAACAGAGACCCCCACAAAAACCCGCTCACTGGTGTTCACGGTAGTGCTGCTCACGAGGGCACAAAGGCACAAACAACCCAAACGTCCGGCAACAGAAGGACGGATAATCACAACGTGGCCTCTCCATTCCACGGAAGTTCGATTCAGCCTTAAACGAACAAAGAATTGACACCAGCCACCGACCGGATGAACCTCCGGGACGTGATGCCGAGGGAAAGCAGCCGCCAAGGCCCCCTGTTGTAGGATTCCGTTTCCAAGAGATGCCCAGAAGGGGCAAGTCCATAGACAGAAAGCAGGCACGGGGGGTCGGGGGCTGGGGGGAAGTGGGAGAGACCGCTGGTGGGTACAGAGTTTCCTTTCAGGGGGCCGAAGATATTTCCCATCTTGACGGAGACAGCGGGCTGCACAACGTTGCGAATGCACCAAGTGCCACAGAGTTGTTCACTTTATTATTACTTTTCTTTATTTTAGTTTACTTTTTAAAGTGTATTTCATTTTGAGAGAGAGAGAGGAGAGACAGAAAATGAGTGGGGAGAGGGGCAGAGAGAGACGGGGACAGAGGGTCTGAAGCAGGCTCCGTGCTGAGAGCAGAGAGCCCAACGTGGGGCTCGAACCCACAAACCGTGAGATGGTGACCTGAGCCGAAGTCGGACGCTCAACCGACTGAGTCACCCGGGCGCCCCCCGAGTTGTTCACTTTAAAACGGTTCGTTTTGGGGGGCGCCTGGGTGGCCCATTCGGTTGAGCATCGGGCTTCGGCTCAGGTCACGATCTCACGGTTCGTGAGTTCGAGCCCCGCGTCGGGCTCTGTGCTGACAGCTTGGAGCCTGGAGCCTGCTTCGGATTCTGTGTCTCCCTCTCTCTCTCAAAAATAAACTTCAAAAAAATAAAACGGTTCATTTTATGTGATGTGAGTTTCATCTCAACAAGAAAAAAAGCCAGTTTTCTGGACGGGCCTCCACCCTCCTCGACCCCCGTGGCCACTCTCTACCTGGACGACCTCTGGGAAGCGCCATCCCCATTTCTGTCTCTAAAGCGGGGATGACAGCGCGTGGCCTTCCTGCGGAGACGGTCACCGGCAGGGAAACGCGTGACAGAGGGAAAGCACTCGGTCGGGGTGGGCCGTGTGCACGTCACCGCACAGGCAGCCGTGACGGGGCAGGACGGAGAAGTGGGGACAGCAGCAGGTGCATCTGATCTGGGCTCAGGTCATCTGTTCTCGCCCGGGGAAGACAACGCGCGTCCCCTCCCGCGCGGCCGGCACGTCGACAGAATCCCCAGTGGGAAGGAAATCGGAGGGCCGTGGAAGCACCAGGCTTACTTCTGTGTGTCCACCTGTCGCGTTTGAAAAAGACAAAGCAGCCTGAGCCGCTCGTCCGGGGCGCTGACGCGGGGATCGGGCACAGGCAGAGGAGAGCGCGCTGAGACTCTGTGCGCACGGAAGGGCGCACAGGGACAAAAGAAGACAAAACGAACGGCCCGGATACTCCTAAGAATCGTTAAAAGTGTGCCACCCGTTTGCACAGAAGAAAAACACCCGGGAGATAGAGACGCCTCGTGGCAATGATTCTCACAACCAAAGGGGCTGGATACAGGCTGGGCGAAGGCTGGCGTCCCCCAAACCGAAGTCACCACTTAGGGTCCTGTCCCTCTTCCTTTCCCTTCAATTTATTTTCTGCGCTGGGTGCAGACCCTCCCCCACGCTTCCTTCCAGATGCTCTAGAGCAGCCGGTGGAGATTTGCCTGCGTGTACAAAAGCGTCTGGTCCTTACAAAGCGCTCACGTTTCTACAGCCTTTTAACCCGCTGCAAACAATTCCTCATCGGGGAGGCGAGTGGGGTTCAGTTTCAAACGTGGGCTGCAGGGGAAGGCGGCGCGGGGGCTCCTCGAAACCAGATACCTGGAGCGGCCAGGCTTGGGAACGGAGTGGATTCCCGCTCTGTGTCAGGAACGACCAACCGACGTTTGCACCAGAGAATTCACACGCGGCTGGACTGCGGGAACGTCGCGAGAAGTCAAAACGCAGCCTCGAACGCGTACCCCGCCGTCGCTTCTCAAACACAGCGAGGTTCAGACCGGACGGGAGGGCTTGCCGAACACAGCCCCACCGGCCCAGGCTTCCAGGATCCACACCAAATTCCTCAGGAGCCTCCCCGCGGGGCTCTGCGTGAACTCCGCTCAACCACCAGACCGCGAGCCTCAGCTCCGCCCGTAACACGCGGGTGTGAACTGGGTCTTGCCCCCCAGGCGGGCCAGGACCGCCTCCCAGGACACCTGCTCTCTGGTCAGGCCTGCACACGGGAGCTGTGGACCCCAGGACAGTGCTGCTGGCCAGCCTACAGGGATTCACGTGCAACGGTGCACAGGAAAGGGGCAGTGGGGGAACGTGGGAAGGACAGGCTAAGGGACCCGGCGGCTTCACCCCGACGTTCCAGCCGCTCGCGGTCACCTCGCGTGCCCACTCGTACTGAATCCCACGACAGGGCGCGGCCACGTCTCAGGCACAGTGAGCGGACTCACCTGCGCCCCGGATCTGCCACGGAAACGTGCGAGGAACCCAAGAGCGACACTGACTAGACCAGCTTCCCCAAAGTGGCAGAACTGGCCAGGCGTCTTCGGACCTCAGCACACGTTTCGGCGTCTCCATGAGGACAAAACGGCTTGTTTGCCGAGAACCGGGCTGCCTCCCCTCGTGGGGCCGGTGTGAGCGGCCCAGGGCCTGGAGGCGGCCCCGAAGCCACGGCTCACTCCCCTGTTCCACCTCATCTGCCCTGGCAATCGGGGGGGGGGGGGGGGGGCTGGGGCCCGTTCAGCAGCTTTAAGAAGTCGACTAAATTGCCAGCCGAAACTCCGAGTTCTCCCAAAATTAAGTTGTAAAATGTATACTTCTTGAGTTGAATATTAAGGACAAAAAGACAGGGGGGCCTTGGTGGCTCAGTCAGTTGAGGGTCCGACTTCGGCTCAGGTCACCATCTCACGGTTTGTGGGTTCGAGCCCCACATCGGGCTCTGTGCTGACATCTCAGAGCCTGAAGCCTGCTTCCGATTCTGTGTCTCTCTCTCTCTGCCCCTCCCCCACTCATGCTCTCTCTCAAACATAAACATTAAAAAATTAAAAAAATATATATATCTATATATTAAGGACCAAAAAAGCCCAGACATCGTGGGCTTTTTTTCCGTAAAGATGCCGGAAACCTATTCCTGGGGACACAGCATCCCCCCCCTAGGGTACGGGCAGCCAATGGCTGCCTGCACGCCTGATGGGACATCAGGCAGGTCACTTCCTGGCCGCCAAGTTCCTGCCCACAGTGAGGCTGAGGAGGGGGCAGGCGCTCCTGACTCCCTCACCTGCTAGTGACCTGGTGTGGATTACGTACCAGTCCGAGCCGGGCAGCTCCTCCCGGAGAGCCGCAAAGTTCTCAGCTACCCGCTCTAGGGTCACTGGGGAACAGAACGGAGAAGTGGACCTGAACCCCTCTGCAGAGTGTATCTGGAGCTGGCCTGGCTGCCCCAACGTGAGGCCCAGCTGGGAGGGCCTGAGGCCGGCGGGGGACACGGGACAGCAGCGTCCACAGCCCCCGACGAGTTCGCATCCTGACCCCACTGGGGAAAGTCACCTGGCTGTCTTGCCCGCCAGGCCCCTCTGCGAAGCAGGGGTGAAAACAGCGCCTCCCCCGTGGGACGAAACGCACAATGAACGCGGAGGCCGTGGCACCACCGCGGGCGCAAAGGGGGCGCTCCGCAGAGTTCGCGGCTGCCGCGCTGCTGGGCGAGGATGGAAGAAAAGCCAGAAAACCGCGCAAGTGGCTGTTCTCCCTGTATTTTTGCTTCTGTATGTTTTCCTGCGGTTTTAAAAAACCCACAAACTTCTTTTCACGCCTTTGAAGAAGAAAGGCGCAGTCAACAGCTTGCACGTGAACGCATCTCCAGGGAAAGCCTCGGATTCTTCCCCAGGGCTTGAACGCGGAGCGGCCAGAGCTCCGGGGTCCTTCCTTTGTTCGCTCTCCGAGAACGTGCTGGGCTGTGCCAGCAGATTCCTCTTGTTTGGGGAGTGTTAAGAAGAAGAGATTTCCAACAAACGTCAGAATCTGCTGCTCGCTTTGGAGTTTCATTAAAAAAAAAAAAAAAAAAAAATCACACCAGCGTCTTCTCTCCAGTTGACGCACGATTGTGGCCACAGGTAGAAGAGGAACCCTGTGCGTTTCTGACGGACGCACAACACGCGGGGGAACGTGGGAGCCGAGGGCTGGAAGGCGGCCTGCGTGCTCGGCACTCTATACAAATCGGCATCTCCTGAGGGCCCCTGATCTCCGTGGGGATGACTTTTGTTCTGGAAAAGATCCACGGGGCATGGTGCCAGCCGCTCACCAGCCCGACCCTTCACCAGACAAAAGCTCTTGGGGTCCGTGAGGGGGCCGGGAGCCTCCGCTGCGGTCCCTGCCGGCAGGGGGCAGGTCCCCCCGCTGCTCGGCCAGCAGGCCCCCCAGGTTTTCTGGGAGCCAGGGAGTTTGTGCAGATCCGCTCGGAGGCTGGTCTTTTCTCCGATGACAAATAAGAGGGCTTAAAATTGGGGTCCCCGGAGTTTAAACAGCACTTTCTTAAAAAGCTGGGGTAACGTTCCTTCTCTTGAGGGCTTTGCTCGACACGAACTGGGGGGAACCTTAAGGCACTAGATAAGAAGCTCACGTCACTCCGCACGTGGGATCCACACACCCGGGCCTGCTGGGGCACACGCAGAAGGGGACCCGGGCCCATGCGCAGGCTCTGCGCTCAACCCACTCCTCCCAGGAGAGAAAGGACGACAGCTCTCGGCAATGACCAGGTCACTTAGAATGCACAGATTTAGAGGCCACAGGTCACCTTTCCAAAAAGCCACCTCAGACAAAGAGAGAAGAAGGGCTTATGGGAAACGTGCACACTCGCACGCACTCACATTCACTAACACGCGTGTGCGTGCACACACACACACACACACACACACACACACACACACACACTCCTGCAAAGCCCTGTCTGCTCCTGCTGGGACCCTGACAGGCCCCTCTCGGTTCCCAGAGTCCAGACAGCAGCACAGAGACCCCACAGGCCCCTGGCTTCTCCCAAGGCCCCCAGGGTCAGGGAATCTGTGCTAGCCCTTGGATCCAAATTGCAGAAGGCAGAGCCCACGAGTGGGTGAGAGCCCCTGGACACCCCAGCCCTGACCCTCCTGGCCTCGCTCTGAGCCTCAGTTTCCTCCTCCTTCATGGGTGGACGTGTGGACCCCAGTCGGTAAATGTCCTCGTCCGGGGGGGTGGGGGCAGAGGTAAAAAAAAGGGAGGAAGCCTGGGAGGGGGAGGGGCGCCCGGGAAAGCTGGGACGGATGGAGGGCTGAGGCAGGCAGCAGGTGCAGGACAGTGACCGCCACGCGACCAGGAGCCCGGGCGGAGGCGGGCTCTCCACACAGCCCGTGGACACAAAAGCCCCAGGGTGGGGCTGTGCGTGTCCCGGGGAATCGGTATGTTTCCACAGCAGGTGGCTGCCTACCATCTGCCGGGGCCGTGTTTTGGAGAAGAAGCAGGCGACTTCCAGCCGCTGGGCCGCCCGCAGGCCGGGCCCCTCACCCCACCTGGACCCTCCCAGAGGCCACTCAGGACACTGTTCTCTCCGCCCACTGGCGTCCCTGGGAGGCACGACCCCTCCAGGCCCAGAGGAAGGACAACGTGGTTACAGACACTGCCCTCCGATTTGATGGGCAAATGGAATGCACCTGTTATGCGAGCATGGCTGTTCGAGATTTATCGACTACCCACGGGGGCCGACACGGCGGAGGCCATTCCGGTCCCCGAGAAACTGGCTGTATCCGTGGAAACGCAGCCGGAGAGGAAACAAAAGCAGTCAAACTCCGGACTGGAGGCTCGGGATGAACGGGGTGACCCTGCCCAGAGGAAACCTTAACCACACGTCACTGTGCAGCTCTGTCCGTGGGAGAAGCAAAGCCAGTGTGATGCCACCCCGCACCCCCCCCCCCGTGCGGGGGCGGCGACGACAGACCCCCACCTGGCCTCTCTCGTCTCCCACCTTGATGTCCTCGGCAAAAGTGTTCCTAAACTTGTAAACCTTTGGCTTCTTTGTCTCGTACGTTCTCTAAATCAAACGAATTTTTTAAACACAAAGTTAAAAGGAAGAAAACAAAATTGGTTCGTAGTCCCATCACCCATCATTCCTGCTATACTCTTAAGAACACGTAAAACACGGGGGCGCCTGGGTGGCTCAGTTAAGCGTCGGACCTCGGCTCAGGGCGTGATTTCACGGTTTGTGGGTTCGAGCCCCACGTCAGGCTCTGCGCTGACGGCTCGGAGCCTGGAGCTGTTTTGGATTCTGTGTCTCCCTCTCTCTCTGCCCCTCCCCTGCTCCTGCTCTGTCTCTGTCTCTCAACAATAAATAAACGTAAAAAAAAAATTTAGAATGTGTAAAACACACAAAAAAATCATAGAAAGGTACAAAATGGACACGAAACATATCGTTTTTATCATGTTTCTCCCCAAAGTTGTCCAGCATGTGGTAGGCTGTTTACAAAAGAGCCACAGCCAATGCGTCTGTCACAGAATCACAAGGAATAATAAACATCTGATGTTTTAAGACACCATGCTTTACGATGATTTGTGACCTAGCAGAAGTTTTCTGATACATGCTGTTGATGGGTCTGGGGTTTTTTTGTTTTGTTTTTTTTTAGGGGGATACCCTTCAGAAAAAAAAATGCATATGCCAGCACATATTTATATTTTTTTCAAAGTACTTTTAAAGTTTACTATTTTTTAAAAATGTGTTTAAATGTTTATTCATTTTTGACAGAGACAGAGACAGAGTGCGAGCTGGGGAGGGGCAGAAAGAGAGGGAGACACAGAATCCGAAGCAGGCTCCAGGCTCTGAGCTGTCAGCACTGAGCCCAACACGGGGCTTGAACCCATGAACCGTGAGATCCTGCCTGGAGCCAAAGTCGGACGCTTAACTGACTGAGCCACTCAGGTGCCCCTAAAGGTTTTTTAACGTAATCTCTACACCCGACGTGGGACTTGAACTCACAACCCCAAGATTAAGAGACGCAGGCTCCACCAACTGGGCCAGCCAGGTGCCCCATGTCTTTCAAGGTTCTTTTAGTCGAGCCTTTTATTTTGAGATAGTCATAGACATGCACATAACTGAGAAAAATGAGAGAGATCTGATGTGCCCTTTACCCGGTTTCCACCAACGGTAAACATCTTGCAAAACAGTAGAAGACTATCACAGAAGGATGCAGAATGTTCCATCACCACTAGGACCCCACCTGTGGTCCTTCCACAGACACACCTGCGTCCCTCCTGCCCCCACCTCGGCCCCGGAAAACTACTACTCTCTTCTCCAATTCAGTCCTTTTCGTTCTTTCCAGAACATTCTGTAAATGGGATCATGCAGTACCTAAGCTTGTGAGGCTGGCTTTTGTCACTCAGCATGTGTTTTTGCTGCAAGAACCGTGAGTCACAGCCCACATTCCACGCAAGGGACGCACCACAGTCCGTTCAACCGTTCACCCACGGAGTCCAGTCCGGGACTGCTGTGAACACGTCATGTACAGGCTTCCGTGGGGACATGAGCTGCACGGGGTCACGAGATACACCAGCCTCTGGTGCCCTGTGCTGTCTTCATCTGGTTTTCATATCAGGGTACTACTAATGCCCCAGTGACCTGGGAAGCGTCCCCTCCTCTTCTATTTTTCTGGAAGGGATGTATAGAATTGGTGTCATTCTTTAAACATTTGGTAGAACTAACCAGTGAAACCATCTGGGCCTGGAGGGTTCATTTTGGGGAGTGTTTAAATGACAAATTCCAAGGGTGCCTGGGTGGCTTTGTCAGTTGAGCATCTGACTTCGGTTCAGGTCATGATCTCGCGGTTCATGAGTTCAAGCCCCGCGTCAGGCTCTCTGTGCTGACAGCTCAGAGCCTGAAACCTGCTTCGGATCCTGTGTCTCCCTTTCTCTCTGTGCCCTTCCCCCACTCTTGCTCTCGCGCTCTCCCTCTCTCTCTCTCAAAAATGAATAAAACGTTAAAAAAAATTTCCTTTAATAAATGACAAATTCCATTTCTTGAACAGCAAGGTGGTCCAATTCTTTATTTCATACCGGGTGGGTTGTGGTGGCTTGCATTTTTGAGAAATTGGACCGTTTTGTCTGGGTCCTAAATGCCCATACAGAGAATTGCGTGTGGAATTCTTCCACTGACCACCAGTGTCTGCAGGGTCTGTACTGATATCCTGTTTTATTCCTCACACTGGGAACTGTGTTGTCTCTCTTCTCTCGTCAATCTGGCTAGAAGGTGATCAGTGTTATTGATGTTTCCAAAGCTCTTTGTTTCATCGATTTTCTGTATTTTTTTATTTTCAACTCCTCTGATTTCTGCTGATTATTTGCTTCCATCTGCTTGCCTGCTTTGAGTTGCTTTTGCCAACTCACACGTGTGGAGAGCTTGACGGAATTAGAACACAGCCGACATTCAGCACAGTGACACCTGACACAGGTGTGAGCATCAAGGGTGCTCAGACCAGCAGGTGAAATATGAGGACACATGGGGGGGGGGGTGGAAAATAATAAAGCAAACGTGGAAAAATGTCAGTAACTGGGGAATCTGGTCAAAGGGAATGAGTTCTTAAACTTTGCGATTCTTCCAAAAGTTTGCAATTTGAGATTAAAAAGTGTG
Organism: Felis catus; assembly: GCF_018350175.1. Taxonomy (NCBI): domain Eukaryota; kingdom Metazoa; phylum Chordata; class Mammalia; order Carnivora; family Felidae; genus Felis; species Felis catus. The sequence goes on from NC_058374.1 coordinate 138,646,049, forward strand.
CGGTCTACAACCAGGTCTTCAGTGTGTTTGTTACTGGAGATTCTTGAGGTGGAAGCTTAGATTATTGATTTGAGACTTTCTTTCTGATAGCATTTTTTCCAGTGCTATGAATTTTCCTCATGGTACTGCTTTAGCTGCATCCCGCATATTTTGGCATTTTGTATTTTCATTGCCTACAAATTCACAACAAGTTTTATAACAAACTTCCTTCCTTCTTTCCTTCCTCTACTTTCTGAATAATTTGATACATTAGCCAAATCTCCATTAAGGCCCCTTGTTCCTGGCACCTGTTGGAGTCAGTGGTAGAGTCAGGCCCAGGGAGGGAGCAGCTTGCAAGGTGGTGGCCTAGTGGGCCAGCACATTGTTTAAATAATGGTGGAGTGAGAAAATAAATGGCCAGATTGAGGCTAATGGGAACAGGTTTCTCACGGAGAGAAGAGGGTTACAAACATGAAAGAGGAAAACACTAGAATGAGCCTACGCTGGATGGAATTTGAGGCTTTCAACAAGTAGAGATGAAACAAACGTGAACTTCCGTGTGTGCATACAAGTCTGTGCACACACAACTACACACTGACACATGTCCCAGCTCTGCCTGTGAAAGAAATAGAGAGTGAGATGACACCCCGGCAGCACCAAGCACACCTGGCACCCAAATCTTGGTTTCTAAATGCCGTGTGTCGCAAAAAGAATCCAGAGTTCTATGGATAAATGGCTGATTCCAGGGCTGGGGTTGAGGACCAGATAAGCCTGGAACGTCCTTTTGTGCCAACCAGCAAAGGCGCACTAATAAAAATGGCGAGGGGAGTCAAAAGGCCGGAGCTAGATACAGCTGGCCCTTACACCTGTGTCCCTTTGGCCAAATCTGAGACATGGGCCAAACAAGAACTAATCTGAACATCGAATTAATGAAAAGGATAGATTATGGTCCATTGAGTAAGACAGGAATTTGTGAAACCATACCAAATATAAATAAATAGAAAGAAGAGAGAATTCCTTGTTCTAGCAAAAAGAAAACGTATACATTTGGAGAGCTTGACGGAATTAGAACACAGCCGACATTCAGCACAGTGACACCTGACACAGGTGTGAGCATCGAGGGTGCTCAGACCAGCAGGTGAAACATGAGGCTATGTGTGCGGGGGTAGAAAATAATAAAGCAAACGTGGAACAATGTCAACAACTGGGGAATCTGGTCAAAGGGAATATGAGTTCTAACTTTAACTTTGCGATTCTCCCGAAAGTTCCCAATTTGAGATTAAAAAGTGTGCGGTCTACAACCCGGCCTTCAGTGTGTTTGTTAAACCCATGAACAACATTCTTAGAGATCGTTTCCACGTCAGCACGCAGAAATCGACTTCGTTCCTCCTCACGGCTGCACCACCCTCTATTCTGCCAAATAACTTCTCCGCTTCCCCCTAAGTCAGACTCGACAAGAGAACTACGTGTCCCTTCTCATAAAAAACAACAGTTACCAGCTGCTGACATCTGCACTGTTTCAGAAAGCAGCACATGCCGATCACTCTCTATTAACAGCCGCTTTCCACCCTTCTGGACACATCTCCCAAGGACAGGCTCTTGGGGGGCTCTAGCCCAAACAACACAAGCCCCACACCTCCCCTGCCTGGCCCAGTGCTGGCTGGAGGGGTGGGGAGGGGCGAGGTCATGCAGGCCTACTTGTCCAGAAGAGTCAGCTCAAGGAAAGTGCTCACTGCTCCTTCTCTGTCCCTCCTCCTCTTCCCTCTCCTCCCCTCCCTCCTCCTCCCTCTTCCCTCTCCCTCCCCCGTCTCTGGAACAGGAGCTCCCAGGTGATGGCTTTACCCCTTCTGTGCTCTGTACGTCCCCATATCTAGAACAGTGCCTGGCATGCAGTAGACACTCAATAAACGCTCCACATATCGGTGAGTGAACACACGGCATGAAGAAAGGGCTGCAAGGAGTGATCAGGGAGACCAGGCAGCCACAACCCCAAGGCCACACAGTTGAACCACAGGGGGTCTGTAGGAATGACCCCCAGGAGGGCTCCCATCAAAACCAGCCTGACACAAGACTCTGGGCAGAAACCCTTGGGTTTTCTGGAGCACTCCGTGAAGCAGAGGGAGACCCCCCACCCCGAGCCCAGGGGGCAGCATGTGGGGTCATTCCTCTGCACTGCCCCGCACATCACCCACTCCCTTCGAGATTCCTGGAGGTTAATGTGCGGCTCAGACCCAAGAGCTTATGAGTGACTTCCAGAAACACAGGGCAGGGTCCTGAGGACACCCAGCAGCCCCTTTCCCCGAGGTCATGGAAATCTCAAGCACTTGGATGCTCTGCCCAATCAGAAGGAGAGAATACTGATGCCGGAGGGGGTTTCCATTTAACTCGAGCTCTCCTTTCTTGATGAAAATACTTTCCGGGCTTACTAAAGGCAGCCCACATTATCTCAGAATGGCCCCGAGCCAGCACGGGCCAAGCCTACCCAGGACCGTGTGACCAGCCCAGCCTCAAGGGACTCCACCGTCCCATCCAGGCGGGTACGGCCAGCCAACGCATCAGTTCCCCTGCTGAGGCACCTGTGGGGACACCTGACAATAGACGGAAACAATTCTGGTTGTCACAACGAGGGGGTGCTGCTGGCACCTAATGGATAGAAGTCAGGGGCACTGCTCAACACCCTTGGGAAACAAAGAATGAGGCGCTAATGACAGGCGTCAATAGTCCCGAGGTGCGGACACCTGCATAACACGCCTCACGTCCTCCTCAACCCCTTCTTTATCCTACATCAAAGCCCCCAGCCGATCTGGCCCTGTCCGACCACCACTCCCACCACCCACTCTCTCCTCGAGCCCCATGCCCCAAACAGGCCACCCTGCCTGATATGTCCCAGGAGCGCGCCTCCCTGGCACGTCCGTGTCTGCCCAGCCTACACGTCTGTGCAGACTCCCGGGGCGCACAGCTGGCTTGGGCAGACACCCCCTGATGCCACGGTCAAGGCGGACATGAGCCATCCTGGTTTCCCCAGGACCATCCTAAACCTCTCATTAACAAGGGTCTATGCCCGCAGCCCCGGCGGAGGGATCCTGGGGCACGGCGAGGGGCCTCGATGTGACCCCTGCAGACACCCAGCACGACAGCAGGCCCGTGCTCAGGGATCCAGTGCCCCCTTGCACAGAATCCTCCGCAGGAACAGCAAAGAGATGAGACGCCCACGTGAGAGCCGTTTCCACAGGGAGCCTGAGTCTCCCCACCCCGCAGCCACCCCGCGGCCAAACCCGAGTTTGGAAAAAGGCGTCATTTCCAAATACTCTGCAAACCTCTCCCATCAGGTGCGTTTGCTCTTCTGCGAGTTGGCGGTGCAAACGTTTATCCTCCAGGAGGGCCTCGGAAACAATGCACGTCCGCGACAGTCAGGAGTGAGGATCACAAATAGTCCAGACCAGCCCTGAACCTCCGCGGGGGGGGGGGTGCGGGAGGGGCTCCGCCGAGCTTGACAAAGTTCAACATGCCTGTGCAAAGAGGCTGCTTTGGAAACACCTTTCCAGAAAAGAGTCCAGTGTACCTGCCTTTCACGGAAGGTGAACTGCAGACCTTCTCGTCTACAACGTCATCAAGCGGAGAAAAAGTAAACTGACTACCTGCTCTCTGCGTGGGAGGCCGACCCTACGACCTTATCAAGGGCCTGCTGTGTCCGGCTTCTGGCTGGCTTTGGCCAATGGGAGCCCAACAGGAGATCAGGGGGAGGGCAGGGCGAGCTGTCAGGAGAGCCTCTGCGGAAGGTCACTGCTCCACGTAAGTGGCTTCTCTCCAGGACTCTGTCTTTCTGGGCTCTGCCGTCCCCGTGTTCCTCCAGGCCTGAGGGGAGCCACGGCCACAGCCCCGCTGCGGCCACCAGTCCAGGGTCCCACACTAGCCCTCGTGGATGCCCCACACCCTATTTTAGGGATAAGCCCTGCTGGGACCATCCTGTTTGAGAGTTCCCTGCTTCCTGCCTGATAAAAAGGCCCAGGCGGATTCCCAGGCCCCCACGCCCCCTGCAGACTTGGGGAGGGTCCGTGGGGGCCAGGGGGTTCCCACGCAGGCAACGCAGAGCAGACCCGCCTGGGAGAAACAGGAGGGAGGGCGTGTGAACCAGAGCGAGGGGCGGGACTCTCCACCATTCTACCCTCCCTGACAGCCCTGAATTATTCAGATACGTTGTCTTGTAAATGGAGCGCAGGTGAGGGGCCCGTGGCTGAGCCGCTCGCTCGGGAGACCTGTGGCCTGCAGGTGAGGCCTCACCGAGGACCACAGTCGGCAAGGACCACAAAACAAGAGGCCGGAGGGCAGAACAACCAGCCCCTAGGGTCCATTTTCTGGGTTGCCTTCACCCCTGATCCCGGGGGCGTCCTGCCTTGGGACGGGCGGCCCTCTCACCCCTGCAAACAAACGCGCCTACCCCTGGCCGTGGGCCACTCAGATCCCTACCCCTGGCCGTGGGCCACTCAGATCGTCTGCATCTGGAGAAGAGCCTCGGGCAGTGAGACAAAAAATACCCGCCCCCCGCCCCCCCACTAGACAGAGGTGCATCATCTCGGCGAACACTTCCCCGACTGTGTGGCCCGCAAACCCCACAAAGGAGGCCTTAAGATAGAAGTGAAAACTGCTGGGTTCCCTCCATCGAATAACCTCGGGCAAGAGAGGAAACAGCTGAGCTCCAGGAAAGGAAAGGCCTAATCCTGGCGCTGAGGGTCTGGCTCAGTGGCTCACTGCTGCTGAAAGGCCGGCCTTGGGAACGGAAGGGGCGGGTTGCCGGGGACCCACCTCTGCCTGCCTCCTGGAGGGAGGCTCCTTCCTCCGGGACGTGCCGGGGGCTGCCTGGCTGTGGTGTTTACCAGCTGGCTGCCGGCAGGCAGGCCCCTGGAGGGTGCTCCCTCTGTGCGGGTGGCGGCCAGGGATGGTGCAGCAGGGCACGGGCCGGGGCAGCCAAGTCAGCCGTCCCGACCCCGCCCAACTGTGACACACTGTTGTTTGGGCCATCGGCAGATTCCAGAACTCGTGCAGGCACTCTGATGGGGACGCCACGGCCGGCAAAGCCCCGCAGCCAAAAGCCTTCAGCCGGGTCTGGTGGGGGAGGTGTGTTCCCACACAGGCAGGAAAGACAATGCACCAGGTACGTGGTCTTTGCTCCCCTGACAGAAGCACGGGCTCTGGGGGGGGTCCCCTCGGCCCACCCTGGCCGGCTTGCACCCTTAGCTGGCGCTCAGCCCCCATGATCGCTGTTGGACGCAGGAAAGCTATCCAGAGTACATGAATGGAGAAGCCAGGGGGCGTGTCTCTGTCCACCTGTCTGTCCAGCTGGCTGGAGCAGATTCAAGCAGGCAGAAGGGTCCCTGGGCTCGGAGGGATCATGCCCCGAGCTACGGGGACACAGAGGCCCACGGAGCACAGCCCCGTCCTCGGGGGCTCCTGACCCCCCGGGACACAGGGGCACAAGTCTCATTATCTGTGCCCAAGAGAAGGCTGCTGTCTCTCGCCCACCCTCGGTGGGAGGCGCCCTGGAGTTTCCCAGGAAAGAGAAAAGTGGCTTGCAAACGCTACAGCCATGGAAAGTGGGGTAGTTCTGATGAAAGCGCTAACACCCTCTTTCCTTACAAGCCAGGAAACGGCAAAATAAAACGAAACCAAACTGCCCACACCTCCACAGCATCTCCTCCACCTTCCTGACTCTCGGGTTACATCCGGGTACGAACGGACAATCTTGGCTTTGGAGCTGGGTTTGAATGGCCTGCAATTTTAGCCACCGGAGCCACCGGCAATGACCCAAGCCAAAGCAGCAGCAACGAAGAAACTCTTTCCACGCCTCCCTCCACTGCAGGGGGACCTCTGGGGGTCCCTGAGTCTCCCCGACCCCAGCACAGGGCTTGGGGACACTTACACAGACCCTCAACAAACACTTCCTAAAGAACTTTTTCAGCCAGTATATACTTTTTAAATTTCGGAGTATAAATGACTTCAGACGGGCGACTGGGTGGCTCAGTCGGTTGAGCATCCGACTTCAGCTCAGGTCACGATCTCGCGGTCCGTGGGTTCGAGCCCCACGTCGGGCTCTGGGCTGATGGCTCAGAGCCTGGAGCCTGCTTCTGATTCTGTGTCTCCCTCTCTCTCTGACCCTCCCCCGTTCATGCTCTGTTTCTCTCTGTCCCAAAAAAATAAATAAACATTAAAAAAAAAATTAAAACAATAAATGAATGAATGAATGAATGAATGAATGAATGAATGACTTCAGACAGAAGAACTGCTGGGGCCCAGCCACTGGTCGCCCAGGCTGGCAGGAAGTGGTGGGGGGGAGGGGGGGCACCCCGTCCTACCTTGTTGTAATATTGCACCTGCACCGAGTGCCAGCGCCCGTCACTCACGCCCCCCGGGACCTGCGGGGTCACCGTTGTGGTAGCCTCACCTGCGGGTGGGGGAGTCCAGAGAGAGCACAGGTTAGCGGGCCACAGACAAGACAGCCTGGATCGACGTTCTCTGCCAACAACGTGGGTGACGACGTGCTTCACGGCTCTTTAAATAGTTCCAATCTACAGATCAGATGCCCAACGGTTCCCCAATGTCTGGAACCCCGAGCCGGGCCTTCCGTCTTTTCGACATCATAAATAACACCGCCATGAACACCTTCGTGCGTTCCACATTTCCCCCCACAGGACAGATCCCCAACAGGACCAGGGCACGGGCAGGGAGCACACTTAAAGGTGCTGCAAAGGACGAGGGTAGTTTCAAGCGACAGAGTGCCCGTGAAGGGCTCAGAGAGCGGCTCCTGCCTGGGGAGGAGGCCCCACCTGCTGAGAAGGTGAGCTGCACCTGTTCGCCCACAATCTCCAGGGCGATGAAGTCGTGCTTCTCGTTGAAGCGGCCATTATAGAGCAGCAGGGCGTTCCTCTCTTGGGTGGCAAACCTGTGGGGCCAAGCAGAAGCGCGTCACAGGACGAATGGCCCCGCACCGAGGGGCCGCAGACGGCCGGGGGCAGGGGAATGACGCGGCACGCCCAGCCGGCAGAGGGCGAGAGCGTGGGGACCAACTCAGGAAAGACTCTCGTCCCCGGGAAACTCATTTTTCTCATCAGGAGTCGGCGACCCATAAAACCTGCTTGGCGATGTTCTTTTCTGGGAATAGCAAAGCAGATACCACAGAGGAATCTGGTTTCCACGGCCGGGAGGACAAGAAAAGAGGACATCTGAACCGTGTCCTAGGAGGACGACGCAGCCACTGCACCAGTTAGAGGCGTGTGAACAGAAACACGTGTGGTGCAGGGGCGCCTGGGGGGCTCAGTCGGGTGGGCGTCCGACTTTGGCTCGGGTCATGATCTCACGGGTGGTGAGTTCGAGCCCCGTGTCGGGCTCTGTGCTGACAGCCCGGAGCCTGGAGCCTGCTTCTGATTCTGTGCCTCCCTCTCTCTCTGCCCCTCCCCTGCTTCCATTCTCTCTCTCTCTCAAAAATAAATAAACTTTAAAAAGAGAAGAAGAAAAAAAAAAAGAAACACATGCGGTGCATGTTCTGTTACTGGAAACGTCCCTGTGCACGTTCCTCAAGGCAATACCACCCACGAAGGGAGGCTGGTGGTGATGACTGCCTCAGGGCCTTTGTCCCTAGTCTCCACCGCCATTTCCCTGTGCTCCCAAACACTACCCCCCTCCCTGCCCCAGGGCCTTTGCACTTGCTGCCCACACCCCCCAACAACCTTCCCTGGCTCCGCAGATCTCTCAGGAGACACTGACTGCACTTTCTGTAAACTTCATTCCATCTACATGGTGCCCCGACCCGCTCAAATCTATCACATCACTTAGTCTATTTATGCTGTTTATTTATTTGTGTGTAAGAGCTATGATCTTTAAGGGAAGGAACTGACTCTCACTCGCTACTGCATCCTGGAGCCCCAAACAGGGTCTGGTCCATATAAGTGCTTAATAACGACGTGCTAATAAACAAACGAACGGATGAAAGCACGACTGGAAACCAGAGGGGTGAAACTGAACAGACCTGCCCGACTTCAAGCATCTGAAGAGTTACAAACCACTTATTTGGGGCCGCCTGGGTGGCTCAGTCGGCTAGGCATCCAACCGTTGGTTTCGGCTCAGGTCATGATCTCATGGCTTCGTGGGTTCGAGCCCCGCTTGGGATTCTCTCCCTCTCTCCCTGCCCCTCCCCCACTTGCACTGTCTCTGTCTCTCAAAATAAATAAACATTAAAAAAAAAAAACCCACATATGTCAACAAGACGTAAACATTCTCAGAGATCTTTCAGCCAACCCCGGGGTCCCAAGAAGGCCAGCTCGACCAGACCTGGGGCGCCTCCCGACACCCTGGTTACAGAGAACCTAGAACGTCTCCTGTAGGAACCTGGGAACTGTTTCCTGAGCGAGCTCGATGTCTGTCTCACCGGAGATTAAGTGGGGGAAATTGTTTCCTTTGATTCAAGGTTGGATTATCTGTTTTCAAGCAGCAAGAGTGTGGGACCCTGCTTCGGGCATCTGACCTCAGCCTTTCCTTTGAGCTCCTTAAAACAAACAGGTCCCGTCCACATCTTGACCTCCCCCTCTGTTTACAACATCAGCAAGATCCAATGACACGGTAGAGAAAACCCCCGCACAGCGCAGGGGATGCTTTGGGTCTGGGGGGAAACAACAGAAGGGCACGGATTACGGACAAGACGGAGACTCCTGGGTCACGCCTAATCCTTGCCGGGCAGGCGGCTCTGCCGTGGGTTTCTCCTTGGACCAAGGTGGGAGTCGGTACGAGGTGTTCGTGTCCAACGGCCCTGCATGCCCCCCGCCGCCCCGAGCTGGCACCCAGAGGTCTCCCGCTGGACACAGAGCCCTAACAAGAGACCCAGGGCCAAGGGGAAGGTCTGGACAGGGCAAGACAAGGAGGAAAGACCAGAAACAGAGACGGAGACGCGGCGAGGGGCCGGGGAAGAGGCCAAGAACACAGGATGGGGGGGCAGGGGGTGGAGGACGAGGAGGAAGGCGCCCCACTCCACCTTTCCCACGGGGTGTCCACCCCCGAAGCACGGCCCCCAGAGCGTAGCTGCTTTTCTGCTCAAGTTCTGGGAGGACTTCTCGGGATTTTTGCTTCCGAAGCCATTCCCTAAAAAACTCCTCACTGATTCAGCGGCGCCCTGACGCCCTGGCCGTGGCCACGCGTACGGCAAACTGCCCATAAGTTGCTGGCAAACGGAATCAGCTAAAGACACCAAATCTGACAAGCAAGAGGACATCAATCACATTACGTTACCCGGACATTAATCAAATGCTTCATTTCTCAGATTCTCCCTGAGTCTGGAGCCAACAGACTTCCTCTGTCGGTTTCCGGGCCTGCCCGCCTCCGGCACCGGCATTTCTGGTCCCCTTTCAGCTCAGCCTCCGACAGGGACCCCCTCCCCGCAGCTCACTCGCTGCCGGTGGTCGCGACACAGCACGTGACTGAGGGCCATGGCTGCGCGGACGTCAAAGTCACAAGCCCCCAACCACCGCGCGTCACAGGCCAGGGATAACACGTGCTAGGAGACCCAAAATGCCTTTGATCGGGAGGGCGGACGCCCACAGGATGTGATGTTTTAAACATCAAGCCACACGGGGCACAGAGTGGCTGGGGACCCCACGGCAGAGCCCCAGTTTGGAAGGCTGTGCCCCCATGGTGGGCCTTCTGGGTGCAGGTCTTACGGGCTGAGGACAGAGACCCGGCATCCCGAGTGGGCAGAGAGCCAGGATCCAGGGCCCGGCACCCAGGGCCCAGCTCGGCAGTCGGCGTTGAGGGCCAGCTGCCCCAGACACTTCCTCTGCGCCCCCAAGCCCTCAGGCCACGCCCCAGGGAGGGACCCTCATCGGCCTTTCTACAGAATGTGGTGGAACCATGGCCCAAATAAAACAGGCAACAGCCTCAGAACTATGGGACTCCAAGTGACCCAAGCCTCGAAACCGCCTTTACAGTCAAAGGAAAACAGCCATCCAGGCCTGGAGGGCCAAGCGGAGCCCCACGTCCTGCCTCCCCAGAGCACGGTGGTGACAGGCGTGGCTCTCCGGGAGCTTGAGAGCAGGGAGTGGCAGCCAGGGACCCTGTGCCCAATGTGCTCACGGTCTTTCCCCCAAGCAGCCAGCCGACACTCCCGGCTGCACCGGGCTCCACTGGGCTGGAGCCACGGTGGCACATGCCTGGCCACTCACCACAAAGACCAGGCCTCACGGCCGACTCTTCTGGGCTGCAGCTCCCACCAGCGCCCCCCAGGGCCTGTCGGCTGCACTGCACCCCTCGCCTGGTGGTGGGCGGGGGGCAGGACCCCCGGAGAGGAGCCCATCTTCAAAGGGCAGCCGGCAGGAAGCAGATGTCTGCTCCAAGGGCACAGGTGCCACGTCCCCACCAGGAGGCCACCCTAAGGGCCCCCAATTCTGCCCTGGTGACCAAAGGGCCCCCGGACGCCGCCCCGCTGTCCCCTGGAGACGGCTGCTGCAGCGCCAGGCGCTCTCCCGCGGGGCGCAAGGGACGCACTCACGCGAGGGAGACGGTGAAGTGGAAACGCTGTCTCAGGCCTCGGAAGGTGACGAAGGACCGGGGCGGGAAGCTCCTGGTGGTCACCTCGCAGTAGGGCCGCTCGAACTCGCCGGGGGGGCACACGCAGTGGAAGCCGCCGATGAGCAGGTTCACGCACGTGCCCCCGTTCTTGCACACGCCGTTGGCACAGCGGCCGGAGCGCGAGTTCACCTCGCAGTGCTCTCCTGCGGGACGAGACGGGCGGGGAGAGGTCACCCTGCGGCCCCGGAACCCGACCCGCGGGCGGCCGTCTCCGTGCAGCGCGTAGACACCGCAGGGCCCGGGGCCTTCCGAGGACCGCGTCGCAGTCGTCCCGCGTGGTGGCACCCCGCTCCCGGGGGGGCGATCCCGGGACAGTTCCCCGGAAACACCCCAGGGGGCTCCTCCACAGAGGTCCCATCCCCGCCCCAGCCCTGCCAGGGTCCCCGCGCTTGGGGGACAGAGGAACATGCAGGGGTGAACGCTACACCCCGCTAGCCCAGCAGGGCCTTCTCTTCTGCGAGAATCATCCAGACATGATGAGAATAAGGGGGGGGCCCAGGCCCCCTCCCACAACCGTGCCTGTTGCAACGGCTGCACAGTCAGAACAGAGGGGGCGACCGGGCTGCACGCAGGGAGCACGCTGGGCCCAGGGCCACCACCTCGGGAGGCCTCCCGCCCCACGCGCCCCCTCGCACTGCCCCGAGAGCGTGGCCAACGCCGGACCCCCGGTGTGTCTGTAATCCCGCCTGGCCCCCTCGCCAGCGTGGAGCTCGCCAAGGGCAGGCGCCACTGTGTCCCCACATCCCGCCGTGGTGACAGCAGGGTCCCGGAGGCTTCCCCAGAGAGACTGCCTCTGCTCCAGAGGCCTGTCAGACCCCGCCGGCGGGGAGGGTCCCCGCGCCCGCCAACAGGGGGGACATGCTCTGGGAGGCTGGGGTGGATCCCGAGCTGGCAGCCGGCAGCGGTCTGCCGGGACGATTGATGCTCGCTCCAGGGACGGGGAGGGCGGCCCAACCCCGCGGCCCAGCCTGCCTCTGCCACACACAGGGGAGCCGCCAGCACCCCGCCAAGACCTGTGGACGGACAGGAGCTTCTAAAGAGCAGACACGCACTCCCCAGCTCCCGCCAATGTTCTTGGCCAGTTACTGATTTTCATTTCATTTCATTTATTTTTTAAGTAGGCCTCATGCCCACCACGGAGCCCCACCACAGGGCTTGAACTCACAACCCTGAGATCAAGACCTGAGCTGAGATCAAGAGTGGGACGCGTAACCGACTGAGCCACCCAGACGCCCCCACCAGTTACTGACTTTAAATGAGCGCCTCTTCAAAGAAATGTTTATTTATTTATTTTTCAAAGAGAGCACGTGCGTGCAAGCAGGGGAGAGGCAGAGACAGGGAGGGGGCGAGAGAACCCAAGCAGGCTCTGTGCTATGAGCGCAGAGCCTGATGCAGGCATTGATCTCACAGACCTCGGCTCATGACCTGGACCAGTATCAAGAGTCAGATGTTTAACTGACTGAGTTACCCGCATGCCGCTAAATGAACACCTTTCAAAATGAACGTATGACATTCACATCTGCACCCCTGCCCCCCTCCCCCATATCACTGTAGAAAAACACGTCAGAGCAGTAAAAGCCCTCAGCGGTCTCCTGCACGTCCTCAGGAATGAATCACTTTCTTTGGAGTCCTTTCCTGTCAGTGCACCTGCTTCTGCCCCTCGTTACTGGCTGAACAGAATTCCACTAGAGGACCCATCAAAGCTTCAGTCACTAACGTTCCTTACTCTATTATTGATGACGTATATGTAGCGTATAGCTTCTTCTATTGCAAATCACTTTCAATATACATCTGTGCTGGGGTTTTGTAATGTTTATTTATTTTTGAGAGACAGAGTGAGAGTAGGGGAGGGACAGAGAGAGAGGGAGACGCAGAATCTGAAGCAGGCTCCAGGCTCCGAGCTGTTCGCACAGAGCCCGACGCGGGACTCGAACCCACAGATTGCGAGATCATGACCTGAGCCAAAGTCGGATGCTCAACCGACTGAGCCACCCAGGCACCCCCAGGATCTCTGTGCATTTTATTGACAATGTGCATTTGCTGTCCCTGGAGCCACCCGGTAATTCCTGTGCATGTTTTCCTATCAGCTCCTCACAAACGAAGGAAATCAACTCTCCTCTGTCATTTCTGTGGCCGCTCCCTCCTGGCTTGAGGTTTACATACTTGCAGCCACACAGAGATGTCGTATTTGCAAACCGTCATAACCATCCATTTTCTCTTAGTGATGCCCGTGCTCTTAGATTAGTACAAGACCAGTACGAAGGGATGTGAATCACACAACTCCAGAGACGTCTAATAGGAGGGGCCGTGGTGCGGGGACAGTGGCCTTCAAGCGACAGCAGCTTCCTGGAGCCCAGGAGTCACTGGGATCCCCAGGTGTCGCCTTAGCCAACCGGGCTGACTGACAAAATACCCGCAGACCCTGTGGCTTCAAACAACAGACATTCATTGCTCAGGGTTCTAGAAGCTGTTAAGTCCACGGTCAAGGTGCCGGCCACCCCAGCGCCTGGTGAGAGCCCGTCCCCAGGAGCCCACTGTGCTCACGTGCGTGCAGAGCAAGCTCTCTGGTGTCTCTTCTCGCAAGGACGCTAATCCTGTGTGGCTGGGGGTCAGGGCTTCCACCCGCGAGTCTGGGGGGGTGGGGGGGACACGAGTCAGCCCACAGCAGGCACGTGCGAGATCGCTGAGAATGTGAACGGACTGCAGGGTGATGTTAGGATCTCATCAATCTTGAACAAGGAAAATGAGGTGCTGTTGAGAGTGGGTATTACGCTGGAGCCCGAGTGCCCCCTGGGACCGAGCCCCGGTGTGCTGGGTGCTGATGGCTCACACCAGACTCTGCACCCGGACCCCCCCAAGCCAGGAAGCCGCCCTTGCTGGGGCAGCCCACACCCTGTGGCCGGTCAGTGAGTAGCTGGAGGGTCTGGTGCCCTGGCCCAGAGCTGGCCGTCTCCGGAGGTGGGGACACGGTCAGCAGAGGACTCTGTTGCTCCCCTCCGGCCCGTCCTGCGCCCCCGACCCCCAGGCGCAGCTCCTGAGAACGCAGATCGTGGGGACTCAGAGTGTTCCTGGAGGCCGAGCTCTGACCGTGAGGATTCTAGAGCGCGATCGCTGACCAGCGTAAGAAAACCCTTTCAGCCACCCGAGGGGGTGCTTCCAAGCAGCTCACTTTTGAGGCACAGGCCAAACTGACCTGCGGTCAGCATCGCAAACCAGTGGTGCTCCCAAACACTCTGGGCTTTCCCTCCCCCTCCCCCTCCCCCACATAGCCCCAGTCGCAACGCCTAAAAAGTACAATTTGCTCCAGGCTGAGCCCCGTCGAAAACGGGGGGCGGGGTGGCTTGAAATCGCAGACTTCCTAACTAAAGTCCAGGACCGTGAAGGGGCCAGCAGGCCAGTGACCCCCAGGGCCAGGCCAGAAGCCCCGGCCAGCCTACCCACCTGTTCTCCTGGGCAGGGGCTGACCCCAGGGTCGTGTTGGCAGAGAGGCTTGGTTCGCACCTGCTCAGAAGTACGAGGAAAAGGACAGGAGCCCACGGACCCGCCTGGACCCCCTCGAGCTCCACCCTCCATGGAAACTGCTGGCCCCAGCTGGCTGGGGGGCTACCAGGGTGCCCCGCCCGCCACAGCGCTGGGCTCGGCCACCGTGCGGCTTATGCTAGCGCGCACACACACACACACACACACTCACAGCTGTGCTGATTTATACAGCTGTGCACACACGTGCCCTCACACATACGCCTGTGCACTCACACCCTCCCCCACCCACACTCACCCCCTCACACTTGCGACCCAGTGCTCCTGGCCTCCTCCAGGTGAACAGCCCGCGGGCTTCTTAAATTCCCTGCCTTCCTTTTCAATGCTTAGCTTAACGTGTGTTTGTCCTCCGCACACTTCAAACTCTCTAATCTCTGCTTGAAAAACGTGTATGACATGTGGGAGTGTTTGCTCCCGAGTTCCAGCTTGGCATGTCGGTGGCCAAGTACAGAGTATTCTGGAACGGAGCCGCAACGAGGGGACAGGGTGGGGGAGTGCTCCCCAAACTGTGACAGCAAACAAAGGGAGGCCCCACTAGGCCCTTCCCACAGCGCTCCGCCCCAAGGCGTTCTAGAACCAGTGTCGCGGGCTCGGGTCCAGGTGTTCCTGCGCCGCCCCCCCCCCCGCCCCTGCCAGCCTTCCGAGGCCCCCAGCCCAGCCCTTGCCTGCGCGCCGGCCTGCAGACGTCCTCCCCGGGCCTGCCTCCGCGGCCCAGAGACAGGAGGCCGCGCGCCCAGCCCGAGAGCTCTGCGGTCCCCGAAGATGTGACCTTGACTCTGGCTCGCGGTTTTCCTGCTTACAGACCAGTTTTCCGGGGCTGCAGGGAAACTTCCTTCCCAAGGATGGCTGGCGTGAGGGGGTCTGTCCCGCCCACGGCCACGCGGGGACTTGAGCGCTCAGACCACCTGGTGGTCCCATGGGGGGTCATCCCTGTTTTTCTTCAAGATCGTGCTATTTTTTTTTTAATATAAGTTGCGAATGAAGCTGTTTCCATGGAGCTGTTTGTTTTGATTTAACCGTAAAGTTTTTTTTTTCATTTCCAATAAATACTGGTTTCTTAAGGCTGGTGGAAGAAATGACAACAAATTGCGTGGCTTAAAACAACAGAAACTTATTCTCTCGTGGTTCTGGAAGCCAGAACTGAGGTGTGGGCAGGAGGGGTTTCCTCGGAGGGTCCCAGTCCTTCCAGGGCCTTCTGCCTTCCCCACTCCGGCGCTCCCGGGCTTGTGGCCACGTCCCCTCCAGTCTCTGCCTTCACATGCACATGTGTCCCGTGCCCCAAATCCCCTCCTTTCTCTTACAAGGACACCAGTCACCGGATGTCGGGGGGCCCCAAATCTGGGATGGTTTCATCCTGAGAGCCTTAACTAATACATCCGGAAAGACCCGATTTTGAAATGAGGATGCGTTTCTGAGGCTCTGGACATGAATTTGGGGGGACTACTTAACCCACCACAGCAGCCTTCTGTGTTTGTCCTAAAATTAGGGTCGTGGTAAATTTTGGCCTCGGCAACCAGCGCCCAGAGGTGACGCAGCATCTGACCTATGAGGCCGCCTCGCCGGCTTCTGAGTGACATTTGGCTCTGGTTCCTCTGCGCTCAGGGGTGCTCTTCCCCAGCCTCGTCCAAAGGCCAGCGAGGGGGGGGCTCCCCACCTCCACAGCCTGCCTCGGCCCGCTCCTCTGGGCCCCACCAACCAACCCAACCACCGCCCCACAGAGCCCACACCTCAAACCCCGTCTTCCTCTTCCCTGGTGGAGGGGCCCCCACCATCTGAACGGGAGGCAAGCCCAGGGCCCAGAGACACCCCGCCCCTCCCCCTCACCTCCATCAGTGCCCCTCCCCCTCCCCTCCATCAGTGCCCCCCCTCACCTCCATCAGTGCCCCCCCTCATCTCCATCAGTGCCCCTCCCCCTCACCTCCATCAGTGCCCCTCCCCCTCACTCCATCAGTGCCCCTCCCCCTCATCTCCATCAGTGCCCCTCCCCCTCACCTCCATCAGTGCCCCCCTCACCTCCATCATTGCCCCTCCCCCATCTCCATCAGTGCCCCTCCCCCTCATCTCCATCAGTGCCCCCCCATCACCTCCATCAGTGCCCCTCCCCCTCATCTCTATCAGGGCCCCCCATCTCCATCAGTGCCCCCCCTCATCTCCATCAGTGCCCCCCCATCACCTCCATCAGTGCCCCTCCCCCTCATCTCTATCAGGGCCCCCCATCTCCATCAGTGCCCCCCCTCATCTCCATCAGTGCCCCTCCCCCTCACTCCATCAGTGCCCCTCCCCCTCACCTCCATCAGTGCCCCTCCCCCTCACCTCCATCAGTGCCCCTCCCCCATCTCCATCAATGCCCCTCCCCCTCCTCTCCATCAGTGCCCCTCCCCCTCACCTCCATCAGTGCCCCTCCCCCTCACCTCCATCAGTGCCCGCCCCCGCCCTCCCCCACCCCCGTCACTTCAGGGAGTCCCGTCCCTCACCTCCACTGCCACCTGCACCCCAGCGGTGCAGCCTCCATCCACACAACCACAGCCACCTCACCGCAGACGCCCTGAACCCAGGCCAGCCGCCCACTGACTTGCGAACCCGCCGGTGCTCCACGTAACTCCAGAGAGAGCTTTTCAGAACGCTCCCCTTGCCAGGTGCTGGCTTGGCGGCAACGCACGGCTCCACAAAGACGCCACTCCGCCCCGAGGCCCGGCCCTCAGCCACACCTCTGCCCCCACGAACGCCCCACTCGCCCGCGGCACACCCCACACTCCGGCCGCATGGCCCCCCTCCTCCCAGGGCTGTCGGGGACACGACAGGTGATGCAGGTGGTCGCCAATGATAACCCGGCGGTGGCCCCCTTCCTGGGGGCCTGGCCTCCGGGGGCGGCTTCCCTGCGCCCGGTTGCAGTCCTGTCCCAGCAAGCTGCACCCATTTGCCTGACCAGGTCCAGGGCACCCATGACAGACGCTAAAAGGCCCAGAAGCTTCTGGCTCCAGGCTGGCAGCGGCCGTGGGGCTGCTCGTTAGCATCTGTGTCCCCAGGCTCCAGGGCGGGACAGGGTCTCTGGAGCCAAGTCTGAGCACGTCCGGCACGCAGAGGGTGCCAGGCGCAGAGGGGGCGCCCGATGCACGCCCAGCGCGCGGCAGGGATGAGACAAATGCTCGGAAAATGAAATCGTAAAATGCCAGGATTTCCCGGGTCCAAGCCAATGATTAATGCCTGCACGGAATTATAAAAGCTGCTAATTCGTGTATTCGATTCAAACGGTGTTGGGAAAATGCTGATGTAATGAACGAAGGATTACTTTTATAGTTAAACACGCGTTTTGGAGAAGAGGCCAGTGAGGACTCGGGAGTGTTGGGTGTTCAGACGGGCGAGGTGAGCCTGGGAAGCTCCTTCTGTCTGGGTTCTGGCACCTTCATTCAGGCCGAGCCCGGGTCTCCTACGGGCACTTCCCACAGCGGCCACCAAAGCTCATCTGTCTACACTGTAAGAATCTACCAACACTTTCTCTTAAATGTAGGTCCTATGCAGTGGGGTGCTGGCGAATCCTGACAGCCAGCTCGGGTGAGGGGAGCCCCGACCTGCCCATTTCCCATTTCCACGGTGTGCACACCCCCTTGGTCAATTTCAAGCCACCACCTTGACATCACTGAGCACGAACTTGGAAGAGACGTGAAAATAAGTTTTGTTTGTTTGAATCTATTTTTTGAGTTTTATTTACTTATTTTGAGAGAGAGAGAGACAGAGAGAGAGAGAGAGAGAGAGAGAGAGAGCGAGCATGAGCAGGGGAGGGGCAGAGAGAGAGGGAGAGAGAATCCCAAGCAGGCTCTGTGCTCTCAGCGAGAGCCTGACGTGGGGCTCCAGCTCGTGAACTGTGCGATCATTTTCTGAGCTGAAATCAAGAGTTGGACGTTCAGCCAACTGAGCCACCAGGCGCCTGAGCCTCTGATTCCTAATTTTGGCCGGGGTCATGATCGCAGGGTCACGAGTTCAAGGGTCATGAGCTCTGCACTGAGGTTGGAGCCTGCTTAGGATTCTCTCTCTTTCTCTCTCTCTCTCTCTCTCTCTAACCCTCTCCCCCTCTGCCCCTCTCCTCCACCTGCATGCTCTAAGATGAAATGAAATGAAATGAAATGAAGTGAAATGAAATGAAATAATAAATAAAAATCATCTTACTTTAGGTAACTAACTCGGATCAGCCTTAGTGAGCCCCATATCTTTACCATCTGATACAGTTCTCATTAGAAACACTATTAAAATGAAACCCGCATGCTCTCAGACACACTTCCTGTCCAGAATTAACTTTATCGTTCCTTTCCTGGGAGTCCTCATTCAAGTCAAGTTCGGGCTTCTCACATCCTGACATCGTGCTCAGGGTCAGATGCTCGCTCTGGGTCATTCCGACTCTGAGGAGAATCTCCCCTCCTCCTGCCATGCACCCCCACCACCCCCTGCCACCGTGACGAGTGCCAGCCCCACCCCCACGCCAAGGATCGGGTTCACCTGGGCAAACCGATAGCCGCACTCAATAATGCATACAGTGAACCACAAGCCCCCCGCAGGTGAGGAACACAGGGCTCGGCCTCCTGGTCTTGGCCCCGGTGCAGAACCCCAAGCAGAAATTTGGGGAAGGACTCCCCTTAACAACAAAACAGAAGCTCCCCGGAGCCGAGGCCCCTCCAGCCCCCCTCACCTGCAAGGGCTCACCTGCAAGGTGACTGCGGGGAACATGCGGTTACGGAGGGCAGTGAGGCCCGGCCATCGCTGCTACTCTAATCCCCAGACATGGGGACTCTGCCTTTTTTTTTCTTCGTTTTTTTAAGGTTTATTTTTAAGAGAGAGAGAGAGACAGAGCACAAGCAGGGAGAGGCAGACAGAGAGGGAGGGAGACACAGAATCAGAAGCAGGCTCCAGGCTGAGCTGTCAGCACAGAGCCCGACGCGGGGCTCGAACCCACGAACTTCGAGATCGTGACCCGAGCCGAAAGTCGGACTCTCAACCGACTGAGCCACCCAGGTGTCCCACATGGGGACCGTTCTAGTCACCATCTTGCAGACGAAAAAACAGAGGCCCAGCACCGTGTATAAAACATATCATTTTTTGTATGTAACAAGCAAGTTCCTTAAAGATAAGGAGGATGGAGGAAAGAGAGGACGCCTGGGTCCGGGAGCCTGTGAACTGGGCTTTGCCGGAACGACTGGGGATCGTGGCCAGAGGGGCAGCGCGACCACTAGGCTCCAGAAGGGGCCCAAGCAGAGGGACGGGAGAGCCCTGGTCCTGGCCACCGGGACGTCACGGTCGGGCAGGATGTCTGTGCAAGAGGAAGGGGCAGCCGGGCACCGCGGTGTCACTGCACAGAGAGCAGGCAGGCAAGCAGGTGGCGTCGAGGTGGGGTGTGTGTGCGCACGTGTGAGATGTGTGTGTTGTGTAGGTGTGTCTCTGGGGTGTGATGTGTGTCTGGTGTGTGTGGGGGGTGGAGGCTGTGTGACGGTCGTGGCAGGAGGGGCGAGGAGGTTCGGGGCTGGAACCAGGGCGAGGCTGATGTGAATCGGCACCTCCAAGACCAAGCTTCAGAACTTGCCCCGTGGCTGCTCCGGGCGGAGACCAGAGAGGTGACGGAGCCCCAGCCAGCCGAGCCCCAGCCAGCCGGGAGAGGGGGGCACGGCCAGACAGAGACCCTCGGCCCCTCCTGGACAGGAGGGGAAGGGCACGTACAAATTTGATGACTTAAGCTGCTCAGTAAATAAAGGGACAGTTCGCTCCCTCCTCGTCCTCAGAAACAGCCAAGGGCTTTGAACTAGAAAAACCAGTATTTTCAAAGTCAGCGAGGGAAGGAGTCGGGTCTGAAGCACAAAAGACACTTGGGAGCTTGAAGTTTAGGCAGAATTAAAGATCGATAAGGAGCACGGAGGACAGAGCGTCCGGAGAGAGTGTAGGCCCCACAGTCACCAACACGGGACGGCTTCAGAGTCAGGTCCTCAGACACAAGGACACCAAACCTCAGTCCCCACCGTGGGTGTCAGGTTACTTTGCAAAGGTAAATCTTAACAAACAAGACGCGATCCAGCAGCGTGGTGGTTCCTCGGGGGAAGCACAGAGACGGGAGACAAGGGACAGGGGACACTTGAGGGTCTCCGTCAGAAATGGTTAAGCACTGGGAAAACATGCCCATTCATCCTTCCACCCACCCAGAGCCTCGGCGGCCCCTTCTACCAAACACCCCCCTCAGGAGCAACACCGCTGCCCCGGGACAGAGGCTTCCTGAGCAAGCCCCCGGCCGGTGCCTCAGTTTCCCCCACTGCAAATCCCTCTCTGAAGGCAGGATTTCTGTGTCTTGCCCTGGAGCAACCCCTAGCACCCAGGAGGCTAGCATCAAGGTGAAATGTGCTAATTCTGCAAAGCTCTGAGCTGAGCACCTGGCAGGCTGGTACTGTGATTTCCCGGTTATTAACTCGCTTCTTGGGACTAGGAGCCCCCCCTCCCCTACACTCCTTGTTTGACTTTCTCACCTCCCGGTGACTGGCTCTGCCCTGGAGCCTCCCCCTCCATGGGGCAAGGCTGCCAGGAAAGGCCTCTGCTGAGAGCCCAGACACCTGCCGCCCACCCTCTCTGACCCCCCCTGCCGGCAGGGAGGGGAAGCCGGAAGCCCAGACCTTGTCCAGGTTGGGCCTTCTCTGAGCCTTCTCAAATGACTTCATTATTGTCTTTGAAGCAATTTCCCAGAACTCCAGACACACCCATTCTTTTTTTTTTTTTTGAATATAAATAAAAAACGCATTCCAGCAGGAAAGGAAAACGATTCTGGCTTACCCACCTCTTTGGTTCTTCTTACCGGAGTCACCGACATGTTTGAGGGTTGAAACCCGGCTAACCGGAATAATCAGTGTGCGTTCTAAACTCCCCGGGATGGAAAGGCGGCCCAGCCAGTGCCAGCCCCGAGCCACACCCGAGGACCCCTCCTTTTAGGAAAGGGGTGCTCTCCCCACCTTCCCACTCCTCACGCCCATCAGAGGGTGAAGGGCACAGAAAATAACCAACCCTCAAGTCAGCTAACCAGTGGCCCCGAAAAGACACGTGCAGGTTCCGACTTCCAGAAGCTGTTGGCATCGGTTCATAGGGCAAAGATGCCATGGAATTAAGGGTCCTGGGATGTGAGACCCGACCCGTATCACCCGGGTGAGCCCCCTGCCATCACATCTGTCCTCACGCGACAGGGGCCGGCTGTGCGAGGACGGAAGCAGAGATGGGAGCGGTGTGGCCACAAGCCCAGGGCCACCTGAGGCCACCAGGAGCTGCAGGAGACACGGAAGGGCCTTGCCAGGGTTATTTTAGACCCCCAGGTAAGCCCCAGGACACTGACCCAACCCTCATCACGCCAAAGGAGACCGGCCAGATTCCGGAGAGCCATCTCTTCCTGGGGACAGTCGCCCACAGAAAGCCGCAGCCCTTAAATCTTTCCGCATCTCCCTGAGCCTCAGTGGCCCAGGAGCTGCGCCCCCCAGCACGAGCCCGCTGTGGTGCCCCTGGCTGGCAGCGGCTGAGGACCCAGCAGGCACTAAATGAACACAGCGCGAGTAAACATCACAGGTCTCGGCTGCCAAAGCTGGTGGGAGGCCAACCAGTGGGCCCCGGACACCTGCCCACACGTGGTGACCAGGCAGGGTCAGCTGAGCCGACCACCGGGGCCTGAGTGCCCGGGACACCATCTTGGCCCCTTCCACAGGGCACTTCCAACCCCCTGGAGCAAAGTCACGGTCCTTCCGAGCCAGGGGACAGGCCAGGGATGTGGGCTTAGAACACTGGTGGCGGCTTAGGAGGTGTCCAGGCTCCAGAATGAGGCAGAGCCTGGCAGAGGGTCCTGACCCGCACAGTCCGGCCCCCAGCCAGTCCTGATGGGACACAGACTTCACACTGCCCTGGGGCCTGAGCACACGCTGAGAAGTCACAGTCCCCACGGTGGGGCCATCCAGGGCCCCCCCGTGTGCCCTTCTGGGCCTGCAGCTGCCTCTGTCTACAATGTCTCAAGAATGAGCCCCAAGATGACGTCTCAGACACAGGACTAGGATCTGGTGGTTCTAATGACCCAGGATATCTGAGGGTAGGGGTGAGGGTGGGTGTGGGGAGGTCTCCTAGAGGGAAGACGTGCAGGTGGGGACAGGCGGGGGCCCTGTACCCCTTGGAGACAGAGGCATAGGGCCCCCCGGCCCAGGCAGAGTGGTGAGTGGGCTGGCCGTGCCACCACAGGGTGAGGGAGGGAGGGAAGGACGGGAGGAGGGCTGAGGGTCTGGGCACAGTCCTGTGACCTTGGGGAAGAACCTGCTGGCGGAAGGTGAACCCGGCAGCTGCATACCCCGAGGCTGGGAAGCCGTGTCCTCACCACCGAATCAGCTCAGAGGAAAACCGAGCCAGTTCTCAAACAGCAGCGTGTCCAAACTCAGCCAGAAAGCTAACAGAAACCTCCATCAGCCATACAAATAGCAGCTCAGCCCCCAGATGGTTCAAATTCCACTTCCTGCGTGGCGCTGGAGACGTGGGGCAGGTCCTTGGGACCCGTCAATGTCCACAAAGAACATGTATTCCTTTTTTTTCTCAATGTGTATTTCTTTTTGAGAGAGACAGCGACAGAACGTGAGTGGGAAGGGGCAGAGAGAGAGGGAGACACAGGATTGGAAGCAGGCTCCAGGCTCCGAGCCGTCAGCACAGAGCCCGACGCGGGGCTCGAACTCACTGACCAGGAGATCGTGACCTGAGCCGAAGCCCGTTGCCTAACAGACTGAGCCACCCAGGCACCCCAATGACTTTCACTTTGAATGATGATGATGAACTTCCTGGTTTAAGGACGAAACTCGCCTTGCTGACGGTTCTTCCAAGGGGACCTCCAATCCCGCGAACTGCGGCAGGAGCTGGTGAACCTCCTCTCCCGCACGGTGTGGGCGCCCCTCCCCTCACAGAGGGCCGTGGAGCTCAGAACACAGAGTTTCACGCGGAGGCGCGGGGTTTCTGCTTGGGACCGTGCAGCACGTTCGTGCATCCCGTGATGACGGAAGTACCATGACTCTGACAGGAGAATTCAAGATAAAACGTGCAGTTGGGGGTAATGTGCATTTTTTTAACAGAATCCAAGAAGTGCCAGAAGTGATTTTAAATATTTTCCATGAACAGAAAAGATGATTCGGTTTGTATACCAGAAGCTTCTCTGGCCTTGAGCTTAGGCAGATGTCCTCATCCTGGAGAGTTCCCCACAGGGGGCAGGGTCCCCAGTCCAGGGGAGGCTACCACGGGAGACAGTCGGGACCCCCAGCAGGGGGGGCACAGGGAAGGCCACCACGGGGGACAGTCAGGGGCCCCATCCCTGAGGAGGCCACCATGGGGGGCAGTCAGGACCCCAGCCCAGGGGAGACTACCTTGGGGGACAGTCAGGGCCCCCAGTCCAAGGGAGGCCACCACGGGGGGCAGTCAGGTTCCCTGGAAGGCTCTCACACAGCACAAACGGGACATTCCACCCAGGGGTAGTTAGCACAAAGCTTAAACCCAGCATCACCGAGACTCCTAAGTGGCTACTGACCCAGTGATTCCCAGACTACATCTCTGCTAAGGAGCACCTATTTCGATGCTGAGGAGAACCATTTCG
The DNA here is from genome assembly GCF_018350175.1 of Felis catus. Lineage (NCBI taxonomy): Eukaryota > Metazoa > Chordata > Mammalia > Carnivora > Felidae > Felis > Felis catus. The sequence continues at coordinate 138,669,792 of NC_058374.1, forward strand.
ATGCAGGGTCCAGTAACACAAATCGTACGCTCAAGAACAAACAGGACCCTACGAAGAAGACAGCCAGGGCGGCCAAGGTGGGGGTGCACCCTGACGGTCTAGGTCCCTCCCCTCTGACAGGCAGAGTGCGGAGGAAAGCCTTCCCCCTGCCCCCCGGGCTATCAAAGTCGCTGCCTTCTCAGGAATGCACCCCGTGGGCAGACGTTCATCTGTGATGATAAATCACCTCGTTCTCCGTGACGAGAAGATGCATGTATGGGAGGAGGGGGAGGCCTGCCAGCCCGCGTTAGCACAGAGCTGTGCTGTGAGAACTGGAGCGGGGCCAGCTCTCACACCAGCGGGACAGAGTCATAAATACCTTAGCGCCACCCCGTCCCCCCGAGTCCCCTCCAGCGCAGTGACAATAGCAGCAAAGGCACTGCTTTGAGCACCGAGCACCGTACAGAAGGAGCCTCCAGGACGCCTCCTCTGGCTACAGGGAGGAACAGGCCAGGCCAGTGAACCCCTGACCCCATCGTGTGTGCATGAGCACTTACTGAGCACCTTCTGTGTGCCCGGTGCTGTGGCCATCCAGTGCCGAGCAGGGGGCGGACGCAGGGAATGGGGACGAGAGGAGGGGACACGTGTGGAGGCAGGGAGGTGACATCCAGGAAGACCTGGGGGAACCTGCACTCATCACGCAGTCGGTGGCTCTGCGCTCCCGCAGACACGCTGGCGGGACCGCTGTCTGTGTGGGGCCGTCCTCGGCGCATGTGGGCAGCACGTGTGGCCTCCACCCCCACATCCCACCCCCTGCTGTCCCCGGGGGCAGAATCACCCCGGTTGGAACAGCCTTGGAACAGCCGGGCCAGATACTGTGCTGCTCTGCACCTCGTCTCTCCGCTTACAGACGGGGCCATGTTGCTGATGTGGGGACTGAGGTAACACATGTGGAATCATCTAGAACAGCACAGCGCACCGAAGGCTAGTGAATATTAGCCCTGAGTTACCGTTGTCCTGAGAGGCAGGGAAATGAGGGGATCACACCCAAGGTGAGAGCAGAGCAACCAACACATAAACACAGCACCGAGGAAGTCGGGAAACCTTCCAGAACCTTCCAGAGCAGGGGACGGCGCTGAGGCGGATTCTGAGGGAGGTGATGGCAGCAGGCAACAGGTGCAGAAGTGAGGATTAGGAAGAACAGGGCGGCGACCCTTGGGGGGGGTTTAGCCAAAACCAAACCCCGCTGTTTACGACCCAAGACACCGAGGGGCCGAGAACAGACGTCTGCCGAGTTCTAGAGGAAATCAGGACGGCGACCATGACGCCTTCAGCCATAATGTCCTGCTGCTCTCAGAGTGGGGTCACTTGCGGACCCCGACTACCGCCCCAGCGCACAGCCCTCCATCGCTGGGGCCTCGGTCCTCCTCTCAGGCCAGCATGGATTTAAGAAAACGCAGGATTGCTGCTGGGGGTGTTTTCTCCAGCACCAAATTCAGGGAGCTTCGCCTCAGATTAACTGACACCTTCCTTCACCCAGCCCGTCTCCTGTCCATCGGCAGCACAGGAAGCCGGGGTCCTCCGGGGGCCTTGGGCCGCTTCCAACTTCCCCACGGCGGCCTGGGCTCGGCTTACCCAGGAGCAAGTAACAAAACCCCCTCGACGACAAGGCAGCCTTCAGCACCAGCAAATGAACGCAATTACCTCCCGCAGAGGAGGGGGGCTTCAAAGGGGGAAAGATAGATGGAGGAAGGGGGACTGAGTCCAAACAATCAGTCTGGGCCTCTCTTATCTCCGAGGGAAACACAGACGATGACTTCAGGGCCAGAGACACTCAGATGAGTCCCACGCCAACCACGGCCTCTCAGCGGATCTTCTGACACGCGGGGCCGTTTCCGGTCATTATTTCTCTAGCAATGACTCCCGTGATGAAAACGAAATCTAAGAACTTTGGAAGTGCCTTCCATGCAGCAGGTCGATCCCTCTTCGGAGAGAATCCACGGGTCCCTAGCAGCCACGGTTTACCCAGCCCAGACATGGCCCTGGGCTTACGTCCGGGACTTCTGGAACCCAGGCCTGCTGCTGTGGCCCCCGAGGCGAAGCTGGTCTCCCCGCTCACCTTAGACCCCATCCTAGGCCTCCATCAGAGCGCAGAGGGTGCCTGAGGGACTGTCCCCTGCCAGGTCCCCACTGCCACGTGTCTTGATCAGTGAAAGGGCCAGTCACGCAGACAACCCAAGGTGCCCCACCCGACTGGGCAGGGGCAGGTCTGATGTGTGCAGTGGCCACGCATACAGTAGGCACTCCATTAATACTCGGGAGGCAAGGGAGTAATTGAACGCCAGCTGAGTCCCTAGAGCACACCAGCCCTTTCCCAGGGTCAAGAGCCACAGCATCACCACTTGAAGTCATGGGAGGAAGCACTCCCCGTCTAGGCCACGGGCAAGGGAGGGGGGAGGGGACAGCAGCTCACGGGGGAGGCCTCCCCGTCACCAGCGCTGGCACACCTGGTCAGCCGCTTCAGGAGAAGCCGAGAGCCCAGCTCGTCATGGTGATCAGGGAAGGAGAGGTCAGGGCACGCCGGGACCGTGTGGTGAGCGCCCATTACAACCCAGGGCAGGGAGGAGTGGGGGAGAGGGGAGCCTGGTCCAGGACTGTGGGCACAGCCAGAGCCCCAACAACGTAGGCAGGAACTGCGGGGGCAGGGGTCTCCTGAGCCTCCCGTCCGGGCCCACCACCATGCCCCAGTGTAGTCAGGAATCCAGGGTTAACACTCCGAGCCAGCGGGCAGACCCTTCTGGAGCCCCACAAAACAGACGGACGGCCAGCCAGCCACAAAGAGGCATGGGGAGGAGGGGAGGACACAGGGCAGGCGGTCAGGTGCCTTTCTTGCCACGCCGTACTCCGGATCATAACCAGGCTGGGGCTCAGACACGGTAAACCCCCACCTCCTCAGGCTGCCAAACGGCCTCTCTCTGGCGCCTTTCCTCCTCTTCTGACTCAGAGCGCCAGGCACGGCCGTCTTCCTCCCACTGTGCCCCCCACCCTGGGTTTACTCTTCCTGCTTAACACACACCGGCTAATGCCGTAAACCCCTGTGCTAAGCTCCATAAACTGTGCCACGTCCCACACAAGCAGATAATGATTTTTCGGCTGTTTATACTAAACAGGATAACCGGGGCCACAGTCCATACTGGAATCGCGAAGCTACGTCCGGTATGAATGAGGTCCCACCTAATCCTAGACCGCTTCCCCAAAACGCCAGACCGCTCTCAGGCCACCGGAAACTTGTTTTTCAAATGGGCCATGATCTTACGCAACACGCGATCGAAGGCCAAGACCAGGACGTGCGCATCCATGCTGCTCTGACTACCTATTTCTAAACACCCACCGCCGGCTGCCCGGGGAGCAATTCGTCTTCGCGACGAGTCAGGACGTCTCAGGGCAAGTGTACGTTCAAGGCGGAGGAGACGTAACCTCTACAGCGACCACCGGGCGTGAAACACCAACACCGGCTCTCCAGACCCGCGTGATCAGCGGCTCATGATCTCCATCCCAGTCACACTGTTTACAGTAGCCAATTAAACCCGAAGCCCGGAATGAAGTGCCTCCAACCTGAAGCCGCCTAAGGAAGCGCGTGTCATCTCCCGCACGTGGGTTTTCAGGTGGCCCTCACGCCGTAATCGCTCTCGGAAAGAGGGCGACTCCAGTCACACGCGGTCAACAGGGACCTGGGAGGGCTCGTCAGGAAGCCTGCCCGCCCACCCACCCGCCCACCCGCCGGCTAAGGAGGTGCAGCTCCCAGCGTCACCGCCAAGGCCACGGACTGGCGCCGGGCAGGGGAGTGGACTGAGGGAGCCGGCGAGGGCCCCCCGCGTGCGACCCCGCCCGGGGCCCGGGGAGCGACACGTACCCGTGAAATCCTGCAGACACTCGCAGGTGTAACCGCCCTCGCGGCTGCGACAGCGGCCGTGGGTGCCGCAGGGGCTGGAGTAGCACAGGTCGATCTCCGTCTCGCAGGAGTCGCCCGTGAAGCCGGGCGGGCAGCGGCAGCGCAGCCCGTTGATGGGGTGGATGGGCCGGAAGAGCACGGTGGTGGAGCTGATGAAGGGCGCCGAGCTGTCGAACTTGAGCACGGACACGCATTTCATGTAGTTCTCGCAGGGCTCCCGCAGGCAGATGTTGTCGTCGAAGGGCAGCACGCGCTGGGCGGACACGGCCGTCAGCAGCGTGCGGTTCAGGTAGATCTGCTCCTGCAGGTCCTCCGACGGGAAGAACTTGTCCCGGACGCCGCCGGGGAGCAAGGCCGAGAAGGTCACGTTCAGGATGTTGGAGCTGACGTCCGTGTCGTTCTGGATGTTGAAGACGAAGACGTCGTCCTTGGTGGTAGACAGCACCGTGGCCACGCCCTCCACGAAGAGGGACAGCAGCGGGGAGAGGAACTTCTCCTGCGACATGTTCTCCAGGCGGACGGTGATGCTGTTGGTCAGCATATCGTCCGTGATGATGGTGACCCGCAGGGTGCAGAGCGCAACGACACTGTGGATGCCATCTGTGGACACAAGGAGGGTCGGGGTCACTCGGGGTCCGGGTCCCCGCCAGCCCCACCCGGGCACGGCCGGCCGAAGCCAGCCCCACGCCCCGCCCCCACCGCGACCGCCGCCTTGACCCCTGCCTTCCGGGCCCCCCATTCCTCTCCCTCCACACCCGGCTTCCCAAAGCACAGCTCCTGTTGAGTCTGTCTTGCTCGTAAGAACCCCGCGGACCCCCAACCAGTCAGCAGGACATCCCGGGGCCACCGCCACCTGGGTCCCCCGCCTCGCACGCTCTGCCCCAGACCACGTGGGGCCACTGAGCCCCCTTCTACCACCTCTGCACCCGTCTCAGACCCCGGGAGCCCCCACTCCGATCCCACCCGCCCGCAGCCCAGCCCAGACCCCACGGCGTCCAGGATGCTGCCGTCCAGGTACGGCCTTGGTCCACGCCACGTTGAAGGGTTTTCTGTGCTGAGCTGCACCCTATTCATCCCTACGTGCCCTGCACACGGCGGACGCTTGGCAAATGCTGCTTTACAAAGACACGTACAAGACAGGGCTGCACCTCACCCGACAAGGGTCAACCAACCATGAAACCAGCTACTCAGGATTTTGCGAGACGGGAAAGGGATGGGATGTTTTGGTTAGGCCGTTCTAAGCCCAGAATCAGGGGAGTCACCCAAGGGCTGGCCCCAGGGGCTCTCCCCAGGGTGGTTGTAGGGTGGGACCATCGGCCTTCCCGGCACCCTGACAGGTGCAAGCACCCCCACCCAGGGGGTTTTCACCTGCCTCCCAGGCCCTGCCTCAAATGTGCTATGGAACCCTGAGAAAAACCCAGCAAAGTTCATATCCCTCTGGCTCAGCTCAGATTCTGGGTCCCTGTACCTGTGCCCCCAACGAGCACACCCCCATGGGGCACAGGGCCATCTGTGCAGGCCAGTGAGCCCCTGCCAGGCAAGGACCCTCTCCCACCCTCGCGCAGCCCACGCCTGACGGGCCTCCCCCGCCAAGGGGCAGGAGCCATGGCGGGGAGCCCTGCCCCGCTTGTTTCCAGGAAGCCGGGACCACTGAGAGGGCGGGTCAAATGACACAATCTGGAGGCCACCTTGTCGCCGTGGCCCCACGGAGGCACAAAGCCTAAAACCACGGGGAACAGAGGCATCGAGGCTTCTGCACACTGGGCCTGTTTTCCTCGGGCCCTTGGGAGCCACAAGCCACTCTGGGAGGGACCCCGAGTCACAAAACCTGTCCACACAAGAAAACGTAACTGCTCCCGAGGTCACAGTGCTCCCGGGTGCACCCTCTGACGACCACAGCAAACCTGAGATCCTGAGAAACTCGGCATCGCCCCTGGAGGGGAGCCCAGTTCACCCCAGCGAAGGCACCACTGCTCAGTAAGCTGGGCACGGAGTGCTGTCACTGCTCCGTCCAGTCCCCATGAAAACCCAGCAGGGCGGAAGTCGATAGTGGAAATGATACTGGCATCACCTCGGGGTGGGGAGCCCACGAGGCGAGGGCTCATTCTGGCTACAGCTTCAACGGAGCACAAATGGACCAGAGTCAGTGGCCAGACATGCCCACCGCTCCCGTGCAAAGGGCCGGGGGCCAGAACAGTCAGGAGGAGTAAAGTAAGGCAAAAGAAAGTGGCAAAGCAAGTTGTGGCAGAGTGCTGTCCTTTCTTCCCAACCCCACCTGCAGGTCGGTCCCCCTCAAGAGGAGCATCTATTCCCCTCCCTGGAATGTGGGCTGGACCTGTAGCAGTCTGGGGTCCCCCTCCCACTACAATGCCCCCCTCATCATGCCACTCCCTCAGGGCCCCCAGGGGCTTCCAGAATAAAACACACACCTCTTACCCCATCTGGTGGTCCTCCGTGTCCCCATCAGCCCTCCACCTGCCACCCCGCTCCCTCTTCCTGCCCCAGGGCCTTTGCACACCTTGTCTTCTGCCTAGAGCACCGCCCTCCTTGTTGGCTGGGGGCGGGGGTGCCTCCTCGGCCATCCAGGTCTCAGCTGAATGTCTCTCATCACAGGGGACCTCCAAGTCCCCCATCTATGCTCTGCCACCACCCTACTTTCCTCACCCAGAAGTGGCATAACCTGATTTTTTGCGGTTTACATCTCTCCCTCCGTGAGCCCCTGAGGACTGAGAACCTGCAGGTCTTGACCCTGCTGCACCAGCTGCTGGCACTCAGAAGCTGCCAGATAAACATCCGTGGGGGGGGGGACACAGGGAGGGAGGGGCAGGGAAGAAGGATGATTTCCGGTCTCACCTCTCAACCCCAAGACACATGTGCACAAACAGCATCCGAAACTCCATTCTCCCATCGAAGCTATTTTTCTGGTGAGGTCTTCTTCTTTGTTTCCCTTTCTAGCTTTCCTCTCTCCTTCTTTCTTTCCTCCCTCCCTCCCTTCTCTTCCCTTCCTGCCTTCCTTCCCTCCCTTTCCATATGCCCACAATAATAATACAAGACACTGGGTATCGTTTGCTTACCCTCTGGTGGCACGTGTTACGAAAACATCCTTTTCATCTTAAACCACCCACCCGCGGGCAGCCAGGAGGGCACCGCACTGAGGAATGCCCACGAACAGGGAGCCACGTTCCAAGAACAGACATCTCCACTCAGGGACAGAGCGGGAACGTGGCCGGAAAATAGCATTAACTATTAACTAACGTCGCATGTGCCGGTAAACAAGACGTGCGCCTTATGCGGATCTCACGGTCAGCTTCTTTCAGACCGGGGATCCTCCTGGACACCCCAGGTTCTGGGAGACAACGGCCTTGCCTTGAACTTATGTCGTCTGGGCTGGATTCCTAGGCCGCCACAGGCACCCGACTGCCCGTACATGGGGCCCGTGGAGACCAAATGGGCTGTCCCAACCACAGGGCGCTGCCTGCTAAACCACAGCGGTGACAGCGGGGCAGACCTGACAGCAGGATGCTGGGGGAAAAATTAGTGACTTTCTCACACAGACCAAAAGAAGCGATTGTACACGAGCCCAGAGATCTATCGGGAAGGAGAGCAAAGTATCTGTGATGTTGACAGTGGTTCTGCCTGAGCCGCTGAATTTGTTTTAGACCAATTTTTATTTTGTTGTATTTTTAATTTCTTTTCGATGTTTATTTTTGAGAGAGACAGAGCATGAGCGGGGGATGGCAGAGAGACAGGGAGACACAGAATCCGAAGCAGGTTCCAGGCTCCCAGCTGTCAGCACAGAGCCCAACGTGGGGCTTGAACCCACAAACCGCGAGATCATGACCTGAGCCGAAGTCGGACGCTCAACCGACTGAGCCAGTCAGGTGCCCCCTATTTTACTTGTAAAGTTTATTTATTTATTTTGAGAGAGACAGGGAGAGAGTGCCTAGAGGAGGGGCGGGGGGGGGGGGGGAGAGAGAGAGAGAGAGAGAGAGAGAGAGAGAGAGAGAGAGAGAATTCCAAGCTGGCTTCTGCACTGTCAGCTCAGAGCCCGACATGGGACTCAAACCCACGAACCGTGAGATCATGACCTGAGCTGAAATCGAGTCAGACGCCCCCGGGCACCCCTGGATTTTTATTTTAGAACGGTTTTAGATTTACAGCAAAACTGAGAAGACAGTACAGAGTTCCCATACACTCGGCACTCAGTTTCCCCTATTACTGACTCTATTACATGAGTTCCTTAGTTTCACCTCCTGCCCTTTTCCTGGTCTAGGACCCCGTCCAGGCCCCCATCCAGGACCCCACATGACACGTCTCCTTAGCTCCTCTGGGCTGGGACAGCTTCTCTGACTCCCCTTGCTTTTGACGACCCTGACACTTCTTTTTTTTTAATTTTTTTTTAATGTTTATTTATTATTGAGAGAGACAGAGCATGAACAGGGGAGGGACGGAGAGAGAGGGAGACACAGAATCAGAAGCAGGCTCCAGGCTCCAAGCTGTCAGCACAGAGCCCGACGCAGGTCTCGAACCCACGAACTGTGAGATCATGCCCTGAGCCCAAGTCGGACACTCAGCCGACTGAGCCCCCCAGGCGCCCCAACGACCCTGACACTTTTGAGGGATGTGAGGTCCTAGGAGTGTCAGGTTGCTGATACCTGGTGACTTTTACTTTCCTCTCTATACTTCCCTGTATCTTTTTATTTCCCCGCACGCACATCCATCGGGTTTATCGTTCAAAAGCCCCTTTTTATTCCGGAAGGCACGGAGCTTGCCGGGGGCTCTCCCCAGCCTGTGCCGCAGGCATTTCTTCCGCGGCTGTGAACGACAGCTTCAAGCCAGGGTCGCGGCGCCCCCAGATCCGGCCAGTGCCATTTCCGCTGCTTTCCTTGGCAAACGCGAGTCGCCTCGCTGTCCCCGAGACACAGCAGGAGAGAGACAGAACAGATGGCCAGAACGTGCCACGGCTGCGGGACGCTCACCGGCCGTGTTTCCCGCAAAGCCATCGGCAAGGCGAGAGCCTCACGGGTCTCCACGGGGGTCCGGGCCTGTCCACCCCTCTGGCTTTGCTAGAGAGGTTCATCGTCCTCTACGATCACGTCCCTTGTGGCGGGCCCAGACGCTGCGGGGAGAGGTCACGCCGCGGCCTTCAAGGAGCCGGGGGCCTGCCGGGGACACGGGACGGAGCCGCGTTTGCGAGACTTGGTGCCAGGGCGCCCCCGGGAGGCGGCGGGGAGGTGGGTGTCCACGGAGGGACGGCAGTCGTCGCGCAGTTGGAGACGAAACAACTTCTTGGCACACGAAGCGAACAAGAGGCAAGGCCTGGCATGTCATTGGCAGAAGGGTGCGTCAGTGTCCTGGGTGCCGCAGGCTACGCGGCTTACACGGCACTTATCCTCGGTCTGGAGGCCAGAAGTCTGAGGTCGAGGTGTCACGGGCTGGTTGCACAGGGAGGCTCTGCGGGAGAGTCTCTCCCAGCGGCCGGGGGGCTGAGCCACTCCTTGGCCGGCAGGTGCACCTCACCGATCTCCGCCTGGTCGGCCTGGGGCCTCCTCCCCATGTGGGTCTGTGTCCAGAGTCCCCTCGCCGGTCGGTGGGCAAGGGCCCCACTCCGAGCCACGGTGACCTCCTCTCAAAGCTTACCTGGTCACATCTGCACAGACCCTGTCTCCAAAAAACACCGCATCTGGAGGTTCCCGGTGAGCTTGACCTTGAGGGCACGCTGGTCCGCCTGGGACAGACGGACGTAGGGTGGGGGGAGACAGGGCTCCAGAGGCGGATGGAGGTCCTCAGTGCCGCTGGCCTCTGGGGTGGACGCAGGAGAAACACCCTCACGGAGTGAGTGGTCCGTGCACACGTGGGGCCCCACCACTGCCTTCTAACGTCTTGCCCAGTACTACCCCTTCAGTCTTTGTCACAGCCTGCGAGGGACACCCCTGCTGGCCCTCCACAGATGAGGACACAGAGGAGCAAAGAGGCTGACCAGCAAGCCCAGCCGAGGTCCCCTGGGCAGCAAGTGGCAGGCCCGGACTGACTGGCCTCAACCCCTACCGATGGTGGACGGGGGGCTGAAATTGACTGTACTTAACCCCTACGGATGGCGGACGGGGGGCCGAGATTGACTGGACTCAACCCCTCCCGATGGTGGATGGGGGCCCAGAGGACTGTTCACCTGGCCTGGGAGGACCTCCCAAGCACACAGAGGAGGAGAAGGCACTTTCTGAACACACGGGGCCTTGGGGACAGGCAGCTGAAGACAAAGCCGGTGCCAAGAGGGGTCGAGGCCACCCCACCCCAATGCACGCCTCGGGCTCAGGGAGACAACCCCGGTTCCCACGGCAACGCCCTGCCAGGCCTGAAGGGTACAGCCGGAGCCCCAGGGCCCTGGTTGCCAGTCCAGCAGGTTTGAGACAAAGGCTGTGTGCCGTCCCTCATCCTGCCCCCCTTCTCCTGAGGCCTCACAACAGGTAGGGCTGCTCGGGGCTCCCACCCGAAGCCGGGGGACTCTGAAGTGGTTTTCAGGAGCCTCCCTAGCGTTGTTGGCCGTGTCTCTGAGGCCAGACTGAGGGCAGACAAGAGGGGTGTTGTGTTGCCCTGCTACCCGGAGGGCGTCCGGCTTCTCCTCTCTGGGCGGCAAGAGCCACACCTAGAACCTTCGTCTCGGGATGCGGGCTCTCCTCGCGGGAACGGGGTGACACGTGTGTGGGGGACAGCGGGGCAAAGGCCAGAGTCAGACCTGGCGTGCACACCGGCCACCAAGAGGCTGTTCCCCCCCGCCCCCCCCCGTCCACAGAGGAGGGGCCCTCAGGTGTCTTACCGACATCCAGACGCCCCTCACACGTGCTCTCAACATGTCCAGGGGGTCATCTGGCAGTGAACTGGAAGGCAGCCGATGCTGCTGGGCCTGGCGTCAGGGGGTGGGGGGTAAAGAGAGCGGAGCCAGCAGCCCCCCCTCCTCCCCACGTGCCATGTGACCTCAGTCTGACAACCGAGAGGGAGGGTCCTACAGCCCCCTAAGGCAGCCCACACTTCGGGTGTCTCTGCCTCTGGAAACTGAGTCCTCCTCGCCCCCAGAACTTCCACCACTGCTGCCTTCCCTCTGCCCCTGCCCTGCAGGCCCCACGCCCTCCCCACATCCTGACACCTACCTGGGGGACGGTCACACCCCCACAGAGCCCCCAGCCCCCGGTCACAGCAGGCACCCTCCCTGTTAACCTTGGCAGGTGCTCGGCCCTCTCTCCCTTCAAGCCCCCCCACCCTCACCCCTTTCCTTGGTCCCCGACTTGGGCCGAGCCCACCCGCTCGGAGGGGGCGGCCGGGCTCTGCAGCTCACAACCCCTCCCCGACCCTGACCTCACTCACCACGTCCAAGCTGCGGGAACCCTCTTGAAGGTGAAATCGTTAACGGGCCCCACAGCCCAAAGGGGAAGGTTTTTGTTCGGCTCCGAGCGGCTCCAGAAGCCGTGGGCTGAGACGTGGCGAAAGGGCGCTCTGGTCAAGATAAGGAGCCTCCAGCTAAGAGCTGAGAGTCGGTTCCTCGAACAGTTAACCAGAGAATTAACAGATGACCCAGGGTCCCACTCGCTGGTGGAATTCGAAAGACTTGAAAACGTGTATCTACACCAAAACTCGCGCACGAATAACAACATCAGTCACAACGGCCACAAAGGGGGAACCCGAGTGTCCAGCAACAGACGCGCGGATAGACACAATGCGTATGCCCACAACGCACGCGGTATCGTTTGGCCCTAAAAAGGAATTCATGCCACAACACGGGTAACTCTCAAACACTGTGCTCAGCAAAGGAGTCGGGTGGAGGGCGGGGGGGGGCGCCTGGATGGCTCAGTTGGTTAAGTGGCAGACTCTTGATTTCTGCTCAGGTCATGATCTTGCAGTTTGTGAGTTCGAGCCCCGCATCAGGCTCTGTGCTGACAGAGCACAGCCTGTCTAAGATTCTCTCCCCTTTCTTCTCTCTCTCTTCTCAAAATAAATACACATTAAAAAAAAAAAAAGTCAGAAGGAAAGGGCCACATATTGTATGATTTTATTTCTAGGAAATGTCTGGATCAGGTGGAACCATAGAGACAGAAACCGAACTGGGGGGTGCCGAGGCAACGGGCAGGGAGTGCCGGATGGGCACAGGGCTTCTGTGGGGGGACAGACGTGTGCGGAGCTGGGAGGCGGGGCGGACGCACAACACTGAGAACGTACTGAGCCCCACTGAGCTGTCCACCCTGACGCGGACACTTTCTTTCTTTTCTTTCTTTCTTTTCATCATTTTTTAAAATGTTTATTTCTTTTTGAGCCAGAGAGAGACAGAGCTAGCAGGGGAGGGGCAGAGAGAGAGGGAGACACAGGATCCGAAGCAGGCTCCAGGCTCCGAGCCGTCGGCACAGAGCCCTATGCGGGGCTCGAATTCACGAACTGTGAGATCATGACCTGAACTGAAGTCGGAAGCTTAACCGACTGAGCCACCCAGGCACCCCTAATTTTTTTTTTAATTTTTGTTTTTTAACATTTATTTATTTTTGAAAGAGAGGAGAGGGGCGCCTGGGTGGCGCAGTCGGTTAAGCGTCCGACTTCAGCCAGGTCACGATCTCGCGGTCCGTGAGTTCGAGCCCCGCGTCAGGCTCTGGGCTGATGGCTCGGAGCCTGGAGCCTGTTTCCGATTCTGTGTCTCCCTCTCTCTCTGCCCCTCCCCCATTCATGCTCTGTCTCTCTGTGTCCCAAAAATAAATAAACGTTGAAAAAAAAAAAAAAGAGAGGAGAGAGAGAGAGCGCTCACGAGCGAGAGCGAGAGCAAGCAAGCAGGGGAGGGGTAGGGAGAGGGAGACACAGAATCCGAAGCAGGCTCCGGGCTCTGAGCTGTCGACACAGAGCCCAACGCGGGGCTTGAACTCACAGACTGCAAGATCATGACCTGAGCCGAAGTCGGACGCTCAACCGACTGAGCCACCCAGGCGCCTCCTGGACACTTTCATGTGCTCTGAATTTCACCTCGGTTAAAAACAAAAGTAAAGACAGAGCGAAGGACGCAATAAAAATCCGCTTTATTTTGCACGATGCTATCCAAAGGCGGGGAAAATATCAAGGAACACATTTGCTCTGGCTAAGTGAGGTTAATGCCAAAGGGGGTTGGGGGGTGGAATATTTTAAAAGGCACTTCAAGAACGATTTCCTTAAAGCCGAGCCATGAACCAAGTCAGGGGAGAGGAGAGGAGGGCGCCCGGAAGCCGCCGTGGCCTGCGGGCCGGAAGGAGCCGTCTCCCGTGGAGACGCCTTGTAACTGCCGGGGTGGGGCCTCACCCAAGGGGGTGCAGAGCCGCAGGGAAAACACGGGCGCCTCCGGCTTCTCCGGGATCGCCCAGAATTTCTCCCGGGAACGTTTTGCACAATGCGGGGACAGGAGTCCAGAAGTCTGACCGCACGGAGACGCACGCTGGTGACCCGGTCCCGAAACAGGCTGCTTTGGGGCCAGGAGGGAAGCAGCGGGGCAGGGGCGCCAGCTCCCAGGCAGGCTTCACGGCTGTCCCAACCAAAAGTGCCCGGGACACTGCGGACGGCCGCTGGGGACAGCTCACACGCGGTCAACAAGCCCGCTCAAGGAAGCCACGCCAATGTTTCCGGACTCTTCTTCCAGCGATGAACTAGGAGCCCGGCAGCGTCTGGGCTCGGGGCTCAGTGCCCTGTGGCTGCCGGGCCGGTCCGAGGCCCCCATGCCAACAGGCATCCATCCAGGGCTCCCCTCGGCCAGCAGGGCCAGCGGGGCCAGCGGAAAGCCTGCCCAGACCCGCCCTCCTTCCCCGCTGGAGCCCGAAAGGCCACCCTTCTGCCCCCTTCCAAGGAAATCCTAGGAAAACCGGCAAAGAGTTCCCTGAGGCAAAGATTAAACACCAACTGTGTCTGAGAGAGCTGGAGTGCCTTGTCTTGTTCTCAAACGACACCCTCCAACAAGACCATGTGGCCCCTGACCCCCGCCCAGCGACACCGCCACATTCTCCAGCCCTGGACACAGCAAGGACACCAGCCCAACCCGGCCCGCCCGCTGGCCACGGAGCCCAGGGGCCTGCGCACACCTACCCGGCCGCCCGCAAGCGGTCCACCCCTAGCCCACAGACTGGGGAGGGACAGGAGCCAGCCTGGAACATTCCAGGCTCTGGGCCATCCACGGCCCCGCCGGGCGGACGCCTCCTCACGCTCCTGCTCCAGCCACGGGATGGTCACAGTGGCCGGCGACCCACGGCCTCCCTGCCGGTGGGTAACGTGTGTGTGAATGCACACGCGTCCCCCTCCCTCCCTGGCTCCTCTTCTGAGCTGGACTTCTGTGCACACGCACCTGCTCCCACAGCTTCACGTAACACTGGAGGTTTCTATTTCCTCAACCACCATTGGGCTGCACTCGCATTTGGCCCTCGACCCCCACGCTCACCAGCAGGGCCTCTGAAATTCTGACTGTCCCCAGGAAGCACTGGTGATGAAGGTTAGGGCCGCCCCGAGCCCCAAGTCCTTCAGTCCCTCCAGTCCCTGTGGAACAGGAAGGCCACCACATGTTGTTTAGAAAGCATATGTGCATCTCAATAGAGAAAACGATTCAATAAGATTCTGTAATCCTTCATAATAAAGACTTTTGGGGTGCCTGGGGGCTCAGTCGGTTAAGCGACCGACCCTAGATTTTGGCTCAGGCCGTGATCTCACGGTCTGTGAGTTTAAGCCCTGAGTCATCAGGCTCACTGCTGTCAGCATGGAGCCTGCTTGGGATTCTCTCTCTCTCCCTCTCTCTGTCCTCCACTCTCTCAGAAAAAAACAAACTTTAGAGACTCTTGACAAACACAGAAGAGACTGGTGCTTCCTTTAAACCACTGAAGGGCGTCTATAAAGCCCCAACAGCAAACACAGTACTCACCAGCGGTCCCCACCGCCACCATTTCCCTCCATACTGTGTCGGAGGCCAAGGTCGGTGCAAGAGAATGAATGAATGAACGATACGCCGAATGAATGAATGGAAAGGAAGATGAACTCATCACAGGTATGAGTGCCAACACAGACAACACCAAAGGCTCCACAGACAACCTGTGAGAATGCACACGAGCACTCAGCAAGGCGGCGAGAGAGAAGGGCATGGCGTGTCCTTAGGCGAGTCTCGTAAAATGTAATTGTTAACGAATCTTGTATAACAGCAGCAAAATTACATTGCGCTTAAGCATAAACCTAATAGGGGCGCCTGGGTGGCTCAGTCAGTTGAACGTCCAACTTCGGCCCAGGTCATGATTTCGCGGTTCGTGGGTTCAAGCCCTGCGTCGGGCTCTGTGCTGACAGCTCAGAGCCTGGAACCTGCTTCGGATTCAGTGTCTCCCTCTCTCTCTCTGCCCCCACCCCAACTCGCATTCTGTCTCCCTTTGTCTCTCAAAAATGAAAAACATCTTTAAAAATTTATTTAAAAAAAATAATAAACCTAATAGGGGTTCCTGGGTGGCCCAGTCAGTTGAGCACCCAA
This sequence comes from Felis catus, assembly GCF_018350175.1. Classification (NCBI taxonomy): domain Eukaryota; kingdom Metazoa; phylum Chordata; class Mammalia; order Carnivora; family Felidae; genus Felis; species Felis catus. Next base: position 138,685,214 of record NC_058374.1, read on the forward strand.
CTCTTTTTTTTTTATGTTTATTTATTTTTGAGAGAGAGAGACAGAGTGTGAGCATGGGAGGGTCGGAGAGAGAGAGGGAGACACAGAATCCGAAGCAGGCTCCAGGCTCTGAACTGTCAGCACAGAGCCCAACAGGGGGCTCAAACTCACCAACAGTGAGATCATGACCTGGGCTGAAGTTGACAGTTAACCGACTGAGCCACCCAGATGTCCCCCAAAAAAACCTCATTTTAAAAATCAATGACGAGGGGCACCTGGGTGGCTCGGTCGGTTAAGCGTCCGACTTCGGCTCAGGTCATGATCTCACGGTCTGTGAGTTCAAACCCCACGTCGGGCTCTGTGCTGACAGCTCAGAGCCTGGAGCCTGTTTCAGATTCTGTGTCTCCCTCTCTCTCTGCCCCTCCCCTGTTCATGCTCTGTCTCTCTCTGTCTCAAAAATAAATAAACGTTAAAAAAAAAATTAAAAAAAAATAAAAATCAATGACAAGACAAGCCACAAACCGAAACGTCTTTGAGCCTCAAACAAATAAAAAGATGGGCCAACGTCACTAGTAATCTGAAAAATGCACATGGAAACCACAGTGAGACGCGATTTGGCAAAAATTAAGAAACCGGGCCCTAACAGGTGGCAGAGAGGACAAGCAAGGAGAGGAAGGCTGGTTCATTGCCGGTGGGAAGGTGAACTGGTCCAGTCGCCCTGCAAAACACCTGTTGCTACCTAAGAGTGCGCAACATCCCCTTGCCCCACGGCCCGCGATTCCACGCAGGGAACACACTGCAGGGGAGGCCGCGCCCTCACGGGCCAGGAGACGTCCACAAGAACGCCCGAGCAGCAGAAGAGACCGACTGAGGAGGGCAGGTTCACAGAACGGAAGACCGTGCAATGGTGACAATGACTCGACCATAACTGGGAACACCAACATGGCGCTAAGGGAAAAGGTAGGGCTGTAGATGACATTCAGGACAGCCCCTTTATACAAATGCCAGAAACAGCCACAGCGCAACGAGACAGGTCCAGGGTCCTTTATTTTCTGAAACCCTGAGATAAGACAGTTCTGGAATTTCGAATCTGTGACGAGGTCGTATCCCGACTTTCATAACCGCAGAGCCGACCGACGATCAAATCCAAAATACGTGTTTTTATATCACACGCGCATGCGGTTTGACCATATTTGGTATATTTGAACTCTTCCAAAACAATAGAAATTCTTTAGGAGTGGAACGGGGGACTATTAACCAAAGGAAAGAGGCAGAGGGGTTTCTGGCTTGAATGATGGGGGGGGGGGGGGGACAGTGTTCCCAGAGATAGGACGCTCAGAAAGGACGTGAGGTTTTCCCTCTGTCTGGGACTCGGGGGCTTGAAGAACGTGGTGGCCCAAAAAAACGGCCATGGATACTTTGACAACCCCCCACCAAGAGGCGACGCCTGTGTCCCTTTCCTGTTGAATGCAGGTGGGCTTAGGACAGCTTTAACCAACAGAGGAGGGCAGAGCGCTGCCCCGTGACACCTGGGCCACAAACAGTTGGTCATTAAAGGCCCTACGCTTCTGCCTGGCTCTCGCAGACACTCGCTGTGAGACAATCCTGCCCTGCCGCTCACCTTTGTGACCTTGGGCAAGGTCCTGAACCTCCCGTGCCTCAGTGTCCTCATCAGTAAAAGCAGGGTGATGGGCTCTCCTGCACCCCCAGACATGTGTGACGACTTCAAGAGCCACACTGCGAGATTCCACTGCCCAGCGGCAAGGAACGTGGGGCCCAGAGAGGCTCAGGGGCTGTGCCCAGGGCACACAGCCTTTGGAAGATGGGGATACAGGCTGCAACCTTCCCGCTGTGGCACAGGGAGGAGGCCGGGCAGCCCGCACGTGTCTAGTCTCCCGAACGCTTTACAGAGAGAAAATAATTATTAACCGTAGAGGCTTAATGAGGAGAGGGAGCTGTAAGGATGTCTAATACCGATAATTTGTACCTATTTAAGAGCAAATGTGCAACAACATCGGCACCTGGGACCCACAGCATCAGATATGCCTCCTTTGCTTCTGGGGAAGCACAACTCAGCACAGGGCGCTCGAGGCAAGACAGAAATCAAAATGTCCTCAGGGCTCCCAGACCCTGGCCCAGCTGGGGCGCACCTGTGGGGAAAACCACCGAGAGCCTTCGGTCCAGAAACCCGGGGGCGTGGGCGGAGAGAAAGGGAGGTGCGGGCGAGCCAGCTGAGGTGGTGGGGAGCTGGTCAGGGGACCCGGCGTGCACCGGCCCTCCCACCCTGGCTGCTCAGTCCCCTGCTGGGCGCAAGACCTTCCCCCTACACCGGCCTGTGGTAGCAGCTGCCCGCCATGGGCTTAGCCTTGCTCAAGAGACCACAGAGCATCCAGACCACAGGGCCACCCTCTTGGCCCCTAAATGTCTCCCCACTCAGGGGCCCTGAAGTCCCTTCCAGAATAATTTTACAGAGATCTCTTTTGAAATGCAAATAGCACTGAGAGGCTATAATAAACCCCTGACCCCTTGATGGGTTGGCTCCTCAAGTCAAAGGGCCGGGGGCAGCCCAGGACTCCCCATGGGACAAAGGGCAGCTTTGCTCACACACCAAGAATCTCATCGGTCACTCTCTGCTCCACCTGCTCTGGCCAGGCACGGGGGTTCTGCTCACGGCGTCCCCAGGCCCGTGGGAGATGCTGGTGGGAGCGCCGTGAGCTCACCCACATGCTGCCCGGGGGACCGAAGAGCCCAGTCACCCACCACCATCAACAGATCATTTCCAGGGACCCCCCCCCACCCCCTCCAGCTGAGTGAAGAGCTGACAAGTCATTTTCTTTTGGAGAAAAGATCAAATATTGGCCCAGACGTCTATTAATTTGCAACTCACAACTGCCGAGAACAGAAAAGCAAGGATTTTTTTTTTCCTGGTTAAATATTTGCTAAGAAAATTCCGATCCTAAATTTCAAGAGTCTGCTTTCGTATCACATTAGCAAGGTAGCACGCTGTGGTTTCGATCATTAACCAGGAAGCCTTGTGGAGGAAGCAGGAGAGAAGTCACAGCACCCTCGCGGGGAACATAAATCTTGCAGCAAATCAAGAAAGCCGAGCATCTTAAGCACCCTTTCCCTCCCGTCTCCCCTCCGTCCTACGTGTGCTTCTTCAGCGGAGTCTTTTAATTACTTTTCTTGGGCTTCCTTCCCCTCCATCCAGATGGTGAAATGAGCCTCCAGTATTCACAGAGCAGGACAAAGATACTTTCCACCTCGCATTTGCTTCTGGCGGGAGACAAGCCTCCTTCCTCATATTTGCTCGGTGGCCCCCCTCTGTGGCCTTTGTTAGCAGCCCCCCCCCACTCCCATCCCCTGAAATTAACGAGCTGTGGGCCTATTCTGGAGTCGGCGAGCGAGCGCATTCAAGAAAGACTCAAAGCGCGCTAAGCAGCTTCCGTCTGGCTCGTTATCGGGGAGGCTCGAGGGGAGGGAACATCTCAAGTGAAGCTCAAAATAACGTGTGGCCGGCTGACGCCCCGTCCCCTGTAACCCGCCCCGGGTCGGAGCGTCTCCAAATCGGAGAGCAGCGCATCTGACCCGTCTCGCCGTCCACTTCCATCCACGACCGCACCGTCTGTGCTCGCCGGGCCCCCTGCAGTCCCCCCGGGGAACACCGGGCCCCACAGTCCAGGGAACGGACCGGAGCCGGGGCGACCAGCGGCCGCCCTCGGGCAGAGGGAGAAAACGGAACCGTATTCTGCCTCTGCGAACCACAGTCGGCCTTTATGACGACGATGGCCTTCTCTGCTCTCAACACGATCTCACACGGCCACACGTCAGGACACGGTCCGGTAGGAATGTCCCGAGATGCATCCTGGGCGGAGTTTTCCCCCACGCCCACCTGCCGGCCCCGTTCCCTAAACGTCGTGGGGTCTCACCTCTGCTCCCCACCTGTGGGCCTCCTGGCTGTCCACCAAGCACCTGCCGTGTGCGCGCTCCCGCCTCCGGCCCCCGCCCTCCTCCGCGCGATGCCTCCCTCACTCTCACACGCACACACGCTAACGCACTCACGGGCACACATACACGCTGCACGCTCACAGGCGCGCTCACACTGTTGCAGAACGCCAGCTCCAAGTCGGCTCTGGCGCCTTCCGCGTGGGTCTGAACGGATGCAGAGATCAGGCTAATAGCAGATATCCTATTATTAAGCGATTAAGAGACGACTTACAAGTAACAAATTGGACTTCCCTCGTGCGGCGCCCCAAGGTCCCGATGCAGAAGTTCGCGCAGGGGTCACCGCAGCCGACGACGCTTACAAACTTGTTTACGATGAAAAATTATTGGGCATGATAAATCTTTTTAACGATCCTAATCTGCAACCCAAACTCAAATTAACTAATTAAAACTGTTGCCACTCATTAATTCAACAAACATTGCGGCCTTCTGTGAGCCAGGCCCCGATCCAGGGGCGCCAAGGGGAAAGACCGAGTCTTGCCCTCCTCAGCCTCAGGGAGGGAGGTGACAGCGGGGGCCACAGACAATTCGGATGGGAAGTGCCATGGGGGGGGCGTCCAGGGTAAGAATGAAGGTGTGGGGGTGGGGGGCGCCTGGGTGGCTCAGTCAGTTAAGCGTCCGACTTCGGCTCAGGACATGATCTCAAAGTTCGTGGGTTGGAGCCCCGCGTAGGGCTCTGTGCTGACGGCTCGGAGCCTGGAGCCTGCTTCGGATTCTGTCTCCAGCTCTCTCTCTGTCCCTCCCCTGCTCATGCTCTGTCCCTCTCTCTCAAAAATAAACATTAAAAAAAAAAAGAATGAAGGTGTGGGAGGAAGAGGGGTGCCAGGGTACTGGTGGGGGGGGGGGAGATTTCAGGGTGCTGGTGGGGGAGGGTGCCAGGGCCCTGGTGGGGGAGGGAAGGGGATGCCAGGGTCCTGGTGGGGTAGAGGGAGGGAAGAGGGGTGCCAGGGTGCTAGTGCGGGTGGGAGGAAGAGGGGTGTGGGGTGCTGGTAGGGGAGGGGAGAGGGGTGCCAGGGTGCTGGAGGTGTAAGGGGGAGGGGTATCAGAGTACTGGTGGGGTGAGCGGTGCCAGGGTGCTGGGGGGGCTGGGGAGAGGGGTGCCAGAGAGCTGGGGGTGCTCGGGGGAGGGCGTCAGAGCTGGTGGCTGGAGGGGCAGGAGCCACCGTGAGCCTCAGCAATGAAGGCTGGTGGTCAGCTCGCTCAGAGCTGGTATCTGTCCCTGTAATGTCACGCCCCTGGTGACAAAGGGAGCCCGGCGTGCCCTCTCTCCCAGAGGCACTCGCAGGAGAGCTACGCCGCAGGCCCGCACCCTGCCCGCTGGGCCTCGAGGGGCACGTGGCCGGTGGGGACACAGGGATGGCCTCGGAGTCCGAAGTAGCAGGTGGGCCTGGGGGACGTGGCCGCCGTGTCCTATGAAGGAGCCCAGCCTTCCCTGTTCCAGAGCCTCGGCCCGTGACGGTCGCCTACAAGGACCCACGTGCAGCCAGGAGGACACGTGTGCAGCATCCACAGGGGCACCGGTGAACCACATGTGCTCACGTGTGCGTGCACATGCGCCTGCCTGAGCGTGTGCATGTGCAATGCGTGTGGACCCAGTGGGACTGTTAGGGAGACGTGGCTTTACTTGCCAGAGTCCCCAACTCCGACGGGCGAGTGGGCACAGGGAGGTGGGTCTCCTGCACCGCCCACACGCCTCCCCAGTCCCGCCGCAGCAGGAACTTTCCAGAAACGGCGTTTGCCGCTGAAGAGAGGAGACTGCTCCTTCGTCCCGCGGTGGCACTTTTCAGCATGTGACATCTGGGGTCACCGTGGCAGGAAGGGATAAATCGGCTCAGGCCCCCAGAAGGGCCCACACCCCACGCAGCCAGGGCCAGGCCACTTTCCTGGGGGTCGTACACGGTCCTGGAGGAACGGCCAGGAACCGAGCTCTTCCGAAGCGAGTAATTGTAACCAGTCTCAGGGAAGGCCTAATTGCGTTCTCTTTGCTCGGAATTTCTCACCAGCAAGTGGCTGTTGTTCCCAGTTCCTCAGGCTGCCAGCTGGTAACTGTCTCGGGGTGACTTCTGGGTGTGGGTGGCGTGCATTCTGACGTGGTCCTTTAACGATTAACCCGAGGCCCGGCTTTCCCACTGCTTCTGCTCTGGGGACAGAGCAAAACGCCGTCTATCGCCACCGCCGTGAAGGGTGTGCGGACGGCAGGAGGACAGGGGCCTGAGCTCCGGGCCCCCCCCGCCTTTGCAGGTGCAGGGTGGCCGTCTCACTCTTTCTAACCCGGGGGGCAGCCACCGCTCGGCTTCTGAGGGACCTCCGCTGCCCCAGCCTCCCCAAAACTCAGAGACGATCGCCAGCCCAGTCCTCTGCAGGCCAACAGAGGCCAGCGCTCAGAGCAGGCCTGGGTTTCTCTCTTAAGCCCTCAGAACAGCTTTCGGTCCATCCGGGAAAATGCCTGAGTTTCCTACCCTCCGTGGCCTCCAGGTTCCAAGGACAGCAAGGTCTCTGGCCCGGCCTGGTCAGCGTGAGAGCAGGCCCTTCCTTCCCCTCACGGCTCGACCTCACATCCTGCAGGGCTGAGCTGGCCACAAGGGAGGCTCTCCAGAACCACTGGGCTCCCGCGTGCCCCTCAGACTCACGGGGTCTGCACACGAATTCACATCTGATGAGACAAGACCTGAGAACAGAGTCTCCAGGGTCCCCAGGAGCGCCGAGCCAAGCTGGGCTCCAGAAACCCCCCACCCGTAGCCTCTGTCCACATGCTCCTGTTCTCGGTCTAAAGGTTTGAGTCACGTTGAGAGATGGAGCAAGGACACTCGCCTGGGCACTCTCGGGTCACGATCATGTCAACACCTTGGAGACGTGACCTGGAAGTGAAAGAGCCACTTCATGTAGCACCAGCGGCAGCCTGCAGATGTGGGGGGCTGGGATTCCCTTTTAAGCGACAAAAGGGGGCGCCTGGGTGGCTCAGCTGGTTAAGCTCCGACTTCGGCTCAGGTCATGATCTCATGGTTCATGGGTTCGAGCCCTGCGTCAGGCCCTGTGCTGACGGCTCGGAGCCTGGAACCTGCTTCTGATTCTGTGTCTCCCTCTCTCTCTGCCCCCTCTATACTGGACAACCTGGGAGGGAGAAGGGAGGAGAAGGGGACAGAGAGCCGCTGTAACCCGTGACGGCCAAAGCTGGATGTCCACTCCAGGACGCCTCCCCGGCTCCGGGCGGATCCTGGGGTGCGGGCACCCCTGTTCGTTCCAGAAACGAGGCTGACCCTCATGCCTGGTGCTGCCGGCGACCTCCATGCTCACAGGCCAGGCTCATCCCAAATCCCCACTTCCCGTTATAAAATTCAAACGTGTCGTCGGCCGCGTGGTCTTAGCGAACGTGTCTGTGTGCCATTTATATAAACGAGCGACAGAGAGCTTTTGCAATTTTCGCTCAAAAACACAGTCCTGTCTCACTGCCCTGAAGTCCTTCCCAACCGAACTCCAACCACGGACGAAAATCACCCCTTTAATTCTCTTTTCCATTCAAGTGACCCCAGTACTTGGGTTGCTCTTACGTGGATGCGTTTTCCTGTGTGCCAGAAATACGCTCTTGGTAACAGGAGGAAGGATTGCAAGGTAGACAAAACGAACGTGGAAAGTATTTAAACTTTCTCTGGGGACAGAAAGGTAGGTATATAAGGAACCAGACTAAACCAATCCTCTGTCCAGCCAGTCAGGCCTCCTGGGCACCACCGTCACCAGGAAGCCCTCCCCTCTGTCTGTGTGTCTCTTGGGCCCGTGGGGACCACAAGGGAGTGGCTCCTCTAGAAAGTTCGTTAGGTCCCAGCGCCTGCTGAGGGACAGAGGGGTAAACTACGCGGGGGCCGGGGGGGGGGGGGGCTCTCCTGACACGCAGGTGCCCAGGCGCCTGGGAGAACTTCATGTGACCACCACGTGGGCCCCTGGCCTGTGGCCGTGGGACCTGCGGGTCCGAGCGCGGACCGGCCCTGCGGGTCTGTGCGGCTCCACCCAGGCCAGCCCAGGGCAGGGCCGTGCGCCTTGTCTCCCACGCTGGGGTCCTCTAGCAGAGCTGCGCTAAGCCAACGCCTGCATGTGGACACCCATACCTCCCAGCCTTCCTGTGGGCGAGGTTCTGAGCGGACCTGGTTACGAGATAGAGGACGCGGGTGCAGGAGAGGTGCCCACTTCGAGTGCTGCCTTTGCAGGACAGCACGCGTGCGGGATGGGAGTGAGGGGGTGCCTAGAACCAAGACCCCTCCTAAGATGCTCCACGCCGGAGGACATGGGTTTTATAATCCCACAAGGAGGTGCCCCGGGAACTCTGCCACCAAAGACAGGATCTACTTCTACAGGGACACACGGCTTCGTCTCCTGGCGGGGAGAATAAGGTGATTAGTGACAAGTGACGGGGGCAGGAAGATGTTGCAGACCAGCAGCCAAGTCAGGAAGATCACACTCACAGAGGCCACAGGTGATGCGAGGTGCTTGTTGCCATGGTAACCCCAATGGCAGAGAAAACTTCCGGCATCCCGTGATGTGCCGAAGGCAACGGTCAATGGAAGAGAAGTGTCCGGCTTCTGTGGGCCATGACGGGTCTCTCTGAGACACCAGAAGACAACTGCCGTGACTTTTTGATCCTAGATCTCTCGACACCCTTGATCCTTGGCTGTTACAAACAAGACATCACAGGTCACTTCTTGGTGACTCTGTCTGTGTTTTCTGGATCTACACAATTGCAGGGGCTCCAACACTGGTTAGCACATCTCTTTTTAACTCTATCAGGAGAAGACCTTACTCGCTAGAAAAAGTGTGCAGGTCCACTACTAACTTCACTGGCTAACAGGCTATCCACATTCGCAGCATAGGATGTGGACCGCCATTTGCGTCTCAGGAACAGTATTTCCCGCAGGAAGCCCCCATTCGCTAGCGGGTTGTAACATCCTGCAACCCGGAACACATCTCCCATGGAAACAGCATAATCACGGATGACTACATTTACCAGCTAAGCTACAGCACGTTTTGAAAGAAGGGGTGAGGGGCCACAGTGTACAGAGAACCTAAGTGTCCCCGGCTCACCCGCGGAAGAGGCACATGTCAAGGGTGAGGCACTGAGGAGCGTCCCTGACCAACCCCTATGCTGGATCTGGAGACTGTTAACCACAACTGGTAACAGCAGCCGATCCCTACTCAATGATGAGATGGTGACCCCAGGTCATTAGTGCACTTGGCACCTGCCCAAACCCAAAGTAAATCTCTCTAGATGAAGACAATAGCATCCTAAACTTCATATGATTTCTATGAAGGATTATGAAAACACAACATCCAGCACATAAAAATAACCAGGCATACAAGGAGACAAAACAAGCTGAACGAAAATCAACAGGCACGGGGACAATGAGGAACAGCCCCATAAGACTTGTAAAATGCAGACTTTAGAATTCTGTGCTCCCCACGATACACAAGACAAGACTAAGAGTTTCATCAGGAACACACTGACTATAGAAAAAGTCCATGGCAGATAAAAATAACCAAAAAAAGTTCTAGAACTCAATAATACAATAACCAAAATTAGGGATGCAGTAAACGGGTTTAAGAATAGATCACACACGGGTGGCACCCGGGTGGCTCAGTCGGTTGAGTGTCCAACTTCGGCTCAAGTCATGATCTCATGGCTTGTGAGTTCTAGCCCTGCGTTGGGCTCTGTGCTAAAAGCACAGAGTCAACTTGGGATTCTCTCTCCCTCTCTGCCCCTCCCCTGCTCACAGGTGCACTCGTGTGTATGCTCTCTCTCTCTCTCAAGATAAACATTTAAAAGAAAAAAAGAATAGATCACACTATGGGTCACCTGGCTGGCTCAGTTGGTAAAATGTGTGACTCTTGATCTCAGGGTTGTAGGTTTGAGCCCCATGTTGGGTGTAGAGATGACTTAAAAAATAAAATATTAGGGGCTCCTGTGTGGCTCAGTCAGTTAAGTGTCCTACTTCGGCTCAGGTCATGATCTCAAAGTTCATGAGTTTGAGCCCTGCATCGGGCTCTGTGCTGACAGCTCAGAGCCTGGAGCCTGCTTCAGATTCTGTGTCTCCTTCTCTCTCTGCCCCTCCCCTACTTGTACTCTGTCTCTCTCTGTCTCTCAAAAATAAATAAAATGTAAAAAAATATTTTTTTTAAATAAAATCTTAAAAAAAAATAAAAGAAAAGATTACACCCTGTTGTTGAGAAAGTCAGTGAACTGGAGGAAAGGTCAAAAGAGAATATTCAGAATGAAGCAAATTCAGAAAAAAAAAAAGGCAGGCAGACTATCCTCATGGAGGGTAATTCAACTCTGATTTCTTCATTTATTCCTTGTTACTTGATTGGCTGTACTTTTTTTTTTTTTTTTGTAGGCTCCATGCCCACCATGGGGCTTGAATTCAGGACCCTGAGATCAAGAGTCACATCCTCTCCTGCCTGAGCCCACCAGGCATCCCAATTGGCTGTGCTTTTAGACATATGGAGTCTGTTTTCTGGGCTCTCTAGTCAATTCTGCTGGCTTATCTGGCTATCCTTGGCCACTGGCAGACCCTCTTAATTACAATGACTTTCTAATAAGCCTTGGCATCCGGCAGACCAGGTCCCCCACCTTGCTCTTCTTCAAGATGGCTTTGGTTCTTCTCAGCCCATCTTATTTACATGTATATTTACGTACAATTTTACTTACATATAAAATTTATATGGGTTTTGGTTACTACTGCACTAAATCAGTACAACAGTCTGGGGAGAAATGACATCTTTACAATACTAAGACTTCTACTCCATGAACATGGTTAGCCACTCCCCCACCCCCACCCATGTGCTTAAGTCTTCCTAAATTTCTCACAACATTTTACTTTTATTAGATTTATTTTTGGTTATTTGATCTTTTCTGCTCTCAAAAACAAATAAATGTCACTTCATTTTCCATTTATTGTTGGTACACAGAAACGTAATTTTGCATATTATCCAAGTAGCAGCAATCCTGCTGAACTCGTTATTTAAATCATTTATTTGCATATTCTCTTGGGTTTTCTTTGTAGGTAACGATATCATCTGTGAATAATAGCAGTGTTATCATTCGTAATAGAGTGCTATGTTTACATGTAGGTGTTTTTTTTTTTTTCTTGTCTTATTGCCTTGGCTAAGACTTCTACTACGATGTAGCATGCCTGGCATCTAAACCAAAGTTCGGCCAACAGTAGAAACCAAATGAATACTGATTGAGAAAATGGATAACTTGTATTTTTACAAGCTGCCAAAACTGAGCTAACAGATCACCAACAACCAGCATCAGCACACATCTCTGCTCAAGAGTTCAGTACTGAACTTCATGCCAGTACATGAACTTCATGTTCATGGCTTCAAACATCCTGCTTGTGAACAAACACACGGGTCTGCGCAGGGTCTGAGATGGTAAAGACCACCTGACCGTGAAATAAAGACAGAAAAAACAGGGGGGAGACAGAAAATTGCTCAAAGAAAGAAACACGACCTACGTTGTTTGGAGTCAATACAACAGCTCTCCTAGAGAAATGGACTGAGAAATTATTATTTTTTATTTATTGTGGAGAGAGAATGTGTGTGCACACACGAGTGTGCATGAGCAGGGGAAGGGCAGAAGAGAGGGAGAGAGAGACTCCCAAGCAGGCTCCGCACTGTCAGCGCAGAATCGGACTCGGAGCTCGATTATCACAAACCGTGAGATCGTGACCTGAGCCGAAACCAAGAGTTGGGCACTTAACCAACTGAGCCACCCTAGGCGCCCCGAGAAATTATTTTAATTAATAAGACCGCTTGATAAAATGGTCGGGTGCAAAACCACAAGACAAAAATTCATTACTTTTTAACACCCAGCAACAGCCAGTCAGAAAACGCAACGGAAAACACACAGTCCTTATCACAAGAGCAGCAAACCCCACAAAATCCCTAGAGACGAGCCTAAAACGAAACACGTATGTGGAAAACAAGGTTGGTTTTACTACAACACGCAGAGGTGACATTAAGGAATGAAGAAACGTTCCATGTTTCTAAATAGGAAAACACTGTAGGGACGCCTGGGTGGCTCCGTCGGTTGAGCGTCTGACTTCGGCTCAGGTCATGCTCTCACAGTTCGTGAGTTCGAGCCCCGCGTCGGGCTCCGTGCTGACGGCTCAGAGCCTGGAGCCTGCTTCGGATTCTGTGTGTGTGTGTGTGTGTGTGTGTGTGTGTGTGTGTGTCTCTCTCCGCCCCTCCCCTGCTTGTACTCTGTGAGTCTCTCCCTCTCTCTCAAAAATAAACATTAAAAAAAATTAACAAAACAAAAACACTGCAGAGAAACCACTTTGTTCCAAAGTGTATTCGTTTCCTGGAGCCGCCGTAACAAAGTACCACAAAGTGGGTGGCATAACCCAATATCCTTTCGCAGCTGGGGGGGCCTAGGTCTGAAATCCAGGGGCAAGCTGGGCAGGACTGGCTCCTTCTGGAGGCTCCCACGGAGAACCTGTTCCCTGCCTCTTCCAGCTCTGGCGGTGACCAGCAATCCTTGAGCTTTTGGCTTGGTCCGACACCACCCACCACCAATCTCTGCCCCTGCCCTCACGGACCCTTCTTCTCTGCACGCCCCCTCTCCTCCTCTCCTCAGGACTTGTCATTGGATTTAGGGCGTCCACCCTAAGTCAAGAAAATCTCACCTTGAACTCCTTGGCGTAACTACACCTGCAGAGGCCCTTTTGCAAGTAAGGTCACATCCACAGGTTTCGGGTACTTGTGCCTTTTTGGAGAGCCACTATTCAACCCACTGCACGAAGTAACCCATAAACGCAATGTAATTCTCACCAAAGTTCCCAGTGGAATTTAAAAAAATATATATGTTTATTTAGTTATTTTTGAGAGAGAGAGAGAGAGAGAGACAGACAGAGAGAGGGAGGGAGGGCAGAGAGATAAATGAGAGAGAATCCCAAGCAGGCTCCACGTTGTCGGCACAGAGCCCGACACGGGGCTCGAACTCACCAACCACGAGATCACGACCTGAGCCAAAATCAAGAGTCTGGACTGAACTGCCCCCAGGAGATTTCTGTCTAATTCAACAGCCCTTTTTACAAGGTGAGCATTAAGGTTGCATAGAAGAGAAAATCCCTAAGAATGGCCAAGAAAATGATGGAAAAAAACCAGCTGGCTTTCGGAACATGCTATGACGTACTTGTCATTACAACAGCATGGTGGTGTCGGGTAGGAAGGGCCACATGGAAACTGCCACGGGAGCGCCTTTCCAGATAAAGGGGAGGGGCGTGAAGTCCGCAAATAAAGGTGTTGATACAGCTGGGGAAACCAGCCTTGGCCTCCCACCATCGCCCAAAACAGAGCCAGGCACGGCAGGGAGATAAGACTGGAAAACATGGAAATAAAACGCGGGGCACTTTGATGACCCTGGGGCTGGGATGCTCGACCCCAACCAGAAACCGCCTAGAGAAAGAGCAGGAACTGGCCACGGAAGAAACGCTAATGGTCAAGACACTGTTTGAAAAGAAGCTCCCCCTCAAAGGAATCAGAGACAGGTAAAAACGGGACGATGGGCTATTTTATTAAATTTTTTAACGTTTATTCATTTTTGACGGGGAGAGAGAGAGAGAGAGAGACAGAGAGCACATGCGGGGGGAGGGCGAAGAGAGAAGGAGGCACAGAATCCGAAGCGGGCTCCAGGCTCCGAGCTGTCCGCACAGAGCCCAACGCGGGGCTCGAACCCACGGACCGTGCAATCATGACCTGAGCCGAAGTCGGCCGCTCAACCGACTGAGCCACCCGGGCGTCCCACCAGTGACGTATTTTTGGAAGACAATTTGGTGATCTGATCGAAACGTAAACACTCCCGTATATGCTCTGATGCTGCAAATTCACTTGTTACGTGTCTATTTATTCAGGGAGCCGTGGTGTAGACTGGCGTAGACACAAAGACTGCCGTCCCAAGGACAGTCACGACTTTGTTACAGCAGCAAGAACGGGGACACGGGGGCACCTGTGTGGCTCGGTGGGTTAAGCGTCCAACTCTTGATGTGGGCTCGGGTCATGACCTCATGGTTCCTGAGATCCAGTCCCCAGTCAGTGCAGCGCCTGCCTGGGATTCTCTCTCCCTCTCTCTGCCCTTCCCTCCCCTCAAAAATGAGTAAACAAACATTTAAAAAGCTGCTTTTGCTTTGGGGGCCGTCGATCGAGTGTCTGGGTCTTGCCTGGAATCGCGGTCTCTCAGTTGGTGGGTTCAAGCCCCGCTACGGGCTCGGGGCTGAGGGTGCCAAGCCTGCCTGGGCTCCGTTCTGCCCCTCCCTCTTCTCCCCCACTTGCACTCGCTCGTGCTAGCTCTCTCTCTCTCGAATACATTTAAAAAAAGAAAAAGGAACAGGGACACAGCCCGGGCTGCCCCTGACCCCCCCCCACCCCCAGCACAAGCACGGGGTATCCCTCCACTGGGACTCTTAAACTGGGGGGGTCAGCACCCCCCTTGCCCCAGGCCCATGGCCCAGCCACCTCTTCTCAGACCCCCAGGCCACCAGATGTCCAGCCCCTCCTAGAGCAAAGCCCTGCCCCCTCTCCTCGGGAGCACCCCAGGCCCCGTGGGCCCCTGTCCCCCCGCGGGAGCCCTAGCCCCAGGCCCGCAGCGCTGCTCTAATAGGAAATCCGGGACTCACAGCCCCCAGGGACGCAGGGGACACAAGGAAAGTTCTCGGATCGTGGCAGCAAACCCCGGTGCAGGGTTTCAACTCCTTTTATAGGGAGCTGCTGCAGCCCCTCCCCCAAGGCTGGGGTCACATTCACAGCCCCGCGGTAACCACGGAAACGGGCAGCCCCCGGTTGATGAGTAACCCCGGGGACAATGACAGCGGGCGGCTGGGGCCTATTCAGATGACTGGGCGGGCTGAATGGGAGCCCTGCACAAAGGCCACTGGCAAAGTGACGCGGGCTCCCGCTTCCAAAGGGGGCGTAAATGACGCCATAACTTGTCACAAAAGAACAGAGGCCCTCGCGGCCCACACCTGTCACACCAACGCTTCTTGATCTTTGGGGGAATTTACAACAATGACTCTGCGGGCGCGCGGCCACAGGGCACTTGGCCGGAAGTGTCCTTTAGAAACATCCTCTGGTCTACCTTCCAGGGACCTGCAGGCATTCAAATGCACAACGAAACGCCCCAACACGCCCCTCGCCTGGAGACTGGAAAGCGGCCTGGAAGGGGGGGGGAGGGGTGCCCGGAGCGCCAGTAACCATCACTTGCTACTTGTCACCAGGCGTTACCGGCCACACACCTCAGGCCACAGCTGAAGACTCTCCGCGAAGGCAGGGCTTTGCAGGGTTATGTTAAAACCAACATCACCCTTCGGTATCTGAACGGCTCCAGTGGGAATTCCTGAATATTTTTTACGCTCGCTCTGGCGTAATCGCAAGCTTCCTTGACCTGAACTGGAAATAAAGACGAATCGCACGATCGTCATCATTCAGGGACGTACCAGGGAAGTCTCTTCCGAAGGAGCCGGGCAAGATCGTTCCGTTTTCGATCAACTACTCAGAAAAGCGGTCCGCAAGGAGAGAGGAGATTTTACTGGACAATAAGCTATGGAAATCACTAGCGACAAAGGCCCCTCTCCCGGAGCCCTGATGGCAGGGCCAATACTCTGCCAGGTGCTTTGCAAACACCTGTGAAATAAGAACCACGGTCCCCATTTGTCACACAAGGAAATAGAGGTTCTGAGAGATTAAGTGACAGACCCGAGGTCACCAGGTGAGTGACATCTGAACCCCACGATCGCTCCCCACATTCTCCTGCTTCTCTCTGACGTTTGCTCCCTTAACTTTAAATACTGAACAGCCTGGGCCAAGTCAGGAAGTTTTTTAAAGAATGCACACTCGCGGGGCGCCTGGGTGGCGCAGTCGGTTGAGCGTCCGACTTCAGCCAGGTCACGATCTCGCGGTCCGTGAGTTCGAGCCCCGCATCGGGCTCTGTGCTGACGGCTAGGAGCCTGGAGCCTGCTTCCGACTCTGTGTGTGTGTGTCTCTCTCTGCCCCTCCCCTGCTCACACGCTGTTTTTCTCTCAAAAATAAATAAACATTAAAAAAATAAATTAAGGGGCGCCTGGGTGGCTCAGTGGGTTAAGCGTCCAACTTCGGCTCAGGTCACGATCTCACGGTTTGTGGGTTTGAGCCTCTCGCTGGGCTCTGTGCTGACCGCTCAGAGCCTGGAGCCTGCTTCGGATTCTGTGTCTCCCTCTCTCTCTCTGTCCCTACCCCTGCTCATGCTCTGTCTCTTTCTCTCTCAAAAATAAATAAATGTTAAAAAAAAAAAATTTTAAATACAAATAAAATTAATTAATTAAATACATAAAGGATAAGCAATCTAACTGCAAAAGCAAACTGGCAATTTTCAGAACAATTAGGGATGATGGACACACATGAAATACTGTTCCCTTTCCCTAAAGAAGGGTACAAATCAAGAATATAAAACATTTTTAAAAAATTTTTTTATGTTTGTTTTTGAAAAATAGGGAAACGGAGCATGAGCGTGGGAGGGGCAGAGAGAAAAGGAGACACAGAATCGGAAGCAGGCTCCAGGCTCTGAGCTGTCAGCACAGAGCCCGACGCGGGGCTCGAACTCACGGACCGCAAGATCATGACCTGAGCTGAAGTCGGACGCTTAACCGACCAAGCCACCCAGGCGCCCCAACATTTATTTATTTTTGAGACAGAGAGAGACAGAGCATGAACGGGGGAGGGTCAGAGAGAGGGAGACACAGAATCTGAAACAGGCTCCAGGCTCTGAGCTGTCAGCACAGAGCCCGACGCGGGGGCTCAAACTCACAGACCGTGGAACCATGACCCGAGCCGAAGTCGGAGGCTCAACAGACTGAGCCACCCAGCGCCCCTCGAACATTTATTTATTTATTTCTTACCTGTTGGATTAGAAAAGATGAGAAAGACTTATCTTTCCGATGATGGTACAAATACAGAGGGTTTTCAACCACAGCTCATTCCAGTATAGATCAGTACAAACTTTCCAAAGGCAATTTGACCAAGGTGATCAGAACAAAGTGGGCAAAACTGTGGCACCAAGGATTCCATCCCTAGAAATTCATTGTTCAGAATAACCTCAAATAACACACAGACCCCCCCACTAACGTTGATGCTCTCAGAGAAAAAGGAATCTGGAAACAAAGACACAATAAGAGGGAATTGGCTGAATGCATCACATTCTCCTAGCATATTGGCAGACTCCCGGAGGATTAAAACGGGCAGGGGACGGCAAATCCCCGTGACCCACTCACAAAGCAGGCTGCACTTGGGGGAGCACGGGGAAACGCGGGAATACGACGCGCTTACACCCACGGAAAAGAACAACACACAGAGATGTGCAAAGTGCTTGTTTTGTAGCCCGCGCTTCTGACCGCCTGAATTTTTTTTTACAAGGTTATCTTCCCTTTTTGATCAGTAGGCTTCTTTATAAATTTTTTTTTTAATGTTCATTTATTTTGGACAGAGAGAGAGACAGAGAGAGACAGAGCGTGAGCGGGGGAAGGGCAGAGAGAGAGGGAGACAGAATCCGAAGCAGGTTCCAGGCTCTGACCCGTCAGCACAGAGCCGGACGCGGGGCTCGAACTCACAGACCGCGCGATCACGACCTGAGCCGAAGTCGGACGCTCAACCGACTGAGCCACCCAGATGCCCCATGGTTAGTAAGCTTCTTAAGAATTTTTTAAAACTAGGGGCACCTGGTGGGTGGTTCAGTCGGTTAAGCGTCCGACTTCGGCTCAGGTCATGATCTCACGGTTCGTGGGTTTGAGCCCCGCGTCGGGCTCTTTGCCGACGGCTCGGAGCCTGGAACCTGCTGCGGATTCTCTGTCTCCCTCTCTCCCCCTCTCTCTCTCTCTCTGCCCCTCCCCTGCTTGTGCTCTGTCTCCCTCTGTCTCTCAAAAATAAACGTAAAAACAAACAAAAAAAATGTTTAAAACAAATTTAAAAACAAAGAATTTTTCTAAAGCTAAAATAAATCTCTTTCACCCATCCTTCCCCTCCCCACCAAAAGACGTCGCTGACTACTGGTTCTGGAAGGACCAGTAAAGCTTCTGCCAGGGCAGTGCCTCTGACCACAGCACTCTGATCATGCCCTGCCCACCTGGTCCCTGGAAAAGCAGCAGCTCCAAGAAGGAAGCCCCTCATTCTTCCTCAGAACGCCTCTGCTCCTCTCGGTTTTGCAGGCCCCAGCCCTACTCTTCCCTTCACAGGCCTGAGACCACAAAGGGTCCAGCTAAGCAGGGGCCAGCTAAAGCCCTTCTGTCCCCCGGCCCCACCCAAGTCCCAACAAGTCCAGAGACGAGTCCTACCTCCTGGAACTCCAAAGACCACTCCTTGGGTTTCTAGAAGTTTCTAGAACATCCGAATTTTAAGTTCTGGAACAGCCTTTGAGGCGCACGGCTCCCAGTGGAGCACGGCAGCCAGACAAGCTGATGCACAGAGCGGCCAAGATCAGGAGCTGTGTTCTGACTCCCAGATCCCTGTGCCGCCATCCACATGCGGACAGGTGCCGAGATGTCTCTGCAAGGTGACCAGCAGCAGGGAACAGAGGCTGAAGGGGGGGCCTTTCCCGCTGTCTGTCGTGACACCAGGCGCACCGGGCGCACACAATGTGCACCCAAATGGTCCGACGTCAGCGGAGACCCTCGGGGCAGCAGCCGGGGGGTCCCGGAAACGCCTCATGGTTAGGGGGCCCTCCCTCCAGCTCCCCAGCACCCGCAACAGTTTGAGGAGAGACCAGGAGCCGCCCGGCTCCCCTCAAGGGGGCAAATTTGCACCCTGAGATAGTGGGGGGGGTCCCCATGCCGACAGGCCCCCCCGACGCTGAGTGCAGGGCTGGCTTGGCTGCCACCAGCCTCCAGCGGGGCCCTCACACCCACAGGCCGCACCCCTGAGGCCCCCCACACAGCCCGCAGTGGGAGGGAGTAAAGACCCCAGCAGTCGACCCTCCCCACACCCCCCTCACCAGGCCACTCACTGCCTCTCGGTCCAACCGACCTACCCCTGACCCGTGTCCCCAGTCCTCGCCCACCGCTCCAGCCTCAGAGGCTGCATTCCGGGCCCTCCCTGCCCGCAACAGGCCGGCTGTACTGCCTGGCGCCCACCCACTCTGAGGCGCCAAGAGCCCCTGCTCCGTGGGGCGGGGTCTGCACTAGAGGGTAAATGCTACCCGCGTCGCTCCCCGCCAAGTCCCCGGAAGGGAACACAGCCGGACACACGGTAGGTGCTCCACGAAGGCGTGCCGGCCGACCCAACGGAGAAACAAACACCTCCCCCTCCCAGTAGCCCCCGCCCCTCAACACAGCGTCCTGAGCCACGGTCATCTGTCTACCCCTCCCCTGGCTGTGAGCTCCTCGGAACGACCGTGCTAGGGGAGGCTCGGCCCCCGTGGCGCTCAGGCACAGCGAGTGCCCAGACAGAGCGCTGGCCCCTGGCCCTCCACGACCGCCCGCCAGCCCGGGCCCCTCTGACACTCAGCACCTCAAGGCCGGGCGCCCCAGGGCCCTCTGCACCTCACTTACGTTGCGTCCCGTTCTGCCTGCCCACCGGCCAGTGCCCCCGACGGCCGGCAGCCCTCCTTGGCCACCACGGCGGACCCTGCAAGGCGCGTCGAGGTGCCGGGGACACAGTGGCATGTATGCCCAGGCAGGTAGGCAGGTGACGGTGTCCCAGCATCAGGATGCAGGCCGCCTGGGGAGCATCGTACGGAGAGCAGCACCTCCTAATTCCCGGGGCCCGAGGTCCTGCCCGCCTGGTCCACTCGCTGCACGGCCGTTTCCTTGGACAGGAGTCCCTGTTGCATGTGGCCTACCCTCATGACCCCCAGGAAGGGAACGGACGCTCGGGGGCAGGGCCAGACACCCACAGCGCTCCGTAGGCATTTGCAGAGCTAAAAGCCCCAACACGGGAAGCCTTCTCGGCCCCCGACCAGAGCCCCTTCTACCCTGCTCTCGCCCCAATGTCACCTCCACGGCTCTGCACAGCTCACCCAATGGCACCTCCACAGCTCGAGCTGACCTTGGGAGCTGACTGGCCTCCTGGACGGAAGTTTCTGGCAGGAAGGCCAGGTGCGCACCTGTGCACGGGGAGCTGGGCGGCAGGGCACCGGTCACAGTGGAGCTCTTTGTCCATCACCCTGGCACCTGCCGGCCCCGCGGCCCTTCTGGAAGAGCCTTCAACGTGTGACATTTCTCACATGCACGGGCCCCTCTCATCCCTAAAGGACGTCGCTTACTTGCCAAATTCCGAGTGTCCCCGACACCCCTCGCCGCGACCCCCTTCCTCACTGCGGCCGCCCGCTTCGGTCTCACCCCCTGGCCCCAGCTCCATGAGCCTCGGTTTCCCCCAGAAAAGTCGGATTCCAGGACCAAGTATCCAAGGGTAATGCCGAGCAGACGCTGCAGGGTGTGA
The DNA here is from genome assembly GCF_018350175.1 of Felis catus. Classification (NCBI taxonomy): domain Eukaryota; kingdom Metazoa; phylum Chordata; class Mammalia; order Carnivora; family Felidae; genus Felis; species Felis catus. The sequence goes on from NC_058374.1 coordinate 138,705,644, forward strand.
GTCTGGGCACCTGGGACGCGGAGGTGACCGCAGGGCAGGCCTGCTGGGCGCCAGCCATCTGTGCGGCCCCCGCTGCCTCCCCTGACCGCAAGGGCCAAGGAGAGCGCGTGTCCTGGGAAGGGTCCGAGGCGCGGGGGCCTTTCTTGGTTTCCCTTTCTGTTGCTCCTGCCACCGCAGCCTGTGTCCAGGCAGGACAGCACCCAGCCATCCCCTCTGCTCCATTCTAAAGGTGGCGCCCCAATGGGAAACGGCTCCTGGGCGGGCACCCCCCTCCACCCCTGGTCAGTCGGCAGGGTCCCCAGAGCCAGGGGTGGGTGAGGAGGGGCTGGGGGCCAGGAGGATGTGGACGCCCCGATGGGCAGCGTAGCCTTCTGGCCGGGTCCCGGGAGCCCGAGCACCACCAGGCTGAGTGCGGGGATGAGTCAGGGGCACGGGAGGGGCAGTCCCGCAGTTCCCACATCCCCACGACATCTGCACGATGGCACTTGTCACACCCCTTTACCGATGAGGAGACTGGGGCTCAGAGAGGGTGATGGGCACCCCAAAGCAACCAGCCAGGCAGGGCTGGGCTGAGCCCACGTCCCATCCGGGACCCGGGGCCGCACCGCTCTCCGGTCACCTTTACCACTCTGTGCTGTGTTAACGCAACCGATCCCAGGCCAAACCCCCCAGACCACACATACCGTGAGCCCCAAAGGTTCCCTGGGGGCCCCCAGTGCCGAGGCTATGCCAGGCACAGAGGAGACACAGGTCAAGCTGACAGCCGTGGTGCTGGCCCTCTGGACTGGCCGCCCGGCTCCAGGGTAGTCCTCTCAATGTGGGAGAGGGGGGGATTGGGCAGCGGACATGTGGCCGTGTCTAGAGACAACTCTGGCTGTCACGACTCTGGTGTCACTGGCACACGGTGGGTGGAGGCCAGGGATGCTGTCCCTACATCCTACCACGCTCAGGACGGGCCTGCAGCAGAGGTCACCCCAGCCTCAAATGTCAATAGTGCACAGAAGGGAAGGCCTGCTCTGGGGGCGGACAGAGGTGGGTGTGCCCGGGAGACAAAGGAGGGGGGTCTCCGTGGCTCCCGGGGAGGGGCTGGCCTCAGGGAGCCGGGCCAGGGAAATCCCTCCGAGGGAGGGACCTCGGGGGGCGGGCAAGGGGAAGGCCCAGAGGCAGCCCCAGACAAGGGCTTGCCCTGTGACCCGCACACACAGCACGCTGTTTGTTGAGTATGTGGCCCATCCAATGAGGCGTGAAGGACCCCGCTGCCCTCCCCGCCTCCATTCAGCCCCAACATCCCTCTCAGGGGGCACGAGCTGGAGCTTCATGCCTCCTCCAGGAAGGCCACCCTTCATGTACAGCACCGGGCCAGGGAGGAGAGGGAGCCCCTGGCCGTGTGGCTGCAGGGGGAGAGGGACGTGTTCTTGCCAGGGCAACTGGTGACAGGACACAGAGATATGCAGGAACTGGCTGTGGGACCAGTGAGCCGGGCTGGCTCGGGACCCTCTGCGCCCAGTACGGAGGGACGGGTGTCTCAGCGGCCGTCCCCAGAGCCCGTCTCTGGCCCATTAAGGTGAAGTCAAAAAGCTAAGGTCTTTGGTGTGAAACAAGTAACTGTCTCAAAGTGAGAACTCCAAGCTCAGCATTTGAAGAAGTGAACCCCTCGGCTGCTGGGCCATCCTGAGGGGACTGTCACCCCCTCCCCCTGGGGCGTCCCCTCCAAGGTAATTACAGTGAGCCAGACACGCACCAGGACCTCCAAGGCCCCACTGCCCCGGGACGAAGGGACAGTCCTTCCGTGAAAGGAGGGCCGTCACCACGACAACCCTGCCCGCCAGCCCCGGAGGGGAGGGGAAGGCATGTGACCGTCTGGAAAAGCCACCTTCCCCTCGGCAGGGACGGCCACGTGGAAAGCCCGGAAGAGCAGAGGAGAAACTGTGACTTAGACCAGAAGGCCAACGAGGAGTTGCTCCGGGCGTGGGGTTTGGGGTGATGTCCTGCTCTCTCCTCTATGCCTTCCTGTGTCGCCAGAATTTTCCCACTTATTGTTGTGAACAAACTAAAAAATGTTTAGGATTCTGGAAAGCAACTTCTATTGATCCCCCAGAATAAAGCTTTAAGAAATCAAAAACGTGCAGTGTTGGCCTCCTTCGTGGCACGTCTGCTCAGCAGGTTTTCCGGTCCCACGTTTACTGGGACACCGTGGGTGGGACAGAAATGCGACAGATACAGAGAAAAACATGGGAACAAGCACAAAGGGGAGCTCCCTGAAGACACACGGCCAAGGGGCCTCCTCCGGGCCCTCCTCAGCTCTGAGAGGCCACACACACACACACACACACACACCACTCTTGAACCCCAACTGGGACACCGTTTGTCTCAGTGTCACAGTTCCCTGAAACAAACAGGACACAGAGTAAACCTTTCCTTTCGTTCTATTTTATGACACAATATTAACTGTGCTGTCTCTTTGGCTTGCTTTCCTTCATTCACTCAACAAACACGGACCACGTCTTCACCTCGGGCTTGGGCTGGGCATCCCCAGCACGGACAGCCGTGACCCAGGACCCGGGACGCTCGGGGCAGTGGGACTGACAGTCTGCAGGGGCCGTAATGGGGCAGCCCGGGGTGACACTGAGGACTGACGGCAGACAGAGCAGGAAGGCGGGGGGCGGGCAGACGGAGGGTCAGGCGGCCAGGGCACCCTCCGTGTTTGGTCGCTGCCAGCTCTGTGAGCGTCTCCGGGGAATTAGACACAATCGCCCGCCTCCCTTCTCGAAACTCGGCCCAGGCACTGAATGAACGTGTCCCTTGCCCGGGCCACATAACTGTGGGGTGACGGATCCCTCTCATTTTCCTCCCGACGTCGACTATTCCAATTCTGCCACAACACGTTCGGCACGCTGTTGCCTGCAGGGAAATACAAGTCACTTCCGTCCTGAGGTCCCTGAGCTGCACATCCGAGCCCCGAGCCCGAGGCCCCGCGCATCCGGGAGGGAGGCACCAGGGAACGGCAGCGCCCAACTGCTCATTTTAATCCTCTGTAAATCAGACAAAAACAGGCAACGCGTCCGTGATCACCGAAGGCAACGCAGTCAGTCTGCAAATCCGCGAGGAGATAAAACGCACGTTCGAGAACATTCCCCGGGCAGGTTTCTCGGGAAGCCTGGGCCAGCCCGCATCCTTGTCCACACCGGCAAGTCTGAAGCAGTTACGTCTACACCCACGCCCTGCAGTTCCTCTACCATAAGACTCCAGGAGCAAAGATCAACGTGGGGGGTGGGGGCGCTTCAGATCCACCGTGATGAGACACCGCCTGTGGGCTGCTGTGATTCACCCTCAGTCCCTGCACCCGCGAGGGGCGGCCACGGCCTGGAGCCGTGGTATACCCACCTCTCTCCCACCTCCCGGCCCCGCTGGCCAGAACAGGCTCTCCAGAATGCACCTGCCTCTAGCCTTGACCGCACATCTACCCCCACCCCGCTGGACACCCCACCCAGGGCGGGGGGGGGGGGCACGAGCAGGGAGGGACCTGCCGAGACCACAAGATGACAGTGCTGAGGGCCAGCCGGCGAGGCTGCGGATAATGCCATCACGGTTCCTAACCCGTACTACTGAAGCCACACGTGAGCCGCTAACCTCCGTGACACAGAGGCCCCCACGCCGAAACAGGTCCCCGGAGGCCCATCTGTGAGGCCCGAAAGCTGAGGCCCACCTCACGTCCTGATCCCGGAGGCCAGTAGGTCAGAACCAGTCCCGGGTGGGGGGGGCACGGCGCAAGGACACCACAAGGCCATCTGTCGTCACCCACCCTGCCGCTCCCTCTCGCGTCCCCAGATGGGGGCCGGCTCTCTGGCCCCCCTCCCGGTGTTAGAAGCCCCTCTGCCGTGGGGCTCAGAGCTGCAGCCAGGAAGCCGGCCCGGCCCCGCCCGTCTGAGTCATCCCGCGGCTCCACAAGTGCAAGTGTCAGCAGGAAAAGCCCGGAGACCCCGCCCCCCCCCCCCCCCCGGGACGCCCGCCCGCGCCCGTAGCCCTCCAGCCCCGAGCCTGGCAGGTGGGCACCCCAGTCCACGCTGGCCTCCTGGCACCCACTCCAAAGCCCACACCCAGAGCCCGTGTCACCTTCAGAGCTCAGGGTCGCTGTCACCTGCCCAACCCCACGAGGCAGGGGGACCCACGCGGGCCCCTCCAAGCTCAGGTCTCGGTCCTGCGTCTCCCGTGAGGCCCCACAGGACCCCCTTCCCCTGCCACCCCCAGGGCACCGAGTTGGAGAGGACTCGTTTCCAAGTCTGATTTCCCATCGAGAAAGTTCTGCTGACCTCGTCCAACCCCAGGGTGGCACGGACAGCCCGGAGGGGGTGACAGCACCTGTGCCCGGGGCACAGAGGCCGAGACGGAGGCCACAGAGGGGGCGGCAGGCACCCCTTTTTCCTCCTTCAGCCCCGAATCCCTTCTGATTCCTTTGTCCTCAGATTCCTCTCTGCTTGAGATCCCGACAGTGGCTGTTTCCTGCCTGGTTCACCTGGTTAATAAACCAGGTTCTTTTATTTTTTTAATGTTTTAAAAAACTTGTTTAGTTTCAGAGAGAGAAAAAGCGAGTGCAGCCGAGGGGCAGAGAGGGAGAGAATCCCAAGCGGACTCTGCACCGCCAGCAAAGAGCCCGACTCAGGGCTCGAACTCACCAACTGTGAGGTCACGACCGGAGCTGAAACTAGGAGTCGGTCGGATGCCTAACTGACTGAGCCACCCAGGCGCCCCACAAAAGCTGGTTTCTGAAAAGCAGGGGAGTATACAAAATGCCTTGGAGAGTCGGGTTTGCCTCAGTACTAAACGCCCCCCCCCCCGCACACACGCTCGCCCCGACTGGCCTCCCCGGCCGGTGCTGAGATCACAGGGGTTAATCAGCAGGCCAGCGGGCACGGATGCCAAGCTCTAGGGTGCTGATGGGTGCCAGAAGTGCATGGGAAGGACACCTGGCTTAGACCAGGCTGCTGGGGCAGGGCGAGGCCTCAACACGAGGCGATCTGGTCGAACGAAACCGAGAAGGGCCCACTTCCAAAGCCCCCTCTCGCCACTCTGACACCCCCTTGGGGTCATGTCAGAGTCACCTCACTCCCCTGTGCCCCTTCAGGGTCGCAGAGTGCGTTCTCTCGGGCTCTCACCGGTTTGCACGGCGTGTAAAAACAACTCTCTCGGAACCCAGGCAGCGCCCGGAGGGCTGGAACAGGGAGCTGAGGCGCTCACCGCCTCACATCCCTCCCTGCTTCCCAGATCCACCTGTGGCCGACCCACGGGATCCCACCTGAGCCCGCGTCGTGGCTGGGCATGCCACAAGACGCTCTTTCTGGGTTTTCTTTCTCTTTTTCTTCTTTTTTTAATTTTTTTAACATTTTTATTTATTTTCGAGACAGAGAAGAGACAGGGTGTGAGCAGGGGAGGGGCAGAGAGAGAGAGAGGGAGGCACAGAATCGGAAGCAGGCTCCAGGCTCTGAGCTGTCGGCACAGAGCCCGACGCGGGGCTCGAACCCACGAACCGTGAGATCACGCCCTGAGCCGAAGTCGGACGCTTAACCGACTGAGCCACCCAGGCGCCCCTTTCTTCTCTTTTTTTCTTTTTCTTTCTGCGTTTTCTCAGCAGGGGTTATTAGAGAAAGACTCGGAGGCTGGGGTTGTCAGCTTCCAAGAGCTCAGATGCAGAGACGCTGTTTCTGGGGAAGGAGAATCCGGGGTGTCCCGGCTGAAGGCGGCCCTCGCCTGATGGGTCATTGCAGAGAGGGTGGAAAACCCCTCCTCGGGCTCCCCTGCCTCAGTTCCCCTGGCTGCAGGGAAAGGAAGGAGGCCCGTTTTCACACGGCTCCAAATTCACTTTGGGTTCAGAAAAAACACCAGGCCAGGGGGCGCCTGGATGGCCCGGTGGGTTAAGCGTCCGACTCTTGACTTCAGCTCAGGTCACGATCTCACTGTCCGTGGGTTCAAGCCCCACACTGGACTCCATGCCGACAGTGCGGAGCCTGCTTGGGATTCTCTCTCTCCTTCTCTCTGCCCGTCCCTTGCTCACTCTCTGTCTCTCAAAATAAATAAGTAAACTTAAAAAATCTCCAGGCTGGTGGGTAGCACAAATGGGGAGGAGGGAGAACAGAATCCCCGCCCCACACACAATGGATTTCCCAGGCCAACTGGGGACTCGGACAGCTGTCCCAACCCTGAAGCCCTCAGCTTCCTGCCTCCGGGGTCACCCCCGCCTGGTTTCCCCACAAACACACTCATCTAGCGGGCCGTGAGCGGCGCTGTCCGGGCACAGAACCCAGTCACCGACGTGCCCCGCCCCGCCCGCCGCCTGCTTTCTCGGGCGTATCTGCCAGACCGTGCGGGGCCCTCGCACACACGCTGTAACTCACGGCTGGACTTCCTGTCCTGTGCGCACGCGCATACACACACACACACACACACACACACACACACACACACGCCCCTGACCTCCGGCGGCCACGTGCCAGATGCACAGGAAATCGCTCAGAACAATAAACTTTCATATTTTCCATCCTCTCTTTGAAGATTTGGGGCGCTTTCACTTACACGTGAGAGAATTTTCCATGCTTGGGAGAGAGAGCTGGACCGAAAAGGTGCCTCCCTCAGCTGTGTCACTGGCGTTAAGGCACAAAAGGCAAAGGTGTGCTGTCGACTCCAACCACGCCCACCTGCCCCCCCACACCCCCTCCCTCCTAAACTGGGCCCAGGGCCACTGTCATCCCCGGAGGGGTGTGGGGAGTTGGGAGCCTTCTCCTGTGCAGTACTCAGCCCCGCAGGGGGAGCCCCCAGGGGAAAAGAGGACAACAGGGCAGGATCCCGATGGGCCACGTGGCATCACAGTGAGGGAGACGGACGCTGTGCCCAGGTGCCCAGGCGGGCAAAGCAGACCTCCGCCATCTGACTGAACACAATGAACTCAGGGCACCGTGCTGTAGTGGGTGGAACTGTGTCCCCCAAAAGCACACGCTGAAGTCCTAACCTCCCCACCCCTGTACCTGTGAACGTGAGCCGATGTGGAAATAGAATCTTTGCAGATGTAGTGAAGATGTAAATTAAGATGGGGTCGAGAGGAGAAGGGTGGGCCCCTGGTTCAGTATGACGGGTGCCCTTTCGAGAGAGAAGCCACACAGGCCACACACAGGAGAAGCCCACATGACAACAGAAGCACAGCTGGGGTGATCCAGTGCAAGCCAAGGTCCTGGGGCCACCAGAACCGGAAGAGGCAGCAAGGAGCCTTCCGAGGGAACGCAGTGTCCCTGCCAACACCTTGATTTCAGGTTTCTGGCCTCCAGAACAGCAGAGAATATATTTCTGCTGTTTTAAGCTACCGGTTTGAGGTCCTGTGTTACAGGTGACACACAGCCCATCACCTTGGGGAACGGGAGCAAACTGACCCGGCCGTGGCCCCTCCCTGAACTTAGGAAGCCCGCATTAAGTCCAGGAGGCAGCCTACAAAAAGATCTGTAGGTGAAGCAGAACCTCCCAGGAGGAGCACAGAGAGGGAGCTGGTGTTACGCACTCTGACGACAAACGCGGAACTCAAATCCTCTCTGTGCACACGCTGCAGCGGGAACCAGGAGGCAGGGGATGGGCCCAGCAGGACCTCACACAGCGCAGCCAAGAGCAATCCCAGGACGCTGCCCTAATCCCTGCCCCAGACCTCGCTGGCCCCTGACCGGACCGCCTTGCCGACCCTGGCGCCTGAGGCCCGGGGAGAATCCTGCTCAGCTCCCATGAGCTCACTTGGTTCCTAAGAAGGCCCCACCCCGTCCCCAAGAAGCTGCAGTTTCCAAGTTCCCAAATGGGGCCACTCACCAACACTCAGACCCTGGCCCCCACCCTTCACTTTGACCCACTCAAGACCCTGCTGGCTCCTGACCTCCCAGAGAAGGCTCTCTGCAGGGTCCACCCCACCTGCAACCTTCACTGTTACACCGTATCCGGTAAGACCCGGGCCTAGGGACTATGGCTACCACCTGTCCCGAGCCAGGTGCCTCTCCTCGTGACCCCACGCCCCGAGCCCTTTCTCCGGGAGGTGGCACCGGGGACTCTTAAAAACAGGGCAGGGTCACAGAAGACCCCAGAACTTCTTACTCACTCGGGCCACCTCCTCTCTCAAGAGCTATAAAGACAGAGAGAGTGTGCACTTGTGACCCTTGTAAGTGTCCCTCCTCACCTCTTGGGGCGTCATCCTCTGAGCTAGAACTGCGTCCGGTGTTCCCAAACCACTGCCCCCCACAACCTTGCCCATGGAACATTCTGGTTTTCTGAGGTGGCTCAGTACTTCCGCTGAAAGCTCCTAGACAGAGGTCACTTGTCCTCTGACAATCTGATGGCCTTGGGGGCTCTGGTGGGGTGTCCCAGGCCGCTAGCTCGAAAGGCGCCGACATAAATAGGGGGCGCCCGGGAGGTTCGGTCGCTTGAACGTCTGGCTCTTGATTTCGGCTCAGGTCATGAGCTCACCGTTCAGGCCCCGCATCGGGCTCCGTAACACTGACCGTGAGTGAATAGCCTGCTTTGGATTCTGTGTCTCCCTCTCTCTCTCTCCCTTCCCCACTCTCACTCTGCCGCTCTCAAAATAAATAAACTTAAAATAAAAATCCCAGGGGCGCCTGGGCAACTCAGTCAGTTGAGCGTCTGACTTCGGCTCAGGTCATGATCTCACGGCTTGTGGGTTCAAGCCCCGCATCGGGCTCTGCAACACTGACCGTGAGTGAATAGCCTGCTTTGGATTCTGTGTCTCCCTCTCTCTCTCTCCCTTCCCCACTCTCACTCTGCCGCTCTCAAAATAAATAAACAAACTTAAAATAAAAATCCCAGGGGCGCCTGGGCAACTCAGTCAGTTGAGCGTCTGACTTCGGCTCAGGTCATGATCTCACGGCTCGTGGGTTCAAGCCCCGCATCGGGCTGTGCTGACGGCTCAGAGCCTGGAGCCTGCTTTGGATTCTGTGTCTCCCTCTCTCTCTGACCCTCCCCCACTCACGCTCTGTCTCTCTCTCTCTAGAACGAATAAACATTCAAAAAAGTTTTTTTACTCCTAATGTATGGATATGCCACTTTTGCTCATCACCTGCCGGTGGACACTCGGGACCTCCATCTTTCGAGTATCGCGAACTGCCCCGCTATGAGCGTGGGGGTTCAAGTTCTGTGCAAGGCCCTGCTTTTACTTCATACCCCAAAGCGGGTTCCTGGATCCTATGGCAAAATTCTCCTTTTCGAAGAACCGCCGTGACTGTTTCCACGGTAGCTGCACCATCTTCCATTCCAGCAGCGAACGAGGGTTCCAGGTTCTCCACATCGTAGCCATCCCGTATTTTCTGCCCTGTTTTGTTTCTGTAACAGCCATCCTAAAGGTGAGGCGGTATCTCATCGCGGCTCTGACCGGCACTTCCCTGATGGTGAGAGGTGTGGAGCATCTTTTCATGTGCTTGTTGGCCCTTTGTACATCTTCTCTGGCAAGATGTCTACTCAAGTCTCCTGTCCGTTTTTTAATCAGGTTGTTTCTCTGTTGTTGAGTTGTGGAAGCTCTTTATATATTCTAGACAGTAATCCCTTACCAGGTATGTGATTTGTGAGTATTTCATAATGGTTTTATTTTTATTTTTTTTTCAACGTTTATTTATTTTTGGGACAGAGAGAGACAGAGCATGAACGGGGGAGGGGCAGAGAGAGAGGGAGACACAGAATCGGAAACAGGCTCCAGGCTCCGAGCCATCAGCCCAGAGCCTGACGCGGGGCTCGAACTCACGGACCGCGAGATCGCGACCTGGCTGAAGTCGGACGCTTAACCGACTGCGCCACCCAGGTGCCCCTTCATAATGGCTTTTAAATGAGCTATTTTAAATGAGAAATTTAAACAGTTTCTCAGCACCTACAGCGTTCCTGGCAAGAAAAAGGTTTCCCAGGACGTAGCCAGATCTCTAGGCTGCGTTTCTGTTTTTCTGATCCTTCACTTACAGAATGATACAAGGCTGGAGTCAGGACGGGGGGCCTGGGGGTGACCATCCCACCTCCTTATTTCAGTGGGGACACTGAGGCCCAGGGGGGGCGCTGACTCGACCGGCATCAGCAATTAGCACTTCAGGTACCACCCAGCTGCACCGCCAGGGAAACCTCACGCTCTTTCCAACGCCAGAGACGCGTCCCAGCGCAGCAAAGGACAGCTGTGGCCACACCGCGGCCGTGTGCGGCAGTCTCCAAAGCGGGGTCGCTGAACGCCTTCACTCTACGAAAACGGTCCTTCACCGCTCAGCTCGCTGATAAAACTTTATTGCCTTGCAAGAGAGTTCTTATCTACGAATGCTAACACAGCATATGACTTTGTTTGAACTAGCTGCTGTAAGTTTACCTTACCCAAGTATCATTTAGATTACATCTTTCTTAAATCCTAAAAAAAATAAAATAAAATAAAAATACAGAGGTGGAATTAAACACAAAATATTGAAAGAAGTTGGTTGGGCGTCCAACTCTTGATTTCGACTCCGCTCATGATCTCACCGTTCATGGGTTCGAGCCCCGCATCAGGCTCCATTGCTGACAGTGTGGATTTTCTCTCTCTCTCTTTCTCTCTGCCCCTGCCCTGCTTGCTCTCACTGTCTCAAAAACAAATAAACTTAAAAAAAAAGATATTGAAAAAGAAGGAAAAATCTTGATTGGTGGATAGAGAGAGGGAGGGAGGGAGGGAGGGAGGGAAGGGAAGGGAGGAAGGCAGGCCAGCCCCTGGCCAGCAGGATCTGAGCTCTCGAAGCTAAAAAGCCCCCAAGGGCATGTCAGCCAGTTTGGGGCGAGCTCCCGCTGGTGCTCCCCTGCACACTGCCTCTGACTCTGACCCCTGCACTGGTTCGGGTCCCCCCCACCCCCCCGCCCGATACACATCGGTCCTGCACTCCAGTTCCAATGGCACGGCTCTGCAGGGACAGCTCCAAGGACCCCTTCTTCCTCATCCTGCAGTGTGGCCCGATCCCCCCCAGACTGCTCCCATGGAACCAGACACGATCCACCAGCCAGTGCAGAAGGCGGCCCTCGCAGCTGCTTGACCACAGGAAAGGGAACGGGGGGAAAAGGCCAGCCGCTCCTGCCACGTCCGGATAGCACAGGCATCCCCAGTGCGCCCTCCCCACACCCTGCAGGTGCTGTCTGCTGGCCTGTGCCGGGGGGTGGGGGGGGGGAAGTGAGGCACAGAGCCAGCCACCACGGGCTCCACGTTCAGGCTGGGAGTGTCTACGGGGGAGGGGGAAGGGGGGGTGGGATCTGGGAAAGCCACGGGGCCCCTCAAGGCCAGGAGGCCCCTCTCCCCAGGGCCACCTTGGGGGGCCGGGACCACTCCAAACACCCCAAGACAGCAAACCGGCCCTGTCACCTCCACGGCTGCTATGAACCAGGCCTGAAGATCTGACGCGGGTGGGGGGGGGGGTCGGCCTGGAAGATGCAGCTTGTCTCATCGCTAACACTCGCACACGATGATGAAGCGGGTGGTGCGTCCCCGCTGACCCATTTCCGGCCTGAAGCCCACCCCATGAGATGAACGGAGAAAGCGCTCGGGCTCAGAGCTCACCCCGTTCACCTTCACCGACGGCACACGGCCGAAAGGCTCGTGCAGAAGTAGCCCCGGGGTCCACCCCCACAGCCGCTGTCTGCACAGTGGACAGCTTCGCATCTGGTGGCTGCCCCTCTGAGCCCAAGGCCAACGTGGCCCCTCTCACGGGAGGCCCGTGGTCCGTGGCACACTCTCAAGCCGGCAGGGTCCCCGGCCCTGAGGGACGGCCAAGCCAGCCAACGTGACCCTACGGCCCCCGCAGAGGTTGAAATGGTGGGTCGGGGTGGCCGCAAGAAAGCTTATGCTTCACCATCTGCCTTCAGAGTAGTTGGTTAAGTTGTGTGTGTGTCTCTATGAGTGTATTTGTGTATCTGCACACATATGTGTCTGTGAGCACCTGTGTCTATGCGTGTATGTACATGTCTGTATGTGCGTCCGTGTGTTTGCATGTGCATGAATGTATGCACGGATGTCTGCGTGTCCACATGTGTGTCCGTGTACATGCATGAGTGTGTGCAAGGATGCGTCTGCATATGCATGGGTGTGCATGGGTGTCTGTGTCCACATGCATGTACACACACATAAACGCACACGTTGCGTGTATATGTCTGTGTGCATGGGCGTGTGTCCACACGTGTGTGCATGTGCATGCGTGCATATGTGTGCATGTATATGTTTCTGTGTATGTGTGCACATGTGTACATGTGTGTGTATGTGTGCATGGGTGTCTGTGTCCACATGCATGTACACGTGAGTGTATACGCACACTGCGTGTATGTGCGTCTGTGTGCATGCATGTGTGCATGGGTCAGTGTCCACATGTGCGTGCATGTGCATGCATGCATATGTGTGCATGTGTGTGTTTCTGTGTATGTGTGCACATGTGTACATGTGCGTGTATGTGTGCATGGGTGTCTGTGTCCACATGCATGTACATGTGTACATACATTGCATGTATGTGCATCTGTATGCATGCACGTGTGCATGGGTGTGTGTCCACGTGCATGTGCACGTGCGTGTATATGTACATTGCATGTGTGTGCGTCTGTGTGTGCATGCACGTGTGCATGGGTGTCAGTGTTCACACGTGCGTGCATGTACATGTACATATACATACATTGTGTGTACGGGTTTGCACGGGCGTCTGCGTAGTCACATATATGTACGCATGCATTCGTATATGCACGTGCACACACATGTGCGTTTATGTATGTCTGTGTGCGCGCACAGTGTGTATATGTGTACGTGCCTGCGTGTGTGTTTACGAAAGAATCATGGCCCCTCTCCAGGACGTCAGGAGACGCTCACGGGAGTGACAAAACAATAAAGGGCTGGTGATAGGCTTTTCCCAGCTTTGGAATGTTCACACCCAAAAAGGGGAACCGATTACCAGGTATCCACAAGTTCTTACCTGAAGCAAAAGCGTGAGAATGCGGCTCTGGAGTACACCCTCGACCTCGGGCCAAGCCCCCAGCAAGGCACGGGAGGGACCCAAAGTGGGGGGTGGGGGACATCCTGCCTCTGCGCCAGCCCCCCTCCCCCGTCCCCCA